>NC_081292.1:199129321-199430180 GCF_030435805.1 Mustela lutreola
CAGTCGACTGTGGTGAGGAGAATATGTACCTAAATTTCAGTAACAGAGATGAGAAGGCTATTTAGGAGACTTGATCATTTTATTTCCTTTTAGGTACTCATAGGATTTTGTGAAATTTTAAAAATATGAAATAGCACAGTAATTGGCTATCATTCCAAAGGCCAGCCCAGGGGACAGATAGTGGTTAAGCTCTCCCTAAGGCACGGGCTCTGAGGATGCCCAGGGGACCCGGACACAGTTCCTGCCCTAAGAGGGACAGTGGAGCAGTGGGGCAGAACCGTTTGTACCTGGAAGTGTACAGCAAGCCCGTGCTGTCTTTATGATCACGCTGGGGTACTGCAGAGAAAGAAACAGTAACTTTTGCCCAAGGAGGGGGGAATACTTTACAGAGGAGACAGCCAAATATCAGAGGGAGCTTTGGAATTGAACAGACCTATGGTCTATTCTTGACCCGGCTACATGCTAGCTCTAGGACCCTGGATGCACTGCTTAAATTGTTAAAATTTGGTTTTGTAGCTGTAAAATGAGGATATTACCTGCTAGGGTCTCAATAAAAATGAAAAGAGATGATGCATGTCAAGTGTTTGATATAGAATTTGGCATATATTAGCTGCTCAATAAATTTTTAAAAGCATTGGCACATTTACATTGGGCCACGAAGAAGAAAGGTCCCTCTGGCATGTCTTTGAAATGGAAAGAACATCTGGCCAGGGTCATGGCCAAAACTTACTTGGTTTCCTCTCTTCTTAAGAAACTTCCCACACAGCCTCATTGAACGGTCAGTGGACCTAAGGCTCTCCTCATTCCCTCCCTCTCCTGCAAGCTGATGCACCATAAGGAAGCCCATCTCGAGGGTAACTAACAACATGTGCTTTTTGCACCCCCACCCCCTGCTCCTTCTTCCGTTACTGATTCACTAAATGCCTTCTATGATCAGGCACTGTACTAGTGGCTGGATACAGTAGCAACAAAATAGTTAAGGTCACAACAAAGCTATAGAGGAAAAGACACGGAAATGTATACACTTAAAATGTATATAATTGCAGCTCGTGCTAAGTGAGTGATATGAAGGAAGCAATCAGGATGTAGTGATAATGATCACAGGGGTTAGGAAGTGGCCTGGGAGAAAAGACAAGTGAGCTAATCAGATTGTCAGCCTGGGGAGTCTGGGCTCTTCGACACTGGGAGAGAACAGAGTGGAGATGAAGAGGGCTGTTTTGGAGCTGCCTGACGTCCTGCCTTCCTGCTTCTTCAACTTTTCTTGAAGTCCCATGAGACCCTACCAGACCTTTCTAATAACCTCTCTTGTATTTGCCCTAGTTCAAGAGGGTTTCACTTTCTAGAGTAAGCAGCAAGTGCCTAGCTGCAACACAAGCAGCTAGGGCTGAAAATAAAAAGAATAAAGCCAAATAATTGATTCAGTTGGCAAAGGGAGAAATGGACGATTTTACAGATAAATTCAGTTAGGATGTGAAGGACAGAATGGAGAAGGCCCATGAGCCTGGTTCACGTACCTCTTCCTGCACGTGTGTTGGTGTCATTATTTATGTGACTACGTGTCCCACTGGGATAGGAGCTCGTCAGTGAGAGAGACCTTTGTTTCATGTTTATGGGGGCCTAGAACAATGGGTGGCATTCAGTAGATGATTCATAAATGTTTGTTGAGTAGATGAATGACCAACGGTATGAACTGAAGGAAGTAGGGAGTCTAGTAAGATGGCTATGGAAATAGCCCAGTTTCATTTTTTTTTTTTCCAGTGCATTTCTGAAATTCAGCATGAAGTATGACAGTATTTTATTTACTTATTTTTAAAGATTTTATTTATTTATTCGATAGAGAGAGACATTGAGAAAGGGAACACAAGCAGGGGCTGTGGGAGAGGGAGAAGGAGGCTTCCTACCAAGCAGGGAGCCCATTGCGGGGCTCAATCCCAGGACCCCAGGATCATGACCTGAGCCGAAGGCAGATGTTTAATGACTGAGCCACCCAGATGCCCAAGTATGGCAGTATTAAAAAGGATTCGAGCTCCAAATGGGAGGTCCCAGGTCCTAGGTCCCAGGCACTATATGTGGCTCATCTTAGCCTTGAAGAGCTTGCAATCTTGTAGCTTAATCTCCTCCCCTACAATAAGGACAGCAATCAAACAGCCAGCAACCTCCTTTTCACATCAGCAAGAACCAGAGTTATTTATGGGTTTGCCATTCCTGCAACTTTGAAAGGAATTTTATAATCAGCTTTGGTCACATTTCTCAAATGCTGAGCCGTTCGGAGATGCCTTAAAAACAGCTCATCTCTGTACGTTCTGCTTCACTTGCTGGACCACTACTATCATCTACACACTAATGAAGGCGCTTCTCTTATGAATCTTCTTGAGGAAGAAAATACTCTTTGTAAACCAGCACCTCTGCATCCCGGGTAATTCTATAATTTAATTGCCTTTTTTAACATCTACTTTCTGCCAGCAAAAAAATATGCATGAGGTGTTGTCATTTTCTACTTGGCTGACTTTTGGGGAATTAACACCAGGGGTACAAATCAAAATTAACTTTTTTTTTTTTTTTTTTTTTTTTGCAGGAAACCAGGATTAGAAGGAATAATGAAGATTTGGAAGTGGAAAAAATGCAATTTTCATAGGATCATGGGAAGTTTAAAGTAGAGAAGATGTTAGAGATAGGCTAGTTGTGGCTTCTCAAACTTTAAAGTACATTCAGGTCACCTAGGAATCTGATCAGAATGCAGAACTAATTCAGACGCTTGGGGCAGAGCCCCAAATTCTGCATTTCTAATAAGCTCCCAGGTGATGCAGATGCTGCTTGTCCAAGGATGTGGTAGGCATAATAATGGCCCCCCAAGACATATGTGTCCCAGTCCCCCAGAACCTGTGAATATGTTAGGTTACATGACAAATTAAGGTTGCACAGAATCAAGGTTGTTAGTCAGATGACACTGAAATGGGGAGATTATCCTGGATTATCTCAGTGGTCCCAATACGATCACAGGATCCTTGTAAGTGGAAGGAGGGGGAAGAGAGTCAATGGTCAGAGTGATGCAACGTGAAACGGACCTGACCGGCCGTTGCTAAGTCTGAAGATGAAAGGGGCCATGACCAAGGCATGCAGCTTTTAGAAGCTGGAAAAGGCAAGAAAACAAATTCTGCAACTAGAGCCTCCAGAGAGGAACACAGCCCTTGCTGACATCTTGATTTTAGCCCAATAATAACCACTTGGACTTCTGATTTCCAGAAATGGAAGATAATCCATCCGTGCTATGGAAAGCTACTAAATTTGTGGTGATTTGCTACAACAAAGGGAAACTAATACAGTGGTGTGCAACTTGAGGAGCAAGGTCTACCCGTTTCTTCCTCCTGGTAGGGGAATGTCTTTCGCTTGCTTGCCAACTGACCCCTTAAAGGGAAAATACACCTTCCAGGGGCATCTGCATGCCTCAGTCCATTCAGCATCTGCTCAGGTCATGATCTTGGGGGCCTGGGATAGAGCTCCAGCCCCGCGCTGGGTTCCCTTCTCAGCGGGGAGTCTGTTCCTTCTTCTAAAGGGTAGCACTTCCATATTTTGAGGGAATTCTAACTATTCATTCAAGCCAAATTCTGTGAAGTAAAGTGACATGAATCTGACACAATCTTTGCCCCCAGGAACTGACAAAACAGTGGGAAAATAAGGCAAAGTCATAAATAACAACCAGACAAGAGTCATTCTGACAACGAAATCCTCTCTGATTCACATGTTCTCTATGTTTCTATTCACCACGAACCCTCACAGGTTTCCTTTGTTTTTGGCCTGGACTCTGGAAAAAGCCTTCTGATTGAGTTCTCTGGCTTGGTTTTTACCTCTCTCCAAACCATCTTAAAACAACCACTGCACAATAAATCTCCCCAAAATGGTTAAGTATGTTTATCTGACTGAGGGCAGGGGCCGGCAGTGAGAAAGAATTTGAGCAGAGGGAAGACAGGAGATGAATGGATTATGAAACAAAGGCCCGGAGGAGATGGGAGAAAATGGTATCCAAGTCCATGTGGAAAAGCAAACTCTGGAAAGGAGTGGAGTTTCTTCTCTCTCATTCTTGGAATTCTGAGAAAGGAGAGAAAGGAAGATACAATGCAAATTTGAGATTGTGAGGAGGAACTGTAAGGAAACTATTTGCTGACTGAGAGTTCTAGAGCTTGCTTCAGGCTTTAAAAGGTGGAAGAGGCTCAGAGCTGCCTTATGGGAAGGTGAGAGGACTTGTCTTAATAAAAGGAAGCACGAAGGGCAGGAGTGAGGGTCCACGAACGCTGGGCAGCACGGACCTGGCCTGATTTCCCCTAGCACTTCTCAGTAAGCCAAGAGCTGGCGCAGAGAAAACAATGCTTCAAGCGTACGAACCATAAGGAACACAGTGGTACATCTTAGGGCTCAGGAGATATAGACAGAGTCATAAATGCAGCTGATGGAGGGATCTGTCGTCTATGAAGGGGAATGACCGACAGAGAGTGGGGGAGGCTGAGGGCTGTGGGATCCTGCCGAGAACAGAGCCGATGTCGAAGAGAAGGGGAGGAAGAGAGACGTCAGTGATCACAAGGATGTTGATATTGCCAGTCATTGGTCCTAGTCTTCTGCAGTATAAATAGATCCTTTTCCTTAAGGTCAGCCCTTGGCTTTTCTCAAGGAACCAAAGTGTTCTACAGAATGCCATCTTTTATGGAGTAAATGTCTGCTCTTCATCAGGTTTTGTTGTTGTGGTTTTTTTTTTTTTTTTTTTTTTTTTTAATTAGCAGTGTTTCCCAAGATTTTACCACCCTGGTCAAGCTCCTCTAAGTGTATCTGAAATGCGGTTCTAATTGAAGCACATTGTTCCAGAGCGTGAGGATCGGAGCAGAGGACTGTGGGCCCTGCACCTGTCCTGGATGGGCTCCATTTATCCATGAGAGGAATCTAAGATGGCATTAGCACTTTCATCAATTACTGGCTGAAATGGGGGCTTACTTTGCTACTAACACACCGTGGATTGTTTCTGCGACAAGTGTCCCCTGTCCTATACTTGTGCAGTAATTAGAATGCAAGGGTAGAATTTTGTATTCATCTTTGTTAAATTTTAATCTGTAAATCCCGGCCCATTCCTCCAGTCGGCTATTATCCCCTGGAACCTTGCTTTTGCCCGCCCCCCTCCACAAAACATGAAATGTATTAGCTCTTCCTTCTAACTTTGTATAATTTTTTAAATTAGTTGATGTCTTCTATGTCTTTCCCAAACTGATTTGAAGGTTTGGATGGGCCGGAGCCAAGTACAGAGACCAGAGTATTACAAGAACTTCCTTTGGAGCTGATGTTCACCTTTTAACCCATGTTTATTCATTCAGTCACCGTGCATGGACTTTGCTGAAGGCTGGACTGCACGTGGTGACAGGCACACCCCTGACCAGCTTCGGAGTTTACAGTGTAGGAAGGCAGATGTTCCGTGAATGTCACAAAGGGAAAATAAAGATGATTTGGGTGACAGCAACAAGGGAACCTATCCTTATCTAGAATCAGGGAAGCCCCATCCCAAAACTGAGGATGAAGGGTGATTAAGACCAGGAGAGGGTCGGGGGTGGGGTGGGGAGGAAGAAATGGAGTGTTCTACAACAGCACACAACCTCTAGTGATGGACAGGACAGAGTGACTAGAAGCACGTTCAAAGCCATGATGCTCCAGGATTGTGGGAGCATTAAATGTTAAAAGGAAGAGGATTTCAGATGAAGCTGGATGGAAAAGGCATGGGGCAAAGTAATGCAGGGCTCAGCAAGCCGTGCTGTCATTTTGAGCCTGATTCTGAGAGCAGGCCATTGAATGGTTTTAGCCAGAAGATAGTGACAGTTGCATATTTAAGAAGGTCACCGTTGTGTCTATAGAAATGAGCAGCAGGAGGTCAAGTGGATGGCAGGATTCTAATGCCATCTGTGTCCAGGGGACAGAAAACAGACCAAGATGGGAGCAGTGTAGAGGATGACTCCCAAATCAGTTGAGAGGAGTGATTGATGGGTGTTTGACTAGACGCAAGGAATGAGGAAGACACAAGACTATGAATGAGCCAGGTTTCTGGCTTGATCATTCAGGTGACAGTGATGTCACTGGAGAGACAAGGAGTCCTGGTAGAGGGGAGCACCCTACCTGGGGGATTTATGAAGACTCCACAGAAATACAACCTCTGAATCCGCACCTCCAAGGAGGAACCGAGCCAGGAAAAGAGACTTGGGCACTGTTGGCATCAGATAGCGGTTCTCAGCCATGGCCGCCAACTGGAAACATCTGGTGAATTTTAAATGTATTCCTACACCTGGGTCCCATCTCCAACAAGTACATCTGGGCCTGGTCATTGATTTTTTGTTTTGTTTTCTTAGTGATTCTAATGTCCCTCCAGAAACTGAGAACCACGAGTGAGAACTAGAAGGGAAGTCCTACATAGGTAAGGGACAGTGTAGAAGGAAAAGAAAAGAGAGTGGCTCGGGACAGACCTCTTTTTGGGTATGACTGCTCACCTGTCAACAGACTGACTTGTGTACACAACCTAGCCATCCATACCTCTCCATTATTTATGCAATGTCATAACTTCAAAAGTATCCGTTCTAGTTTAGGACACTTTTGTTAGCGTTAGAGAGGCTACTCCAGATATCCATTGCTTCCTAAAGAGTCACCCCAGAACTCTGTGGTTTAAAACAATAATCAATCTGTAATTTTCCAACGTTTCTGCTGGTCAGGAATTTGGGAATTCAGCTGTGTAGGTCTGGCCTAGGGTCTCCTGTGCAGGCAGGTGGAGGAGCTGGTGGGGTAGGCAGAGGGACGCAGGTGGGGTCCAGCCAGCACCGCTCTCTCTCCTTATGGAGACTCAGGCATTCTCCACATGGGCTATCCTTATGGGCTAGTCTGGGCTTCCTCACAACATGGTGGGCTTCGAACAGTCAGAGTGTCTATATGGCAGCCCAGAGGACCAGCACGAGTGTCCCAACTGGTAAGAGAGAGGGGGAATCACCCAGCCTTAGAAGTCCCATGGCATTCCCTCCTTTTCACCGCTTTGGTTAACCAGTTCCAAAAACCTAATTTTTAAAAAAATTTTATTTATTTATTTGGCAGACACAGATCACAAGTAGGCAGAGAGGCAGGCTCCCCGTTGAGCAGAAAGCCTGATGTGGGGCTCCATCCCAGGACCCTGAGATGATTACCTGAGTCGAAGGCAGAGACTTTAACCCACTGAGCCATCCAGGCACCCCCAAAACCTGCCTAATTTTAAGGGGAGGGGCCCAGAACTCAACTCTCAATGGAAGAAATATTGTTAAAGCTCTTGGAGAATACAGTCCACCTCAAAGGGTTAAAAACAACCACCACCACCCAGATTTCTTTCCATCAGTTCTAGGTCTACTCTTTGTCAAGTCACTGAACATTTGAGGGGGACAAAAGCAAATTAATTGAACCGTTGTTGTAATACCAAATGGAAATTGATAGCTTAAAGTTATATAACTTCTTGAATTCCTAGAACTAACCTGATGACTTGTAGAGCAAGAGACATTCAAATGGAGTTTTCTCCTATCTATAGAAATAGTAAAATTAATAGTAAAAATCAGATAACCAAAGTATCTTAATTCTTTTAATTTCAGTCCACGATAAAATTTTCATATTAGAATTCTGACCTTTAATCTGACACCTGCAGGTTTAAAAAATATATCAAATGGCTGCTATTAGCAGCTGTGGTACCTCTAATTCATACTGAGATAAGAAATGAGCTTTATGCCTATTTTATTTTACCGATTTAGCTAGCACGGATTCAGTATACACCTGCATGTTTACTGTAATTGTGCTCGATTCCTCATATTTTTCCAGAACTACCAGTTACATTTGCACATAATTTAGAGCATGGCGAGCCCCCAGTCTGCTGGAAGTGTTTTCATCCAGCCTGTTACACCCACACGGTATTAGGACTTAGGTAAATATTCTGTCTAGCTACTTTCTCTGATTAATTCCACATTTGGGACTTACTAGTGAGGACAAAGTAAATAAATAAATAAATAAATGAATAAATAAAAGGCAATGTTATTTTTACAAGGGATTTTGTTTTTGAGATGTTAATCAGAATAGAAAAGTAAGATGCTTTTGATTGATCTTCTGCTTCTTAGAATATTCAGTAAAAATCTTCCCTCCTTTTCTTTGGAGTTTGAGGTCTCCACTTTGGTGGTGGAAAAAGATAATTCCTGACATCCACTCTCACTCTGAGTTTTTTTTTTTTCTCCTGCTCATTCACAGAAATTTTCAGACAAAGAGTACCAGTAAGATATGTCACGATTACCATTTAATCAATACCAGAATAAAGAAGTTAATTGACTGTTAGTCAATACCAGAATAAAGGAGTTAAGTTAATCTCTAAATTATTTCAACCTTGGATATTTTTTCACTGTGGTGTTAAGTAAGGAGACTGTCTAAATGCCATGGAAACCAGGAACACTTGCTTTGGGGGAAGTGTGTTTGTTTTCACCTACATACTATGTTTTAATTCCTACAGGGTTGACCAATTCAAAACAGGCATGCTGGTTTAAGCCTTGGTAAAAATTATCATCCAACTGATCATGACTTGTTTTACTGATGATTTTATGACTTAGGCTGCTTTTCCTCTAACGGCAGCAAAAAAGAGAATTAAAGCTCGTTTGCACATTCCATCTCAGTCAAACAGCTAAAATTATAATGTCAGCCAATAAAAAAGCCAAACATTAAAAAATGCCCATTGATGGAGAAGTGAATAAAGAAATGCAGTATGAGAAATGGAAATTAGAGAATCAATTCCATTTACTATAGCACCAAGAACCATAAGATACCGGAATAAACCTAACCAAAGAAGTAAAGGATCTGTATTCGAGGAACTACAGAACACTCATGAAAGAAACTGAAGAAGACACAAAAGGATGGAGGACCATTCCATACTCATGGATCAGAGGAATAAATGTTGTTAAAATATCTATATTGCCCAGAGCAGTCTATACTTTCAATGCCATTCCGACAAAATTCTATGGGCATTTTTCAAAGAGCTGGAGCAAACAATCCTAAAATTTGTATGGAATCAGAAGAGACCCAAATTGCTAAGGAGATGTTGAAATAGAAAAACAAAACTGGGGGTATCACATTGCCTGATTTTAAGCTTTACTACAAAGCTGTGATCACCAAGACAGTATGGTACTGGCACAAAAACAGACACATAGACTGGTGGAACAGAGTAGAGAGCCCAGACATGGACCCTCAACTGTATGGTCAACTAATCTTCGACAAAGCAGGAAAAAATACACAGTGGAAAAAAGACACTCTCTTCAATAAACGGTGCTGGGAAAATTGGACAATTATGTGTAGAAGAATGAAACTCGATCATTCTCTTACACCGTACACAAAGATAAACTCAAAATGGATAAAAGACCTCAACGAGAGACAGGAATCCATCAGAATCCTAGAGGAGAACATAGGCACTAATCTCTTCAATATCAGCCACAGCAACTTCTTTCAAGATATGTGTCCAAAGGCAAAGGAAACAAAAGCAAAAATGAACTTTTGGGACTTCATCAAGATCAAAAGATTCTGCACAGTAAAGGAAACAGTCAACAAAACAAAGAGGAAACCCACGGAATGGGAGAAGATATTCACAGATGACACTACAGACAAAGGGCTGATATTCAGGATCTATAAAGAACTCCTCAAACTCACCGCACACAAAATAGATAATCATGTCAAAAAATGGGCAGAAGACATGAACAGACACTTCTTCAATGAAGACATACAAATGGCTAACAGACACATGAAAAAATGTTCACCATCAATAGCCATCAGGAAGATTCAAATCAAAACTCCATTGAGATATCACTTTACACCAGTTAGAATGGCCAAAATCAACAAGACAGTAAACAACAAGTGTTGGAGAGGATGTGGAGAAAGGGGAACCCTCTTACACTGTTGGTGGGAATGCAAGTTGGTGCAGCCACTTCAGAAAACAGTGTGGAGATTCCTTAAGAAATTAAAAACAGAGCTTCCCTATGACCCTGCAATTGCACTACTGGGCATTTACCCCAAAGATACAGATGTAGTGAGAAGAAGGGCCGTCTGTATCTCAATGCTCATAGCAGCAATGGCCACAGTTGCCAAACTGTAGAAAGAACCAAGATGCCCTTCAAAGGACGAATGAATAAAGAAGATATGGTCCATATATACAATGGAGTATTATGCCTTCATCAGAAAGGATGAATACCTAACTTTTGTAGCAACATGGATGGGACTGGAAGAGATTATGCTGAGTGAAATAAGTCAAGGAGAGAGAGTCAATTATCGTATGGAGAATAAGGAATAACACGGAGGACATAGGGAGATGGAGAGAAGGGAGTTGGGGGAAATTGGAGGGGGAGATGAATCATAAGAGACTGTGGACTCTGAGGAACTAACTGAGGGTTTTGGAGGGTAGGAGGGTGGGGGGTTGGGTGAGCCTGGTGGTGGCTATTAAGGAGGGCATGTATTGCATGGAGCACTGAGTGTGGTACATAAACAATGAATTCTGGAACACTGAAAACAAATTTAAAAAATAATTAAAAATTAAAACAAAACAAGTCTATCAGAAAAAAAAAATGTTGTATGTATATATAATGGAATACTCTTCAACCTTAAAAAAAAAGAAGGAAATCCTGTCCCGTGTGACCACATGGATGAACTCTGAGGACATTCTACTAAGTGCAATAAGGTAGACACAGGACGAATACAGCACGATTTCACTCACATGAGGTCTCTATAAACAGTCAAACTCCTATGAACCCAGGGAGTAAGAACAGTGCTTGCCAGAGTCTGGCGGGAAAGAGAATGGGAAGTTGCTTTTCAGTGGGTAGAAGTTTTCAGTTTTGCAAGATGATTAAGTTCTAGGGGAGTGCTGTGCGACACCGGGCTGTGGTTAAGCACACATTCTACCCTCAGAGAGGATAGAACTCATGTGAAACATTCTTATCACAATAAAAGAAAAAATGTTAGCTTTAGGTTATGCAATTGATCCCCATCATCATTTCAGTCCTTTTTTTTTTCTTTAAACTGATAGTCACCTTCAAGGATGAGAAGCAGAGTTCTGAAGGGCCTGCAGATAGGGTGACATCAGACATGTCCTACCAGCGAACCATAAATGGACCTTAGAGTTGGTTTAATCAAATTTCTTGATGTTCCAAGAAACTGAGCACAGACAGGTTATGTCCTATACTTGAACCGAGGCAGCTCATTTGTATCAGAGCTAAGACTGCCTCCAGGCTCTGTGACCCGTGACACAGTCCACTTTGTCGGGCTTGTAAGACACCTCTATGGTGGGAAAGGCCATAAATTCATCCAACATTAGCGCTCGAGAAGATTCTGGAAAGCCTTTGTGTGGACCCCCTCATTGGGCAGATAACAGAACTGAAGGCCAGAGAGGTATCTACCAAAAGATACACAGTTTTTCAGCAAAATTAACATGCTTTCTTTCCTTAGATGTGATTAAAAAGAGTACATTTTTAATAGAAAATAGGACCCTCAAATTATTATTTGCCAGAGACTCCCTACGCCAGTGGCGGTACAGCTCAGCTGGCTGAGGGAGGGGAAATCCTGGAGTTGGCCTGTTAATTGACGAATGAACAATGGTTTCCAAACTTTCTATTAATTCTCTTCAAAGAACATATAAATCTCGTGCTTTTCTCTTGCATGAGTGAATTTCAAAAGAAGTATTACAATTTTCTTTTTTATTAGAAAATGTTGTTACACTCTAGAATATCGTGATGCTGTGAAAATCTCTCGCTGCAGGAAGCCGAGCCAAACCCAAACCACGGCCCCCACAGGGTGCTCCCCGCCCAAGGCCTGGGCTGGTGGGCAGTAGTGGAAGCTCATTTCTAAGGGATGCGGGGCTCATCCAGGAGGTAGGTTTGGTCCCAGGACTCCCCAACAGCAGCAATGTCCTTCAAATCGCACTCCCAACTCTGATTCTCCCTACCTGACTTTCTCCTTTCTTCTCCCTCTTCTTTCAGAGACTCCAGACCTGCCTGCAGTGTAGCCTCTCTCTTCTCTCATAAGCTTTCCCTCACTGCCCCAACCCCCAAGCAATCTCTTGCTCCTCTAATCCCATGCTGGCATCTGCTTCTTGGAGGACTCAAACGAACACAAATAAGCTTTTTCTAACTACTCCTGTCTCTCTCTATTGGCGTTCCAGGGCTTGCCCCAAACCAGGGAGGCATGGTCCTCTCCTTTCTCCCTTCTTCCTAAGAGCTGAGAACCACCGTTCCAGAATCTTGGCTCAGTTATTTAGCTAAATATTGATTAACAAGTATTTTAGGGACATAATGTCTATGATATTACTATTACAGGAGCTATTGAGTACATAACTAAATTTAAAGTCCATCTGTGTTTATAAGGAGCAAGTAATGAAGTTGTAGAGGAAGGACTTAGAAAGAAAGAGTGGCTTCAATAATGAGGTAAGTGGCACACTGTTAAGTGTTGAATCTATCTAATCTAATCTAATCTAATCATCCAATGCCTGTGCTCAAGGTCAAAAGAGAAGAAACCACTGCATCCTTGTCATTTTTAAAAACCTGTTTCAACTGGGATAATATAGTATGAAGGATCATTGTGAGAAACAGCTAGAAGATCGGCGAAGTGCCCATAAATTCCAAGGGATTGCCAACAGAGGTAACGGTTCCCCTGCTGCCAAAGGTTTTCATTTCTGGCATGTTCCTGTGTACTCTGGCATTAACTGTCTGTGTTACACACATTACATAGACCTCTCAGCCATAGTGCAAAAGGGGCCCCTTCTCCAGCAAAAGGCTGAAAGGAGGGGGGACAGGAGAAGCAGAACAGAAACACTGTGAATTCCAATCATGTAGCTTGGAAAAGGCAATGTGATGCTAATCCTGCAATAGTAAATTTCTTCTTATCCCCCGAAACTGATGCTGACATTTCCATCTATTCATTCGGTTCCTTTAGCCTCCCTGTCAAATCTCTCCTAGTTGCCAAGCAACAAAAACAGCCGTTCTGTACATAAGCATTAGGCAATAACTATTGTCAATGTTTCTCCTTTCTTTGAAAGGGAAATTTAACGACCCTTTCCTATGAGAAAATGATGACAAGAACCTGTCCATGGTGAAACCCGAAAGCTGTTTGTGTGGTCTGTGCTTTTGCTGTTTGTATCCAAGGACTGGACTCAGTTGATTTACACATTCCTCCAAAATGATGAAATTAAGATTTGCCCCAAAGCTTGAATGATTTGGTCTTTAAAATCAACTATGTGTCCTACACCTGAGATTAATATAACACTGTGTGTTACACTGGAATTAAACAAACAAAGAAACACAACAATGTATCATTAAAACTGGCCACGTCCTAGGAAATGAGTTCTCTTTTAAATGAGGTTAACATTTTACAGATGCTCTGATTCTGCTAAAATTTCTTTAATCAGATGCCTGGGGTTTTCTGACCATATTCCACCACACATAAAGACTGGAACTATATTTCAGGACATTGTAAAACACAGACGAAGATAGTTACGGAAAAAAAAAACAATAATAAAATGGGACATCTGCCACCTGTTGAGGACAGACTGTATGGTTGAGCAGTTTAGCTCGGTCATCTGTAGAAACGACACCTCTCTGTCCTCATGGTGGCCTAGAGGCTCTTCTCTCCTTTTCTATTCTTCCTTCTTCATTTTAATGACTATGATTATTGTTTACAACCCAACTTCTAGAACTTTAATAGCTCTACAAGCCGTTCCCAGTAAGTGGTACAGCTCAGCAAGGGTATTCTAGACTAAGCTATTCCCCATTTCTGTATCATTCTGCTTTCCAACCTCACTTATTTTTTGCGAGGCTCAGCAATAGCTATAAAATTTTTGTTTGGAAAAGTCAAGTCCAGTTTTATGTTCTTTTTCTCATTTGGGCTTTTTATTTATTTATTTTTCTAATCTCGGTTCTATGTAAATTTGTATTTTGAGTTCCAAACCAGAGCTCCTTTTCCATTTTTTACATTGTAAAATAAACAGATGAGCTTCCCTCAGATCTTTTTTTTTTTTTTTTAAAGATTTTATTTATTTATTTGTCAGAGAGAGAGAGAGAGAGAGCAAGCATAGGCAGACAGAGTGGCAGGCAGAGTCAGAGGGAGAAGCAGGCTCCCTGAGGAGCAAGGAGCCTGATGTGGGACTCGATCCCAGGACGCTGGGATCATGACCTGAGCCGAAGGCAGCTGTTTAACCAACTGAGCCACCCAGGCATCCCTTTCCTCAGATCTTTTAGAGTTTATGTAATTAAGAGCTCATGAAGCTCAATTTATTATTGTATTTGCAGACTCGTTAGGTGCTATTAATACCACGTCCAATCTACAGATTAGGAAACTGAGGCTCAGAGAAGTTAGGTGATTCCTTCCAGACTGATTAGTTAGCATCTGGGGGGCTGATAATCTCTGCCTCGCTCTCTAAATTCTATAACCTTACCTCCCTGGAGATCACTTCCCAAGTATATGTGGTTCCCTCAGGTTGCTTAGGGTTCACTCTTTGTTGGAATTACTTATCAGTACATACCTGGACAGTCGGCAAATACTATTCTGTAACCCCACTTTATAAGCAAGGATCCCCTCTGCTTTCCATCACCAAATTGTATTGCTGAATTATATTCTACTTAAACTGATACATAATAATGCATGACAATATTTGACTAAAAATTTTCTTTTGTCTATGGCAGTTCTAATAACTTTTTAGTGGAGAATTACATACAAAATTTTATAAATCAGCTTGACAATCTGCAGTTTCATGTGAGAAATAATATAATAGTCACTATGGAGATCCTAACCTTAATTCATTCATGAGTTTCTAGTACTGAACTTATTATTATTGTTTTGTTATTTTTTATAGATTTTACTTATTTATTTGAGAGAGAGAAGAGAGAGAAAGAGATTGCACAAGTGGAGAGAGGGGCAGGGGAGAGGGAGAAGCAGACCCCCCACTGAGCAGGGAGCCTCAAGACGCCAGGTCCCAAGACCTTGGGACCAAGACCTGAACTGAAGGCAGCCGCTTAACCAACTGAGCCACCCAGCTACCCTTCTAGTACTGAACTTCTTTAAAAAGATGTCATTTAGGGGCGCCTGGGTGGCTCAGTGGGTTAAGCCGCTGCCTTCGGCTCAGGTCATGATCTCAGGGTCCTGGGATCGAGTCCCGCATCAGGCTCTCTGCTCAGCAGGGAGCCTGCTTCCCTCTCTCTCTCTCTACCTGCCTCTCCGACTACTTGTGATTTCTCTCTGTCAAATAAATAAATAAAATCTTAAAAAAAAAAATGTCATTTAGAAAAGAGTTATAAAAAGTGAGTATGTTCAAAATATAAGGTCCCTAATTAGCGTGAAGATTTTGTTCTGGTATCTTTCCTTAACAAAGTGAGATGTGGGGATCACCCCCCCTTTTTTTTTGTACATCAGAATATGACTAATTTTACTCACCAAAGGACCTCACTTACTATGGTGAAAACTTCCTGAGGCCACCTGTATTTGATAACCATCTTATAAAGATGCTGCTTTTTTTTTGCAGAACTACAAAGTAGTCAACCTATGTAACCCTACTTTCTGTTTTAAGAAGCAATTTAAAACTTGCTTTATTTAATAGCAAAGAGTACTAAAATAAGGTGACAATTCCATTAACCTATATTTCAGTTTTCAAGAAGGCTCAAGATTTTGCGAAATATTGTGAATGGGAAATGTGGTCTCTAAAGAACTTAACCACTCAAGTAGACATGTTCATTCATTCATTATCCATTCATTTACCCAATGGTATTTGGGGGTCAGCTATGTGTCAAATCCAAGAATATGAATCCAATCCCTGTCCCCAAGGAGCACAGAGTCTCGCATGGGGAGAAGACAACTTTGGTGCACAAAGCACACGCTCAAAGGAGAACAGGAGGGCAAGAGAATTCAGGTGAGGCAGGAGGAGATGAGGGTGGGGGGGTGATTCCTCTGAAAGAGTTCCTGAAAGGCAGGAGACACCTCCCAAACAGAGGAAAACTGCCTTTGCGAAGGTCCACAGGAACATTCAAGGTCAGGATGGTGCCACTGAAGGGAGCCTGTGGGGAAGCGGCAATAAATAAGACAGAAAGGCAGATGGGGTCAGATCTCGGAGGACGCTATGTCACACTGAGGAGACTGAACTTTAGTCCACCGATACTTCCAGCTTAAATCCCTACAGCTGTAATCCACTAATATAAAGATATTTTAAAATAAAACAGCCATAGATAGTGCAGATTGTAAATTTCGATTGTCTTAGATACATTAAACCTTAAGTTATAGTTTCTCCTTTGGTCTAAAAGCTGCCGGAGGACAGAAATTATTTCCTCACCAAAGTACCTGTTCCTTCTCGATTCATCCAACAGAGGATCCACTGATGAACTCATTCCATCACAAGGCTTTTGTTAAGTATTAATTTCCCACCATGCTTGGCTAGGTGTTTACATGAATACTGCATAGATCTGTTCTCATATCTCTAAAAGCTTGTAATTGGTAATTTAAGACATAACAGTTGTAATTATTCTTAATTCTCAGGACTAAAATGCCATTGCTCATGTGACAGATTGAGAAACAAACTAATCATAAAAAGGCCATAAAAGCTAATAAGTAAAGGAAATACATGTACTAAAAGAAATCAATGTAAAATTATAAATGACCGGAATTTTCAGTTGTTTATTATCGTGATTTATTTTATTGAGTTGAGAAATCTATTAACCTTTTTCATGTAGGAAGATGGAACTTACTGAATGAGTTAGAGGAGCTCTACCTTCATTGCCATGCAGATTGATAATATTTACAACTTAAACATCACTGTCTTTCAAAACAATGCCAGCGCTTTGACGAGTTACTGAAGGGCAATGGAAAAAATACCGTCTACTGTTCATGTTTGCGCACGTACGTGACAGCGATTGGGACCAGTGGATGGAAATGGCGCCTAAGCCAGTGCCTGAAGCACACACCCCGCACTGCTGTGGTCTGGGCCCTGACAGATCAGCCTCCGTCCCCTCACTGGCGGGGTGCCACCAGTGTTTTGAATAAGACACTCTGCTGAGCCTACCATATTAATCTGTCCAACCAGCCAGGCTTTGCAGAGAATCGATTACTATGACTCTGATTCTTTAAAGTGCTTTTCCTTCCCATAACCCAGCGTTAGGAGCTGTCCCATGCATCCATCAACAGCCATTTGGAAAGGGGCCAAACTTTGGTCAGCACCAGCCTCTCACACTGGAAAACACGGTCTCACCTAAGGAGGTGACCAGGAGTCAGAGAGAATGTGAAGCCCTCCTATCAAAGGGGCACATCGCTTTGCTCTTCTTTGCTCAATGCTCAGTAAGTAAAAGCAACTTTGTATGCAAATGATATATGGAATATATTACACAAGACAACGACTAACAAATTTGCATCAATTTCTGTGATGACACTTAGGACTCCAAATACGCTGCACATTGTGGAAAATGGTTTTGGCCACATTCTCAGAGACCTGGGCTCACAGGTTTGTTCTTCTGTGTCCTGGCGGTACTTGGGTGGAAAGTTCTGGCAAGCAGACATGTAGTGGAAAGGGGCCAGGCTTTACAACCAGACACAGCTGGGTGTGAAACCCTGCCCCTCCACGTTTCCTGAGAGTCTGACTTTGACCAAGTCACTGTACCTTAAGCCTCCGTGTCCTCAGAATGTTATTTAATAGGAAGATCTACAAAACAGGTAGCATAGCCGTTGACGGAGCCAGGGAGAGCTCTAAAAAAAAAAATCTCACAAGTCCTGCTCCTGCTTGAAACCTTCCAGCAGTGACTTCTGCCCTTTGAGTAAAGCCCTCCCTGGCTCATATCTCTCGGGCACAGACCCTCTTTGGCAGTCTGGTGAAGCCTACAAGTTCATTCTTAGAGTGTTTTAAATAAAATACATATGATTAGAAAGGAAACCACCATTCATACTGAAATAAAGTTGGAACAAAAGAGTATGCCACGGGATTATCTGGGCTCCTCTATTAACATCAAATAAGATGATGGAGGGGACACCTGGGTGGCTCAGTGGAGTGGATTAAGCCCCTGCCCTTCAGCTCAGGTCATGATCTCAGCATGGGCTCTCTGCTCAGCAGGGAGTTTGCTTCCCACCCCCCACCCCCGCTGCCTGCCTCTCTCTACTTGTGAAATTTCTCTGTCAAATAAATAAATAAAATCTTAAAAAAATAATAAGGTGATGGAGGGGCAGTTCCTGTAACTGCAGTCATTCTGAAGTATCGAAAAACAAACCGCATTTCAGGAGATCTGTGGCAACTGTAATTTGATTTGAGGCATCTGTGACTTCTAGTTGTGAAAGTCACAGGTACTCCTGCTGCAACCGTGAGCTTTTTTCTCCGCTTGCGTTCAGGACTGAAGGCGATGCTAAATTTCATCTGGATGTGAGTGAAGATGAAAATGCATTTTTTTTCATGCAAGTTTGTGGAATCCTGGATTCCACCCGCAGATCCCGTGGCGGTCCAGGAACACAGGCGAAGAGTGAATATTCGACCAACACCAATTCCCGCCGCGCTTGCTGACCTCACCTCCCCTTACCGTCTCTCTCTGCTCACCACACGCTGGCAACACTGACCACGTGATCTCCAAACACGTTAAATTACCACCCCCCATCCCCTGCCAGAGCTTTTGCTTTTCTATCTGGAATGTTCTGCTCTCGGCTCTTTGCAGGGTGTTTCTTTCCTATTGTCTTCATCTCGAGTGTGACCTCTTCTGAGTCGGCTGCGCTGAGCAGCCCCATCGAAAGCACCCCCTCCCCGAGCCACCCTTATCAGACCACTATCTGAAAAGATTGTGTGTATTTATGCGGTCTCCATATGGACTCTCTGTTCCCCTGCCCTAAAAAAAGCAAGCTCCGTGGCAGCAGGAACCTCATCTACCTGTTCAGCTCCATAATCCCAGCATCTAGAATGCTGTTGGGCCAAATAAAAGACAAAAAAGTGGGACTCCACAAATGCTACTCTCCCATCCCTCATTCTGTGTTTTAGGTACCGTGACGATACAAAGACATTAACAACAAACTCTGCCCTCAAGTCGTTTCCAGTCTAATGGAGGTGGGAGGTGGCCCTGTAGAAGGTGGGGAAATTGTCCATGTCCTAGAACCGTGGACAAATCTCTCGTAGGGCCTCCGTCTCCACGGTGCCGGATGAAAGGCTTGGACGAATTGATCTCCATGGTCTCATATGGTCTGTGGTTTATGATCATTAGGAGCTAATAGTGCAAGGTTGTATATAAAGAAGTGAGGAGTTTTGACCCTAACAGGAAGAAACTTTGCAGAGGAGGACAAGACTTAGACAGGGCTTTGAAGTGGGGTGCCTGGGTGGCTCATTGGTTAAGCATCTGCCTTTGGCTGAGGTCGTGATCCCGGGGTCCTGGGATGGAGCCCCACATTGGGCTCTCTGCTCAGCAGGAAGTCTGCATCTCCCTCTTCCACTCCCCCTGCTTGTGTTCCCTCTCTCGCTGTGTCTCTCTCTGTCAAATAAATAAAATATTAAAAAAAAAAAAAAGAAGGGCTTTGAAGTGTAATCAGACCCCAGCAAATAATGAGAAGGGAGGATATTCAGAGTCATGAACCCTCTGTGTTAAAAGAAACGTTACAGGTTATCCAGCACGACCACTAGGCAATGGTGTGACCATCTCTCTGTGAGGCCATCTCTGGAGGTGTAACCTAATACCCTAGTCCTCAGCTGTAACCCAGCATGGTGGTTAAGACTTTGAGTTGTAGAATGGTACTGCCTGGGTTCAAATCCCAGCTCTGGAGCTTACTAGCTATGCGAACTTAGGCTAATTACGTAGCTTTTCAGTGTCTCAGTTCTCCCCTCTGTAAAATGAGAATAACAATACAATTAACTTCATGGGGTTATGGTCAAGATTAAGTGAGAAAATGAAAATATGTTTAACACACATTCAGTGAATGCCCCTCATGATTCTTTCTGTTGAGTGGTTTTCTAGTGTGTCAAACTTACTATGTATACCCCAAAACCATTTTTCCCTTCTTCCATTGTAACTGAATTTTTTACTAGCTAGAGACTATCCAGTTTGGAGTTTCTACAGCCAATACGTAACTATATCATACCTTTTCCTTGACATTCACATGCGTATTGAGTTCAGCCATCTTGCTTCTAGTGGAATAAACCCTATAAAGAAGGAAAAGAAGATTAAACTTTTAAAATTGATTTCTCAGTGTGTTACTTCCATGCTCTTTCCAAACATAGAAAACAATTTCATTCAGCCATAATCATAAATACCATTTTAGAATGTAAAAATACTTTCAAGCTAAGCATTTGTCTTAGATGTTCTAAAAGCATGTTATGATTACTCTAGAAGACAATGTAAAATCTTTTATGCATACTGTATTGACATGAAAAATGATAAAGACAGACGCGTGTGCACCCAAACTGTATTTCTTAGTAAATAAAAGAAAGATGGTCAAAACAGTGAGAGGCGGGGCGCCCAGGTGGCTGCCTTAGTTTCAGGTCATGATTCCAGGGTCCTGGGATCAAGCTGTCTGCACAGCAGGAAGCCTGCTTCTTTCTCTCCCACTACCCCCTGCTTGTGTTCCCTCTCTCACTGTGTCTTTCTCTGTTAAATAAATAAATAAAATCCTTAAAAAAAATTGAGAGAAGGAAAAGCATACCTATTTTGACTGAGCATTGTCATCCCAATCCTTCCTGTCTCTTAGTTATTTTATTTGCCTCTAGTTAATATAACAAATATTTAACCAGTCTTTCCTACATACACATAAATACACCAAAGCTCTCGAGGAAGAAACAGAAGAAATTATTCAAGATTTAAACATAAGAAACACCATACATAACAGTTTTTAAACCGGTTTTTTCACTTATCAACATATGAACTTCGTTCCAGATCAAGGCATACCTATTCCTTCACCATAATTTTAACGACTATAAATTCATGATCTCTATGAAATGGAGTCTTAAAATTGCCCGTAATCTTTCTGTCTCCCTAAATTCTTTAGATTTTCTAACTCGGGTGTCCAATCTTCCTTGTGAAGTGACCCACTCAGGGAAGATCTGTGTTCTTAATAAGAAGCGGTGGTGTTTTCTTTCCTCTCATCTGGTCTAAATCTTTCCCCATTATTATGGAAGATAGAACTTAAGTCTTTAATAGTTTCGATCTCTTTTTGAAATAGAGCATAAATGACTTAAATGGGCAAAGACTGGTTCAGGAATTAGCAGCAGGATAGGCCAAGATATCAATACACTCCCTATTTGCATGTTTAACGCTTTTTGTCAATCAAGAACCACTGAAACTCTATCTTTTATTCTTTTTGACTCATGCTACAGTGAGTGTATCTAGAGTTGATACATTTCAGGAATAACTTACAATAATTCTCGGATTTCTCCTCGCCATTTTCTTTTAAACCCAGGTCTTAAATAAAACATACACTCAGATCCATTATCTTTTTTTGTTGTTGATTTAGGATGAAAGCCTGGCAATATGTAATCTTAACTCTATTACCATGCACATAGGAAATCCACATAGATATATTATTATCTATTACTAGATACTATAAATAGTAAGATTCCATCTTTTTTTTTTTTTTTTTTTTTTTTTTTAAGATTTATTTATTTATTTGACAGAGATCACAAGTAGGCAGAGAGGCAGGCAGAGAGAGAGAGGAGGAAGCAGGCTCCCTGCTGAGCAGAGAGCCCGATGCGGGACTCGATCCCAGGACCCTGAGATCATGACCTGAGCCGAAGGCAGCGGCTTAACCCACTGAGCCACCCAGGCGCCCCAGTAAGATTCCATCTTTGTAAGTTTCCAAGTGATAATGACAGACACATGCATTTGGGCACACTAGCAGGAAAGACTCTGCAAACTCCATCCCCAGTAAGACAGCTCATTCCCATATGCTCTGCAAAGAGTGTCCATGCCATTACACATTGCTCCCACTTAAATAACTGTCCCAAATCGCAATTCTGCATCTCTGAGTTGGCATATGGGAGAAAGCCAATAATATGAGCTGCGGAGAGGGGCCACCTGGGTGGCACCCAAGAGTGACCCACCCTTGAGTTTCAGCTCAGGTTGTGATCTTGGGGTGATGAGATTTAGTCCTAAGTGTGGCTCCCAGCGCAGTGGGGAGTCAGCCTGAGATTCTTTCTCCCTTTCTCACTGCCCCTCCCTCTGCATGCTCTCTCTCTCTCTAATAAATAAATAAGTTCTTAAAAAAAAAAATAATAGCTCGCAAATAATACCTGAATTTCATTCTTGTTTATTGCTGCTCTTGAGAGTTACTAATAACCGAGAATGGGATTATTTTCTGATGGTTGATTTTCTTATTCAAATGGAAGTTTTGGCATGTAAATACACATTGTGTACACACGTGGATTTTTCTGCGTGTGACTGTGAGTGTGAGTGTGTGTGTGTGAGAGAGAGAGAGAGAGAGAGAGAATGAAAAAATGAGGATGGGGAAGAGGCAGATATGGGTTATCCCTGTGGAACTACGAAGGATCAGGGTGGTAGCAGGATTTAGTGCTATTTGTTAGGATAGATCTATGAGCCACAGCTCCCTTCATTAAACTAGATTAGCCAATCTTCCGGACACATCTAATCTTGCCATTATAGATGTGTGAAATCTGATAGAAAAACCGTTCTGTTTTTATTTTGCTTTGATGCCTCAGATTTGGGTGTGAAGCCTTTTCTAAGGCTGGAGTGTCATAATCCACGGCGGAATCAGGGAAGAATTCCATCGAAGACAGAAAATTTCTGAGCTCTGAGGAGGCGGCAGCACTGAATGGTGAGATCTATTTGTAGACGAACAATATACACATGAATGTGTAGCTTTCTTTTACTTAATATATATCTATTCATATATATTTCCTTGGCAATTCTCTTTGTTTTTGACCTCAAAGTCTAACTCAAGAAGATTCTTCTTTGGTAGTGGTGACAGTGAATTAATTACAACATTGTGTGGGTGTGCGCGCGAGTGCGCGTCTGTGAATGTGTTTGTTTGCGTGCGGAAAAGCTGGCTCTGGGGGTGAAATGATCTATTACAGGTTTCTCAGATGGTAAGAGAAGATCAAGATAATGCTGGGGGCTGTTCTTTGTCCATCTTCTTCTCTTGGTCCTTCCCCCCATGTGGAGCACCGCATCTACAGGCTCCACCTCCCAGGTGGACTCCAGCGCTCTCTCCACATCAAGGCTTTCCGCTGTCTGGCATATAACAGAGAGATGAGGGCATCAACTGTAGTTCCAATTATGGAAACTAGAGGAAGAGTTTTAATCTAAATAGAATATAAATTTGGTTTGCCCTAAAGAATTAAAGAGTTTAACTGGCCAGGCAGTCAAACTGAGTCCTATCGCTAAGGACAAAGTGAGGGCAAGGTAGATCATCAGTGTTAAATGTGCACACCCTCAGTCTGGCGCCAGTCCCTCTGGTATTCCAAAGTACACCTCACCGTGGCACGGTGTCATATGCTTGTTACCCTTCCTGAACTAACTTCCTCTCCCCTGTGAAAATGAAACTGTGCTGTGCTTCTCTTCTTTTGGGAGTCTCTTTTCTGCCATGAACTCTATTGGGACAGTCAGCTCAATTTGATCTAAATCTTAATTCTTTAACATTTTTTTCTTATTTTATATATTTATTTGTCAGGGAGAGAGAGAGCACAAGCAGGAGGAGCAGTAGGCAGACAGAGAGGGAGAAGCAGGCTCTCCACCAAGCAGGGAGCCCAAAGTGGGACTCGATCCCAGGACCCTGGGATCATGACCTGAGCGGAAGGCAGACGCTTCACCGACTGAGCCACCCAGGCGTGCCTTCATTATTTAGCTTACACAGTTAAAGAACTTTTCCTCCAGGACACATATTGTCACATCCTCCAAAGTAATAAGCCCAGAGTTTGGCAACTTAAGAGTTGCAGACCTCTGAGCTAACCTGAGAGCCCTCTAAGGCTATGATTGACAGGTGTTGGGGACCAACAGGCCTCCTTAATTCCCTTGCGTCACACTTGGTCACCACACATCGTAGTTTATCATTACGGGACGGGATGGATGTCCATATCCTAATATACGATGATCAAAAGAGCTTTAAATCCACAGAAAAGTATAGGATCTCTGGCTTCTTGGAAAAGCATCTGGTTTCTAGTTTCTACTATCCCTTAAGAGTGTTCTCAGAACTGACCAGTTACTGAAGCCCAGTTATTCAAATCCATAGGTATGTGTTCTGTGCCTGTCAATCAATATCAAATTAAAATAACCAGAAATTCTGATATCGATATAGTGTTTCAATAGCTTGGGTTCTGCTTGAAATTTTTTTCCTTAAAGCTGTACTTTGCTTTCAGTAATAACATTACAAACATACATAGATATCATTTAAATTTTATACATATCCTAGACAAAAATAAAGGTTAAGAATATTGTTGACTGAAATTTTATTTATGAAATAACATACTAATCTCTTACTTCAGTCTAGATATATCTATCTATATATAACATATATAGATATATATACTCCATAGTCAAAAATGAAATAACAAGTTTATCTCTTACTTCATTCCATATATAGATGTGTGTGTATGTATGTGTGTGTATATATATATATATATTTATATATATTCATATATATATACTATAGTCAAAAATTTATTAGGAAAAGATATCAATCCCAAAGAAAAGAATTTCACAATTTATCACCAATATATCACCTATATACTTCTCTGGTGCAAAATTAATAATCCAGAAATATAGCTACCACTAGTCACTTCATATGCAAAGTTGTATCAAACTGAAGTATTCATTATGCAAAGATCTTACTTAATATACGTTAATGTCAGTCAGGAAATCTATTGGTTTATAACAAAGATAAATATTTTTTATGAAAAATAAATCTGCAGAGCACAAATTCTGGCAAATATGTTTCAGCATTCCTAAATAATACAAATCAGTGAAATTCAATATATGTGCCAAACTAATCAGCTACCAAACTCTGTGTTTAAAAAAAATATGTACTTCTAATTCTCACACAATCATATACAACATAGAGAGTGAAAACAAGGTATTGAAATGCCAAATTGCTTTCTGACTCTGTTTCCCTCGTGTTTTACTGTGTAGATAGTAACGAGGTTTCACTTTTGTTTCTCTGAAACCTATGACTGCTTTTAGATTCACTTTCCTGTTCTCAGGTACTACGTCACTTTTCTTGAAATGGATCCAAGGAACCAGAGGTAATATATAAGAAAAATTTTAAAATAATGATTTTAGCAATTTTTTTCAAGGTCATTTATGCGAACTTCTTCCATGATTTATAAAAGTGTAAAGATCACAACACATAATTGGAGTTAATAGAGTATTTCATAAATTATCATAATGTAGCTGAAGGAGACAGGGAAGAGGCAGACATCCCAGTGAGAATGTGCAGAGAGGGAAGCTGAGCAGGTTCGTAGAAGATGGGGATCCACTTGACTTTCTGGCTGATCATCAGAATCAACTGGGGAGCTTTCAGAAATAGAGAGTTCTGGAACCCCTTGCCAACTAGTAGGACAGGGTTGAGCCCTGAGCAAAGCAACTCCCTAGGTCATTTTCATGCAAAGCCAGATTTGAATGTGGCTGGGCTGGACCAGAATGTGCTGAGACTGTAAAATATATCCTAGATTTCGGACTTAAAACAACGAAAAAGGAATGTAAGTCATCCCAATATTTTTTGGATCTGTTATGTGTCAAAATGATACTATTTAACTTATTAGGTTACATAAAACACAATATTAAAATTAATTTTGCCCATTTCTTTTTATGTTTTTAAAAGTGACTACTAGAAAATTTTAAATGGCCTATGTGGCTTATGCTGTGTTTCCACTGTCCTGGAGTAGCTGTTCTTAGTTTGATTCCCAGAAGGGCAGTATCAGCGTCACCTAGGAACTTGTTAGAAAGGCCGATTTTCTGCCCCTCACTAGAGAAACTGAAGTCTGGGGTCAGGGCAGCTCAGCAGTGAGCATTTTGCCCCCCTCCTCCCAGAGGCCCCCAGATCTCAATCTAAGCTTTGAGAACCCCTACTCTCCAGTCTCCATCCTGGGAATATTAAGAAAAAGCCTCTTCCTGGATCTCAACCACTACACACAACACACTGAGTCTCACAGAAACCTAGAGAGATAAATGGGGGGCCGGTTTCCCACAGATTACACTAACGAATGATCTTTCGACCAGCATATTATTAATAATAATTAACACATTTATAATGCCAGGCCCTCTGTTAAGTGCTTGGTAAACATTTCTTCCAGTTAACTCTCTCCCTATAAAGTCGAAATTATGATTACTCCCCATTTTATACATGTGAACGCCGAGGCACAGAAATTCAGTAATTCAGCCAGGGTTGCCGAGTAAGTAGCAGGCCCAAGACTCAAGCCCTGGGCAGTCTGACTCTGGAGCCCACAGCTGTCGCGCTGCTGGCGCTTCAGAGTCACGGTAAGCGAGTCATGGGGCGCGCTGTGATGGGCAGCGCCGCGAGAATCCCGCAGGGACTGCAGGGGCCCGTCCCACGCATCGGCTTCTCGGGCGGGGCGGGCACTCGATGCATATGCCCCGTGCCTATGTGGACCCTGTACACGCTGCAGAGCAAAACCACGGAACTCACACGGCAAGGGACAGGAATATACTTGTTAGAGAGGCTGGTTGTTTTCCGGCGGCTTCCTGCCCTAGAGGAGATTGTCAAAAGCCGCCCTGAGCTGGCCCTGAGCCAACGAAGGGTCTCCCTGGCTCTTTCACCCTGCCCAGGGGCTCCATGACATTCCAGAGCCTGAAGCTTAACTGCTTCTTCTTTCGAAATTCAAGTAATTAAAGTGTCTGGGTGTCCGACTCAGGTACAGCCCAGACAGTGCTGTGGTCACGTAGGCCCTGCTGAGCCGTCTGCTCACGGCTGTCCCAGAGAGAAGGCACGAGAAGCGACCTTGCAGGCAGGTGGTCAGTTACTTGGTGTGGCCAGCGGGAGCAGCAGAAAGTCTTGGTCACAGCCGAGTGTCCAGCGGTCTCCCAGAGTGCCAGTCCTTAACCTGTGCAAGCTTAAGAGACAGCTGCATTTTCACTCGGTCTACCTCTGGAAGGAGGTGGAATACAACTGATTCGTTTATTTCCTTCTCCACTGCCGTCAGCGGGTCCTCAGCAGAGAGCAGCGCTCTGAGTCAGTGAGAAACGGGTCTGGGATGTTTTGAACAGAACTGACTGTATGGGGTGCCACATCCTGACGGATGTCGCAAAAAAGTTTCTAGATTGTCACTGTATAGCGTGAGGGCCTCAGGTCTCCAGACACAGAATAAGACGCTGGTGTTGTAGGGAAAGAAAAACACTTTTTACCTACACCCTTCTGAGTTCTTCCCTTTGTAATAAAAGACAGATTAACAAGAGAAAAATAAACAGAAATTTATTAACGCGCGTACCTCCTGTATACACGGGAGATACGAGGGAAAAGCAAGGAACTCCCGAGGCGTATTAGAGCGCAGCATCAAATACCATCTTCACAGGGAAAGGAGAGGAGGGATGTAGGCCTCTCAGGGGAGAGCAAATCATTTTTAGGAGGGATGAGAGGTTCGACAGCTCGTGACACAGTGTGTCTGAGTGTGATGTCGACTCCTAGGCTCCTCTCCTGTGACAGGAGGCAACAGTCTTATGTGGTTGACAAAACTGCCCAAGGGGAGCTCAGATACAGCCTCTCCCTGCATTTGCTGTTTTCCCAGTGCCTTCAGCTCCCGAAAATCAATAGGTCAAAGGGGCACAGTTTGGCAGCAAGTCCTGTATATCTACAGTCATATTCTGGGCGGCATATTCTCCACCCTTCGGAGTATGACCTCTGTGGCCCTTTTCGGCTCTCAGGACTACAAGGGTGGAAGGGCGCTGGGAATGACGGGAACATTCGCCTGCTAAGGCACAGGCAAGGTGAAAATGCACCTTAAAAAAAAAAAAAAAGCATGGGTGCCATCTGCAGTATTTCCTTGTGAAGATCACCTTTAAACTGATCAGGGACTAGTTGTCCAGTCCCCCATGACCAGTCGGGGGTACCTGCGTGTCACCTAAGCAGGTGTCACCTAAGTAGGAGACAGTGTTCCTTCGGTAAAACGGGGACTTCGTCTAAACGGACGAGTACGTAGGATTTCTGTGGCTGGACTCTCCCGTGGCCTAATCCTTCTTTTCCCTTTCCCTCAGTCCTTTGCTGTTCCTTATCTGGTGTTGTAATTACTGAGGTCTCTCCAGTTTCAAGGGCTTTAGCTCTTTCTTCTGTGGTTTGATTCCCACAATTTAATAAAAGTTCCTGCGCTGTGTCTTGTTCCTCAGAGGAAAGCTGCTTTAATTATTAGGAATGAGGACACATAAACAATGAAACAGAGAACACTGATTGAAATATGAATTTCATATAAAGATACTTACCGAGACTTTTTTGTTTAATTTGGAGGGGGGAAAAAAAAAACAACCTCAAGGTTGCATTTTTATTCAAAGACACTTCAATGTACTAAACTCACTGTTAGAACAACTTCGCTGAAAAGCATTTTAAGGGCAAATGTCAGAAAAAATTTCACATGTAAAAAGCCCAGACTCTGCCTCTTTTGAAAGGCAGGGTTAGCCTCTGGTTTAGAAATGTCGCTGCCTACGAAGTTCTTTGTGGGGAGAAGAAAGAAAATTGAATGTTTTATTTAAACAGGTCATTAACAGTCAATACTTATTTGAAAAGGCCTGCTTCCAGAGGCAGATAAAAGCTTCCAATCACTTAGAATATCACTTGAACACATCTAGGGCAAGATGTGCTGATGCAAGTTTCAGACCTCTCTCAACAGCCCGGCACTGGCGCGGGAGGCTCGGCCGCCCTCGTGTATGCTGCACGCCGAGGCAGCAGACAGCACAAAGCACACTCTATGGCAGGCCCGGCTTTGAATTTTCCATTTAGTGCTGGCAAATGCGTATGAATGAAGATTACCCATTTTTGCATAGAGTGCCAAACCACCTCCCCGAAGCAGCAGAATGCAAATGAAAGCAAAAGAGCAGAGGGGAACTCAAATCAATGAATGCAGCGGATCCTGGGCCCTGCAAGCACCGGGGTGGGCGTGTGGCAGGCTTTCTTAGCATTCAGCTGTAGCAGGATTTTTCTATTTAATGTGAAATTATTTCATTTCCTATGTCTCTGACGGCTTGAGAATATAAATAAATGCTTTTTACTAAAAGTGACCCGATGCTGGCGCTCGGGGAAGGCTCTGCTTCTGATCGCTGGGCTTTCAGGCAAACATGCGTTTCCATAGAGATGTGGGTGACCTGGGCCCGGTGCAAGTACCCACTTGTACCAGCCGTTCAATTATGTTTCAAGATGCGGTGATGTCAGCTCGAGGCTTTAAAACATGCCCATCTTCAGAGATGCCTTGGGAAAGGTGAAGTGACTGGCCTTGTGAGGTTCGGAAGAAGCACGCTCTAACAGGCTCCCTCACCGCAGATGACACCTGCTTGCTCCCATCCCCCTCCTGGCCCTCGAGCAAATCTCTGATCCCAGAGGGGTGTGGACACAAAAGCCCAGCGCAGTTCTCCTTCACACACCAGAGCACCAACTGCATTACACAGACTCCCCAAATGCTGAAAAAGGACACCCTTTCCTTCTCTTTCCTAGTCCCCTGGCTATGGGCAAGTCCTACCGAGGGCAATGCTTGTTCTCATGCTCTATGGGGACTGCGCGCAGTGGTTACAAAAGAACCCTAACCGAACTCTTACTGTGGCCGGGGCACCGCACTAAGCACCTTGCACGTATTAACTCCTTTAATCCTCCTAATAATTCTATGGAGTATGCTGGCCTCATTTTACAGAAAACGGAATGGAAGCACAGAGAGTAAGCTACTTACTCGAGTCACACCCCTCAACTTGGACCTACTGAATCCTTCTGTCACCGGAGGGAGACAGACATGGACACGAAAACACAGACGAAGGCCAGACGAGGAGGTGGAGAAGGAAATCAGAGTGTAGACTCAGGAAATCAGAGCTGGAACGGAGCTGGCTCCAGCAGCAGGGCAGAGCAGCCCCAGGGCCGTTGCAGACACCCGCACGGCAGAGGGGGCACGGCGGGCTCGCGGCCAGCGGGGGCTGCATGCTTTTTAAAAACTTTTTATAGCAACTTTATAAAAGAAACCCTGATAGTCGCCTCCAAAGAAAACATGCATCGTGGTTCTGCAACATAACTCTGGACTGGCAAAGAGAAATCCTAACTCAACTTGGCAAAGAGAAGCTACACGTTCGAAGCCAGCTCTGTGGAAGCTGGCTCATTTGTCGTGGAATAAACACCTGGTAAAGGAACCATCCGTTTTTCAGACCCGTGTCTCCTTGCAGAAACCTCTGTTCCAAGAAGCTCACAATATTCCTAATTCATGAAGTCAGAACTCTTTGAGTAAACGTTTAATGATTTTCTCCAAGTAGCATGGAAAGGTTTTTCCTGCTTCCTTGAAATGGCACTGGCCCAGTAAAGACAGTCTAAGATGACTGCCTCACAGGCCCCAGCCTTGGGTGGGGAGGGAGTACTAGGAAACTGAGGCAGCACCTTGATATCCAGCAGGAGAGAACCCACAAGGAGCCAGCCCCTCTAATGCATTGATAACCCCCACCCCTCAGCGCCCCCAACCCCTCCAGCACAATTACTGTTCCTCCTAAGGCTTTCTGACAAAATCAACCTCAACTCACTTTTTAAGGCTTCCCAGCGTGTCCCAAATCAGGGCTCCTCGTGCAAGGCTGAGCTTCTGGCTCTCTCACCAGGCAGATAAGCCCAGTTCTCCGACCGGCCACCTTTATTGACATGCTTTTACCATGACCAGTAAGTCATCTCAGTAGTGACGCGGGTGGAATCAGAAACCAGGGTAGGTGGCAGGATCCTGGGTGTGGCCCAGTAACCCGCAGTAGGCTGGTGGCCTACACCTGAGGCTCGGAGGGACTCACCTTCGGGAAACGCCTGCTAACTGGGCAGTGCTTTGCCTTCGGGCTCTTACGAGTGAATTCCCGGTTCTCCACTCTTTCTATCCTAGGGAAGGCGCAGCTCTAAGACCGAACTTGCAACCTTTACACGGACTGCCTCGGAGGCTAAGGGACATACAGGCTGGGACTCTAGTCATCATTCCAAAGGTCAGTTTCTGGGTATGGTCATCTGCGGAAGGCTTCTAATCTTCCCGTGACACTAGTGCAGGCCTATCAATCAATTAGCAAACATTCCTGGCACGACACCCTGTGGCCTGCCCTATCCCCTCCCCCATCTAAAACCTGTTCCAGGTTCTAGACCTAACTGGAGGAAGCATCTGCTGGCTACTTGTGCACTAAGTGAATCGTGTACTACCATGTCCACGGGTATGTACACTTTACGAAGGGTCATGCTCTCATCCGGAGGAATGAAATTCTCATGGTGAACGTTCAGTCCTTACCGGAAAAGCTCATGGGAGATGTATGGGGGTGGAGATAACCCCTGGCTGTGGAGGGGAAGGGAGAATGGAGAAGGCTTTCTTACCTGTCACGCCTGCTCTACCTAGAGGCAAGTTAGTCCTATGTATGTTACCTCTGTTTGCTGGTTTGGTTTTTAAAAAAACGAGTATGTGAATTCAACATATTTTCAGAAAGATGCTATTTCTCCTTCGGGGCAGGCCTGTCTTGGTCCCCAGCATAGAGCCCATGTGAGTCACGACCCACAGGCAAAGTCATCCAAGGAGCGCCCCCCCTCCCCCCCGCAACCGCTGGCCCTATGGTAGAGTGCTAGAGGCCTGGGCGTGAATTAGGTGCTTCCGTCAACATCCAGAGTGCCTGTCCATAAATGATTACAGAAAGGAAACTGCCAATTTTCTGCTATTTCGATTCTTCCTTATTTTCTTATGACGGAAAATAAATAATTACCAGGATCCCAATTCTGCCTCTTACTAGTCTTGGTATTTGGGCAGACACAAAATTCTCAGTGGCTCTGCTTCCTCACCAGTAAAATGAGGATGCTAATAATAAGGACCTCATTGGGTGGTAATGACGGTGACATGAGTTCATGTTCGTAAAAGTGATGAAAACAGTGCTTGGGCACACAGCAGGTGTTAGAAAATAAATATAAATAGAGAAATCATCTCACTGGATTCCTCCACAGCCTGTGTGATTGCTTTTCCATATTCCTCATTTTACAGGTGAGAAATGAAGCCTGGCATCTAGGTGGTCATGCAGCTAGCCAGTGATGGGGCTGGCCCTCAAAACGCAACCTTCTGACCACAAAGTGTCCTTATAGGGCTATGCCCTCCCCTCTCCTGGACACTGACACCTTATGGGAGGACCAGGACAACTCCAGGGAGGCGTGGGTGGCAGGCTAAGGCCCGGATGCAGCATTGCCAGAAGGGATATAAATTCACAGGGCTCTGTGCCCACAGGGTCATTTGTTCTTCTTGTTCTTTCTCACAAAGACCTCTTCAACGCAGAATGGCTTGGAAACCCATGCCAGGTCAGAGTTTCCAGCCGTGTAGCTAACCAGATGTGATCGAAGCTCTGGTGACCAAACTCAGCTAAGGTACTCTTCAGAGGACGATAAGCAGTTACAATACAGAGAGAGCAAAGTTCAAATGAAGTCTTACAGCTAATTAGAGAACAACTTAGAAAGTACTAAATCTCCTTTCATACATTCTGATTTCAGGTAACTGTATTAAGGATGGATAAAAGAGAGGGAATGAATATGATTTTAATGCCCTTGAGTTTATTCTAATGCAATCACGGATAATAAAAACTCATTTTCACCATTTTATGATATGCTAAAAATTCTACAGTTCATATTTACTATCTTAGTAAATTCTTTCAATTTCTAATTGTAATAAAAAATACAAATTTGTCACCTGAAATATGCTATGGTGGGAAAATTAATACGGACTTTAAAAGTACTTCAAATCTATAAGATATTTATAGATTTAATGAATTACAGAAAGAATCCTTTCCCTTTCAAAGGAATAAACTCCACTTCCCCTTTCTCTTTTCCAAAGTACCTAGCAGAGTGTCTTGGACAATTAAATGTTCAGGGAAGACGTGGAAAAGAGGAATAAATGTCTTCTCATTTTATTTTTCCTTCTTTGATTGCAATGAGCCTTTAATAATTCATTCCTTGGCGTTCAACATCTAGGACTGGGTTATCATTTTAAGTGCCACCATTAAAACCAGCAGCATCGAATGCTGTTCTAGCTACATCACTTTACACACCCTCCAATCCACTCCTAATCCTCCTCTTCCTCTCACCCGGCAATATTTTGGTCATTCTCAAGGTCAAGGTCTAATCATGAGCACTGAAGCCCTCCACACCTTCCCATCTCAAACAGCAGGTGCCCCATCTCTTTAAGCAGGTAACTTCCCCAATGTCTTCTACTTGTTTTATTTCTTCCTCACCTAAAGTCTTGTTTTTAGGGTAACCAGGTCACTAGACTAACCCTCTAGTTCACTCCTCTCCATCAAAACCTATACTCTGCCCAAAAGAGAAGGGCTAACACTGTACACTTTCTATGGAATATGAGAAAACAAAAATTAATTGGCTTTCTACCCAATGCTAAACAACATCTAACCACTACCATTTATATACACCCCTATGAACTCTACCCACACATATGGATTTTTATTGCTGTGTACACCCATATGTACGCTGTGGGTTCTTTTGTAGAAAGACCAGTTCTTTCCTGGTCTACCTGTTTACTCCTTTAGTTTATAGCATGAAAGGCCTGGGAGCATGCACCTGACCCTCTCTCCAGCCTGCCCTGTGGCTCAGCTCGCACTGGGGGAAGTTCAGAAAGTACCGCATGCTTATGATGGTCTATAGGCCTCAGCAATATGTAGTTTAATCTCTTCTAAACCATTTTTCTAAAGATTGTATCAAAACTGGTTTTTGTACAGTAGTTCAAATATTGTACAGGCCTCTCAAATAAATATAATACCATATATTATTTCCCTTCGGAAGACTGTTAGTCATCCAACCTACCTTAAAGCAATTTTCAGGTGTAAATGTATTGGGTTTTGATCCTTTGTTCTATGGAAATGATCCATCTCTCACCGCCTTGATTCCACCATACCATCCTTGGAGGATTGATAGAGACGAGCAATCGGGGTTGTTTGATTTTTTACTGATGCTAAAAATGTCAATATCCAGTCATAGAAGTCTCTTGAGGGCACTGCCTGCGGGCTGGACACTGCATGAAGGGGGTAATTTGCACATGTGTGTCCCTGTGGGAAATGACACTCAGTGCCCCTTCTGGAGGGATGGACATCGTGGGGCATTGGGTGGGGTGTGTCAGAACCAACAGAAATAAGACCGGCATCTTAAATTATCCTGTAATGTCTACAGTCACGTTTATAAAAGGGCCTTCTAGAGGGGCAAGAAGGCTCTAGCTTAGGTGGGTTTTCAGACAGGACTTCTGCCGGGAGGGGCCGTTTTAGACTGCTTTAGGGAAGTTCTGGCAGCGATGGGAACCGCATTCCCGGTGAAGAGGAAAGGCGAACCGGAAACCCCTCTGGCGGAAACACGTAAGTCACGTGTGAGGCCGGAGAGAAAGCCTGCCTCCAGAGTTCACAGAAGTCAACCGATAAATATTTATTGGGGGTCCGCTACGTATCTTGGATAGATGCAAAGTGTTTACTTATTGTAATGCAGTATAATTTTAAGACTGGCTTTGAACAGAGTTAAAAGAGTAGCAGGGATAAGCGATTAGATGACCTCGGAAAGCAGTTCGCGAAAGGTGTGTGGTGAGGTTTCGGTTATACACTTGTCCTGCTTGTAATGCGGCAAAGAGATCATGTCCTGGTTTTGCTTTCTTTTTAGCAAATGGGAGAGTTCCTTGTCATCTTTCCCCACCCCAATTCTCTGGCCCACTCCCCTGTCATTTTTGGTTATGGGTTCTGAAACCAGACCCAATTTTCTCTATTATTTTTGATATGCTGAATTGAAAACTTGACCTTTTTTTTTTTTTTAACCATTTCAACTTGATGCAACTTGATTATTTGTCTCTTTAGTTTTGCAAAAATATACACTTTAATCTGACTAATATTAAATATATACTCCAAAACAAAAACTATGCAGCTGAGTTTCATCACTCTAGGAAAGCAACTCATAAATTGCATTAAAAATTTCATTTGGTTCTATTTTTACCTGACTTGTATCCTGGGAATACCTAACAGTTAATATTATGTCATTTACCAAAATTGGTCTTGAAAAAGAGATAACCAGACACTGAAAAGACACTCTTGTTTGTTTCACTAAGTGGTTCTTTTAAAAATATGAGTAAGTGTTAAAGAGGGAAAATGTCTTTGAAAATTAATCTACTTTTTAAAAAAATCTATTTCTGAATGGCTGCCAGCCAGACTTCAGTTGGTTTCATTTTTCATTTCAAGTCTTCTAATATATGACTAGACAGAATGAAACCACTCTAGATAACCTCATAGAAAACATTGGGGGAAGGATAAGGAAAGACTACCAAGACTACATAATGCTCACAGTTTTAGTTTAATTTTTTTAAAAATCCTGAAGCTATGCCATATGATGGGGAAAAAATAAATTGATCTGTGACAAAGCATTCTCCTTCTTCAAATCTCTGGAAAATCCAGCAGCCTCTTGCTTTACAAAGACTTCTCATGTCTGATAACACTGTCATGCCTTTAGCAAGAGCTATCATACACTGAGCTTATTCATTCATTCATTTAGCAAACATTTAGTGAGCACCTCCTTTTGTGAGGCACTGTCTTAGGTGCTGGGGAAGACAATAGCAAACAAAAACTCCTCAAGCACTGCATTGGGTTTTATCCTTTGTTTCAGATACGGGAACTAGGTGTAGAGAAGTTCAGGTCAAGGTCCCAGAGCTGGTCAATAGCAAGGCAGGGACTCCAGTGTCTGAAACTAATTCCCAGGCATGGGCTTATCTCCCTAGACTGCTGCCATTGTTTTGGTTCAACGCACATAAAGCAAACTGTTTAAAAACTATTTCATGGGTTCACTCCAGTTGGGAAGTCTTCATATTCACAAGCATTAGAATTAGAAATGTAAAGCTGGCTTGGCAGAAAAGCCAAATGGGATAGAAAAATTATCAATGGAAAGACCAATATTTTCTCAATGCTTTAAATTTTGTTCTCCACTTCCCAGTGAGGACAAATCTTGGTGGAATACACTTTGCCAAACCATTTTTCATCCTCCTGCTCACCTTTCCCTTTACTTGCTACCTCCTTGTGTTCCCTCCCCCTTTTTCCTGTTACCACTTATGTCTTTGTTATTCTTTAAATTTTTTAAAAAATTTCCAACTGAGGTAGAATTGACATGGAATATTAACATCTGGTGTCTTTAAGTGGAAGGTGCTGTCCTAAGAGTCATGTGTCTCCTGGCACAGGATTTATTCAGGTGTAGGCTGGGCGACCACTTAGTGGGATGCTGGAGAAGGGACTCACTTCTAGTTCAGGAAAATGGGGGACCTCTGAGTCCCTTGCAACTCCAGGATCCCAAAAGGGGAGGCAAGGTGGTTTTGTAATCATTCCTCAGTCTTTCCTCTACGTTTCCCATGAAGTATCTCATTCTGCCATTGTCATATTGTTTAAAAGCTTGAAATGAACATTGAAATCAAATTAGGTCTAGCTGATACTAGGCATACTCCCAGAAGTGAAATATTTCCTCTAGGCTTTTTGTGCCTAGGGCTCTGAGATGGTCATGGAAAGAGCCTGCTTGTAGGCAAGATGTGAAATGCTTCCAAATATATGGCTTTGTTGGAAAATAATTTGTGACTTACCACTGAGGCAAAATCGAAAGAAAATTGTCACCAGAAAGGCACAAATACTTTCTGTGTAGCTTATATTTTTTTGTTTGATTTGGTTCATAAATCTATCTGACTCCCATGGAATGCATCTCCAGATCTCAACTTACCCACAGTCCTGCAAGCTGGAACAGCTTCAACATTCAACATCCTTCCCTCACTACCTGTTTCACAGAGAGAGGTCTAGTAATTGTCCACTCTTCTGGAATCTGGAGTCAGAAGAGACTCAGAAGTCTCCTGTCTTCCTGACTACAAATGAGCCTCCTTTCCTGCACCCTCGCTAAGTAGCCATCCAGTGTCTGCTCAAACAAATTCCAGATGGAGATTCTGCCCCTCTTAACATAGCTGCTGCGGCATGAGACTAGTTTTGAGTAAATTCTTAGGTAATAATGGAGTCAACCTATATTCCTATAATTTCCCATGCAAGGCTCCTAGCTAGGCCTTCGGATAGTCTGAGCACACTTCCCCACGTGTCACATTTGTCCTACATATGCTTTCTCTATTCCAGTATAAAATTGTTCATAGAATCACAGGATGTTAGATTGGGTAAGGACTTCACAAATCTCTAAATTATTTTATGGATAAAACATTTTGTATTGTTGAAACTTCAGAACCTTCTTTATGTGCGTGCTTTCACTCTTCATGTGACATAGTGTTGCGTCGTCTCACCCTGGTATAGAAGATACCTATACCATATGTTATGTTATATCATATTGTATACCAAGATATTGTATAACAGTCTGTATATGTATTCATTCTATGGGCTTATTCCTTTTTTTAATGCAACCTAAGTTTGCATTTTATTGACAATCACATCACACTACACATTGGTCATAATGAGCCTATATTAATGAAATTCCCAGGATTTTCTCATTCGATCTATTCGATCCATTACTAAGTTCCATTTTCCCCAACCTTTACTTTTAGAGTTGATTTTTTTGGGAACTTAAGTGCATGTGGATATATTTATTTTAAATCAGTTTTGTCTTGTTAATTTGGCCAGTTTTTCCAGTTGACTGGAATTCTTTTGGATACCAAATCTACAACTTTCCACTCCAACTCTACATTTCCCTTCAGTCATTCACAAGCTTGAAGGATATCATTTATCTAACTTATGCCATTAAGTACACAATCTGGGCTTGAATCTCAGCTCTGACGCCTAAGATATGTGTGACCTTGAGGAAGTCACTTAAACTCTGTGCTGCAGCTTACTCATCTATAAGGTGGGAATAAAGTATTGACTGCATGGGATGGTGGTAAGGATTAAATAAACTAATATATGCAGAGTAACAGAACAGTGCTTGACACATAAGAATCAACAGGTATCTGTTATTTCTATTATTTTTTATCCAATTCATCATTGTTAAAGTCATTATTAAAGAAGAATCTAGAATAAAACAGAATTGTAAATCACTTTCCTTTTTTTTTTTTTTTTAAGATTTTATTTATTTATTTGACAGACAGAGATCACAAGTAGGCAGAGAGAGAGAGGAGGAAGCAGGCTCCCCATGGAGCAGAGAGCCCGATGTGGGGCTCGATCCCAGGACCCTGGGATCATGACCTGAGCTGAAGGCAGAGACTTTAACCCACTGAGCCACCCAGGCGCCCCTGTAAATCACTTTCTATGATCACATGGACATAATCTTCAGTACTCTTTGGGTCTGGTTATGCAAACCTACTTGTGAATCTGCACAACTACTGTTATTCCATTCATATTTCTCTATTAAATCCACAATGAAATCTAGAGATATTGTAAAAACTGGCTGCATGATATTCCTCTATACCATAACTACCACATTTTCTTTTTTTATTTTCTTTTTTTTTTAAAAGATTTTATTTATTTGACAGGGCGAGACACAGCAAGAGAGGGAACACAGCAGAGGGAGTGGGAGAGGGAGAAGCAGGCTTCCTGCTGAGCAAGGAGCCCGATGTGGGGCTCGATCCCAGGATGCTGGGACCATGACCTGAGCTGAAGGCAGAGGCTTTAACCCACTGAGCCACCCAGGCACCCACTACCACATTTTCTTCATCTTGCATTCCAATTACTCTATCGAACAAGAATATCACTTAGTCCCCCTTGATTTCTTGTTGGCGTCTAATGATTATCACTTTCATTTCTGAATGTTCTCAAAAATTTCAGAATGAATTCTAAAATTCTGCTGAGATTCTATGTTTTCTCTTTTTGCCAATCCCCGGGCATTAGGGGCTTTATCCATTTGCTGACATTCCTTCAAGATGGGTGGTTGGAGAGGGAAAGTCATGGGTCTGAGTGTTCTCAGGCCCGTGGATGCAATCTGGGCCAGGAGACCCCAATCCACCAGGAAGGGCTACGGATCTGGTATTATGTTGCCACGGGCTTCAATTTCCTCTTATCATCATTTTGTTCTACCTTACCAGGTGGGAAATCATGATCCTTGATTAAAAGCCAAGAATAAGAAGAGATGAACAGTCCTTTGTTTTTCTTGTCAGAGGTCCTGTCCTTCTCTTGTACTTTTTTCTACAATAGCAAAATAAAATTCTACAGTAAAAAGTACAACTAAAAATAATACTCCACTCTTGACAAGAAATTGTAACTATGTTATTATCAAAAATGGGAACAACACACTTGGCATCATAAGCATTCCAATTTTCTACATCTGGTTTAATTCTGCGACCTTCATTTTCTGTAGAATTGTTCCTTGCCAGCTTTTTAAGTCCCTTTTGTTGTTTTTAGAATTTTTTTTACATACTTCAGCTCACTCTGGACTCTAGGCTTCCTGACACCATTCTAGTGGGATTATCTCTCTCTTTGGTATTTGTTCTTGGTTATTTGCCTGTCCTTGCATTCTTCTTTAAACGGCCTTTTATATTTTGAGTTAATTCGAGCATGCCCTTTGCGGCCATGGCCATCTCTTTACCTGTTTTAGAACTTTCAGACCTCTAGTTCTAATTGTTCAAAAAACTGTGGACTCTCAGAGTTGACAAATGTGTGTGTGTGTTTGTGTGTGTGTATGTGTGCATTAACTTTGATAATCTGGGAAAATATTCATCATTATATTATCAGAATTTCATCTTTTTTTTTGCTTAATTCATTACATATACAATGAGTGTCCACGCATGTGTGCACGCGCGTGTGTGTGTCATTTACTGGGTATCAGCTATATGCCAAGTTCGGTCTTATTTACTAGGATACAAAGATAAACATGATAGATATAGTGCTGCCCTCTTGAAGCTTAAAGTTTCACAACAAATAGATAAGTGAGTGCAAAGGCACTCATGATCCAGTGTGATACGAATTTGAGAAGGAAGTTTAAGAAGCTTGGAGAGCACATAGAAAGAGCCCTAATCTCAGTTTTAAAAGTTGGGTTTCTCATCTCTTTAATCTAGTTTCCCCTATAGAATCCTATTTATTTCTTCTCTGAGGTTCGCAATTTCGCTCCTAATATCTGAGATACACATCTGGCTATCTCCATCACCTGCTCTTTGGTTATCATAAAAGCTAAAATGACATGGTCACTATCTTCCAAGAGTTTTGGCATGTAGTAGACATGCAAATGTTATTGAATAAATGGATCAAGTTTCCTTCTACCTCTATTTCACCAACCAATCTCTTCTTCGTTAAAATTAGATCCAAAGTAGTAGCTCCTTTCACTTCGTTTACCTTCCTAGAGATGAAAATAAGGTAAATTGGTATCTGAAATTCTGTCTTCCTTTAAACATGAATAAGACTTCTAGCAGATGCCAAAAAATTTAAGTTTCTCATCACTCCCATTTATTATTTTTGGGTCACTTTTGTATGCTATATCAGAAGTAAATGACACCAATGCTTGATATGGCTGGAAGGTCTCAGTTCATTTATTCTCTCAAAACTATTTACGGAGTGCCTACTATGTGCAAGAAACTGTTCTGGACACTGTATTTTTTTCCTTCCTCCTTTTAACTTTGCCAGGTGTGTGTCCTTTCTTGGGTTTACAGATGCCCACCCTTCTGCCTACCTTGGAACATCTGGATTCCTGCTGCATGGGACAGCTTATTGTCCATGTCTTCTCTGTCATAAATCCTGCCATTAACCAACCTGTTTTTAACTGCAGATTAATTCAAGCAGGGTTTCTCAATCTTTTGGTAAGGAAAACATTCTTATTTTCCTGTGATGTTACTGAAATACCAAATTAAGTGATTTTTAAAAGTCAGAGCTATGAGACAAAGCACTACATTGTTTGGTAACTGCATCCGTAACCACCTGCCATTAAAAATCATTGATCTTGGGGTGCCTCAATGGCTTAGTAGGTTGGGTGTTTGACTCTGAGTTTCGGCTCAGGTCATGATCTCGGGGTTGTGAGATACAGTGTCACATGGGGCTCTGGGCTCAGTGGGGAGTCCGTTTGAGATGATCTCTTTCCCTCTGCCTCTGCCCTGCTTGTGTTCTCTTTCTCACTTTCTCCCAAAATAAATACATAAAATCTTAAAAAAAAATCATTGATCTTAATGATGGAAGTAATTAACATGCTAGAAGAACACAGCCAAATTTATAGTACTATTTCATTGATTCATCAACAGGACCTGTAACTTTCAGGGATTTGAACTTCATTTACATATTCATATACCCCATATGCAGCATAAAAACTGGAATTCACTTTCAACTCTCAGACATGTAAATATCAGCATTATTTTCTTAATTCCTCTGATCTACTTTTTGCAAAGTCATTTACATAATCTGTAATCAAATATAAAAACTGTCCCCCAAATAAACCACAACTTATTTTCCATATAAAATAAAGATATACTATTTTCTTGAAAAGTACAGACTTTCATCAGAGTTTCTATACCAAGTATTTGAGTCATCAAATCACTTTCATTGGCTGTGTTTTGAGCTCAGAGTAATTTGTCAGTAAAGAAACAACAAATCCATTTGTCTTTGGTGTTTTCCTGGTGTCCTGCTAACAAATTGCTCTGTCCACACGAGGTCATGGCCACCTGACCTGGAAGTGGGCTTTGCTGAGTCAGGAGGTCAGAGATCACCATGGACTGCTAAATAAGCAACAATGCATAAAAATAACAGAGATAGAGGGGAAAAGATCCTAATGCTAATTAGCCTATCAGCTAGGCCAAATACAGTTTCATCCAAAGACAAAAAGAATTTTGCATTGGGCAAGAAAACTTTCAATGAAAAGCAGAAAACAAAAATCATGTGTAGTGAGTTGCCTAAAAGTCCTGATGTTTTATCCCATGAGGTATATCATTTTAATAACACTGATCAAGACTTTGCAATACGGTTAAGAAGCAACTTTTGAAAAATGTTAAGTCTGTTTTCAAGTTTGAATTGGTCACAATTACCAAGAAATATAGAGCAAATTTTAGGAAAAGCTAATTATATCTGGGGAAACTCTTAGTAAAATTACTTCTTTTGATTAGGATATAGAACATATGAATGAAATAATTAAACATGTTTAATTTACTAACAAGAAGTAACTGAGATATACTAATACTGTGATCCCTATGATCATTAGCAACCTCTAGAGTGTATAAGTACAAATACAGTCCATAGTGGCCTTGGACTCTTTGAGCAGGAAGTTTACCCAGCAGACATCACCTGGGAGTCACTGTGATGGTTCACATTCGACATTAACCCTTTTACTGCTGACATGTCAGTGGTTCTCTTTTTTCCTTTTATTTTCATCTCATATACTTCACACAATTATATATGGTATTATACCTATTGGCAACTCAAGGCCATGAGTGATCAGCAAAAATGGCAGATTTTGTTTCTTATTTGAGACTACAGTTCTCATCTAATAGTTTCTTAAATTACCTTCATTTGAAATTCTTGGCACAGCAAAAAGTTTTATTAACTCCCTCCAGGTAAAAACAGATGGACATAAGAACAAAAAAGTAGACATAAACAGACCTTATTTTCTTGGGCTTAAGAGGCCTTTTCAGATGTGCCAATCAGTATAAAATGAAGAGAGTACCCTGTAGAAAATAAACCCTTGGGTCAAGAACAAAAATATCAACATAAGAACAGTCATGAGTCTGTTGACCACTAATGTATAGAAGTGGGTGGAATGAAATAATCAATCTGTGCTCAAGAAATTAAGTCCATGGCAATGCGCTCAACTGATCATTTGCAAGACATGACTGCTGATTTATGGTTTCTGGGTGGCTAATGAGTTGCATTAGAATCCCAGCATGTTCATGTTGGAAAAGAACTTCAAAACATCTCAGTGAAATTTCTCTTTTTATAAAAAGACCTGAAGTGTATAAGGAACTTGCCAACTAAAAAGTAGCAGGGCCAGGCCTTGAATATATGTCTTCTAGTCCTATTCTATTCAAGAACATTTTATCAAGAACTTCCTAGATATACAAACCCGTGCCAAGAACTAGAAAAACAGTGAGTGGAGTACCAACCCTGGCCTCAGAGAACTTTTGATTCTGCTGAGGGTTACCAGCCAGATAAAAAGGACACATGTCAATGCACACTGTTAGAGGAGAAGTACAAGGTCTTATTAGAGCACTTTGACTTGTGGGGGAAAGGGGCAAATAAGCAAGATTAGGAGAGTCAAGGAAAGCTTCAAGATGGAGATCAGACCTACATGGATCCAGATTACCCAGAGGAATGGGGCACAGTGAAGAGGGAATGAAATGGGAGAACATGATTTTAGCAGAGGAACTCGGATACACCAAAGCCAAGATGTGAAAGACATTTGGGCTTGACAGGGTGATCATTATCCCTAGAACCAAATGAAGAGATGAATCTAGAGAGAAAGACGTCTATGAACTAGGTTATGGAGCCTCAACTTGATCCTGAGGTTAGCAAGCAGTCCCTGAAGGGTCATAAGTGAGGGGTGGAACCAGCCAGAGGCACATTTCAGGGTGAATGCTAAGGCAGTGCAGGGATCAGACTGGTGTGGAGCAAGAGAAGTCAGTGAGCCACTGACACCGGAGAGCGCATGTCCTGGTCCTTAGAAAGAGAGATGCTCTAATGACAAGAGGTTGAACCGTCATCCTTACTGAAATTTTGTTAGCTCGAGTATATCACTGTAGAGCCGGAGCACCTCCGAGCTCACAAAGTCCAGTATGTGGACCTTGAAGACTAAAAACCAGGCTCTGAAACGGGCCTCAACCAAAAGGCCTTGCGTGCGCAACCAGCTAGCGGCAGCCCCAGAGAGCAGTCGCATCGCTGTCGCACCCAAACCAGGGGAGATGCCACCCTCCCTGAGCCCCTGGGTCCTCGGCTCTACACGGGAGTGATAATACCTATTTGTCTACTTCATAATGATACTGTGAGGACACGCCCTCTTCCTCAGCAGGAAATGAGAGTCATACTCCCTACTTCATAGCAATGCTGTGAGTTAAAAGATAACATATGTAAACACACGTAGGTCTAACACTTGGGTAGCAGGAATACAAGGTTGTTAGTTTCTTTTCCTGTGGTAATGCAAAAGCTGTTCTCTGTGAAAGTAACTGACTCAACAAACACAGGTAAAAACGGTCGACTTCATTTACGCTAGGCTCTACCCAACTGACTTAACGAAGCAAGTCAGTGAATGTTACATTGTGAAGATTCTCCTTTTCAGTGGGGATTGTCTTGGTTGACAAAAAAGCAAGAATGAAAACACACACTTTCTTAAAGTTAGAAAAAGAAAACAATACACCCGAGTGTGAGTGTATCCTTCCGTCGCAGCCCAGCCAGGCTCTCATTTGGAATGTCTCTCTCTGAGGCGCCTGGGTGGCTCAGTGGCTTGAGCGTCTGCCTTTGGCCCAGGTCATGATCCCAGGGTCCTGGGATTGAGCCCCGCATGGGGATCTCTGCTCAGTGGGCAGCCTGCTTCCTCCTCTCTCTCTGCCTGCCTCTCTGCCTACTTGTGAGCTCTGTCAAATAAATAAATAAAATCTTAAAAAAAAAAAAAAGGAATGTCTCTCTCTCTCTGAAATGGCTGGCCCACCTGGGGCTCCCCCTCCCTTACTTGGCTGCTAATCTACAAAATCTTTTTAAAGTAATGAAGGGGCCAGTCTAAAACGTGACTCTTGTCACTGATACAAAGAAAGAGGTCTATCAGCAACATAAACACAGCAACAGATAGGCAAACGTTAACCATCTGAACACTGGCAAGGCCCTACGCTAAGTACCTCTCATGGATTATTTTATTTAATGTTGACCAGAAACCCGTGACATAGACCATTCTATTCTTCTCACGAAGAGAGAGGAAACTGGGGCATTCGTTTGCTATTGCTGCTGTAACAAATTAGCAAAGTTCGCAGCTTCAAGGAACACAAATGTATTATCTTATAGTTCTGCAGGGCAGAAGTCCAACATGGAGCTCACTGGGTTGAAATCAACGTGTCGCTGGGGCATCACTCTTCTCTGGAGGTTCCAGAAGAGGACCTGTTTCCTTGCGTTTTCCAAGCCAGCATTGTACCTTCTCTCTGGCCATTCTTCCATTGTCACATCTTCCCCTTGCCCCCACTCTGACTTCAGCAATAGTATCTGACCCTTTCACTCTTCAGGAATGAAGTTTCACCCTCTTGGGAGCAATGTAGCCCCAGCTGAGAATGCACAATCTACTCCAATCAGGGATGCTGGCGTTGAGGTAGAAGCTCTGGTTTATCTCCCACCCAAAGCTCCTTGGCTTTCCTTTCCTCTGCTGGGTTAGCAGCCATGCAGTTTGGATGGAACTGACTCGAGGCTTAAGTACTAAGCACGGAAAAATTTGTGCAGGGAAGGTACATACTGAGAACTCAAGACACGAGAGTTTCCATTATTATTATACTATTATTTCTACAACAGACAATAGAAATGTTAAATTTGTACGTCAAATAAATGATCAGCCGAGAAACACATTTTAAATGCAATTTTTAACATCCCCCATATCCTTAAATTAATCCAATACTTAGGGAGAGCTATACATTTATTTTCTTGTTCCTGGTTAAAATAATGGATGTCCCTGATCTAATTCTGCCTTGGTTTTTATTACTTTTCTCAGTAACAAAAGCCAGGAACAAAATCGGATTTTGCTTCTAGCAGTTTAAATAGATAAAAATCAGTGTGACTGTCAAAATCCAGGTTGGTCTTGTCAGGCTGAGATGAAAACCAGGGTTCCACTTGAAAAAGATGAATGTGGACACTAACAGTAAAAAGCGCCTGGCTAATCGAGTAAACAAATAGGACTTGCAAGTCCCAGATGGAATATGTATAGCACTGTAATCAGCAAAATGTCTTTTTACGGTTATTTTCCTAGAACATTCTTAAAGTAATGCAGATCTTACAAGGGGGTGGGAGCAGTAGTACGATTTCTTTAAACTTAAAATTTTTATTTATTAGCTTTTAAAAAGTTTTATTACTTTTTTCTTTTCATCACAGCCCTCAAATACACGAAGTGTAGCGAAGTACCTCAGACTAATAGAATGATCTAGATCAAGAGGCGATAGACTAGTGTGACTTCTGTGGCCCAAAACGAGAGTAACCGGGCCAAGTTGGGATCTTGGTTTTATATTGAACCTACTTCGTTTGGAAACTTCACTTAGGTAATCTATTTTAATTAGGTGGTACAGTAGTCAAAGAATATTCTTGGAGTTAATTAAGCATCCACTTCGTGTCTAGCAGCAGAAGAGGCGTACCTCATTACACAAGGCCAGGACTGAGATCTGCAGGCTTACACCACCAGTCTTCTCCTGTAGTCTGGGCTCCTTCTGCACAGCAAGATTGCCTCCTCCTTCACATCCTTAGGTTTTTTTCTACAAGACTTCAAAGTCCCCTGGCTGAACTTGTGGTCAAGGCAGGCGTCTCGGGCTGGCTCTACGGAGCCCGAAGCAGAGCTGTTATCCCCATCACCTGTCCCCTCCGCTCTTCGGTAACGGAACTCTGAAGTCCTACCTGGGCACACGCACACCCAGCATAATCCAGGACCCCCTTGAGACTCCCCCATGCGGCTCCGTGCTGGCCAGTGGGATGTGAATGGAAGGAAGATGTATAACTTCTGGGTTGTCCCCTTAAAACGAGGGGTGTGGTCTCCTCTGCCTCTTGCCCCCCTCTCCTCGGCTGAAGGGTGACAATATCTTGAAACAGAAGTCTTAAGGACAGGATGGAAGAGCTACAAGATAAAAAGACGAGTCCCTCCATCAGCCTGCGCGCTCGCGTACATTTTCGCAGGGAGAAACTGACCTTTACATTTTGAGGCCACCGTTGTTTTGCTTTTATCGCAGATGCCAAATAGGCATCCTAACTAATATTTGCTCAAAAATTTCCCTCACTGCCCTTCTTAAAATTTCTAGCATTTAATGTTTTGGATTAAGAAGACTTCTGTATCCTAAAGAACTATGAACAAATGTCCTAATACCTCCAAAGAAATCAAAATGGACAGGAAAAAGGCTGATTTTTAAATTAGCATTGTAATTTTTTTTTAAGCTGACTATTTTGGATAAACCTAAGAAAGCACATAAAAACCATCATATATTCCTTTTATCTAGTTTCCACAACTAAAACATGGTGCAGAAAGTTGAGGAAGAAGGCAGCACACAGAAGATTCAAAATAAACAAAAAGAGGTATAGGATGGCATTGGATTGGTTTATTCAGAAAGCTGGAGGTCCTCTTAATACCGCGATGTCACACAGGATGGTGACGGACTGCCTCTTCCACTCCAGAAGGGAAACCATTTTCAACTGCAGCAAGAATGCCTTGACACTTTGGAGAAAAGTGTTCTCTGAGCCCTTGTTTAATCATGTGAATCCGATATTGAGGGAGGCTGTGAAATCTTTCTCTGTAGGTATTTAGAAACGGGATAGATTTTAATCTCTCAGGATGTCATGTTAGAGTTTTACCCCATGAGGTCAGGCAGGAGGACTGAGGACAACAAAGTCCCTCATTCAGGGGCCAGATGTGATCCCGACACACCCCTCTTTCTCCCTTCCTCCCTCTTTCTAGAATGACACTAAATTACCTTCTGCTTATAAGCAGTGAGAAGCAACAAGCTTCTGTTTCTCTTTGCTTTGTGTTCCAGAACAACATGCCTTCACCCATGTCTTCCATTCCCTAATGTGCCAAAAACTGCAAAATTTAATGTTAGGGGACTCTGTATGTGTGTACGCATGTGTGTGCAACAGTGGGGAACAGGGAGGTAGAGCTAGGAAAGGAGTTTCACAATATATCCAGATTGATGGCCACATCATTCTTTTCAAAGACACACACACACATTCTGTTCTAATGCAGGGTTTGGGAAATCAGATAGGGGCTTCTGGGGAAGGGCCCTATAATGGCATAAGTTCCAGGCCTCCGTCCAGATACATCGAAGGCCTTCAAACACACAAGTCAAAATCCTGTCAACAAGTTTTATGTGTTTTGCTTGTACTTTTGGTGAAAAGAGTACTCCTTTTTAGGAAGATACATTTGAAAATGCAGAAAATCTTACTTATTAAGAGGTGATAAAAGCTGAAACAAAAGTGGTATAATTACCAGGCGGGACGCGCAGATTACAGAACCGCTGTGACCTCTCTTTACCTGCTACCTACCTTCCCTCCCCCATGAAGAAATGGCTTAGCTCACAGATGCATTTAGAAGTATAAACTGAGCCCGCCCCACTCAATCCCCCTTCCCCCACCTTAGGACCTTTCCGCCTGCCTGCAAACAGAGTGACTTCTCAGCTGCTCCTGACCATGCTCAAAGCTTTGGGCACAGGCACAGTCCCTGACTGAGTAGAAAATGTCCTATAATTTCCCATTTTGCCTGTGACTGGGTCTGCTTACTGCAGGGATAAAGTGTTAGCAAACCATTGAGGCCCTGATACAAAGCCACATTTTCCAGGAAGCATCTATCAGAAATAAAGCGGACGTTTCGATCTCCCCTTACTTGACTTCTCTATCTTTCCACACGGCTTGGCCCACTGTAGGGTAGATTAGCAAATATTTCTGAATGGGAAAACATATGGACCTGGGTGGGCCAGTTTGCTGACCCCCTAAAATCCCAATGAAAGTTCTAAATTTGAGGCTCTATTTTTTTCAAAAGAATTATTTTAGAAAGAGAGAGAGCAGAGCGGAGGGCAGAGGGACAAGGAGAGAGAGAGAAAATCCTCAAACAGACTCCCTGCGGAGCAGAGCCCCATGCAGTGCTCGAGCCCAGGACCCCGAGATCATGACCTGAGCTGACGTCAAGAGTTGGATACTTAACTGACTGAGCCACCATGAGGCTCTGTATTTTTTAATCATTTACTCCATTAGTAAATGCTAGCACATGGATACCCAATGAGTACAAATGGTTACCATGTACCTTGGTACTAACACATTACATACTTTATAAAAATACTCTAAATTAGAAACTTGAAATGACATGAACAAATGTAAACCTAAGTTCCAGGAGATTCTTCCCACCCCGCAGTGGACTATTCTGAGTACTCCACTCTGTTGCCTGCTGGTCTCAACTTAAAAACTACTGCACAAGGCTAGGAGAGAAGGATCTGGTAGTCTGGAGCAGTCCGAACAGACCTTGGCAGGCTGGTAGGGACCCCGTTTCGTGCAGCCTTGCCCTCCTCACCAGACACTGTAAGGAGGCTCTCCATTTAATGGCACATGCCCAGGAAGTATGTGTTGAACTGAATCGGAAGGAGAAAGCGGATGAATGGGTTCATTGAGCTAGAAGCAAAAAGGGAAGGGCATTCCGAGTGTGACTTCTCTTGGAACACTTTATTCCAAAAACAGACATCGCAGAAGTGGGATAGAGGCTGGCTTTCATCAGACCCTGACTTCAGAACCAACATAAGGTGAAGCGGCAGGAAACGAAGCTGGTTACCGGAGGAGAGGGAGAAGAGAGAAGGTGGCAGGTCACTCTGGGTCATGGAATCTAGGCAGATTTCGTTCTATCTGCACCTGATTCCCTGTACAACAGAATACGGAATTGCTAGACACTTTAAAGACGTCAACATCATCGCGTTTTATGTTTTATAAAGATCCGACGAGTTAGGAGGCGTATCAGAAGGATTAATATTTGCGTTTGGTTAGAACAGCTCTGAGGAGTCTAGAATGAGATGATGAGAGTCTGGCTATGATGATGAGATGATAAAGGAAATCATGGGGAAGAAAGTATAGTCAATTAGAAGGAATATGATCCAGCCTTGGAAACCAGTAAGATACAAAGGAAGAAAGAGAAGAAAACATATATGCCTGGAGATGATTCCACCACTTGGAAAATGAACAAATTTAACTGATTTCTGGAAATCTTCCTCTCTCACGATTTGCAATGCTTAAGTAACCCCAGTGTGACTGATGTCTCTTTGCTCCTATTTAAATGCTTGAGGCTCACCCTATAAACTCAAAGTAAATTCTGAAACATGGAACATGGACTACATTTTCACAAGTCCAGGGTATTATTTACTAAGTTTGCTGGAAGATACAATCACGAAATGGCACTTGGCTTTGAAGAAAAAGGGAACATCACGTTTGTGTTTATGCAGTTGACAGCTGCTGGCTTCCTACACAAAAGTGAACCATCTAGTCAACCACAAAGACTAGTAATAAGTTCATGACCTTTTCAGCCACATTTTTCCTATATGTGAACTCCATGGCATTGTTAGCTATGGAGTTTAGCTCTGGGGTAATTCGGACAGCTGGAAAATAAAAAGGGATAGAGGCTAGAACAGACAACAATGCTGGAAGAAAAAGAAACCAAGCCTTTTCGCCAAATAGCTGTAATTCTGTGGACAGGTTAAATGATGTGCTTATGTCTGTGCAGTTCATTTTTTGAAACCGGTGTGACTTATTCCGAAAACGGACTTAAGATGGGAAGAAATGACCAAAAATTACATAAAGCTCACTTTCCAAATAGAGTTCTGCAGAAAATACAGCTGCCATCTGGCCTTCTGGCTAACTTCACTCCTTTCTTTTTCAGCAGATATTATTTAATCCAGACCACACAGTTTGTTGGTCTGGTTGGTTCATGAAAATTTCAGAACATGACTCCATGGCAGGAATGTTTGGCAAGTGACAGGACATTAGCTGCTTGACATCAGAGCAGTTTCCTTGTCTCTGGGTAAGTAAGTCTCCCCCAGGCTCTGTGTGCTCGGGTGCCTTCAGCTATGAAGTCAGACTGATTATCCTTGTCCTCTCTCAAGACACGACGTCTGCAACGCACTTTGAGACAGGTACTGCTCTCGCATATATGTGGCTGCTCTAAAATTAACTACAAAGACTTTACTTTTTTTAAAAAAGATTTTATTTATTTGACAGAGAAAGACACAGTGAGAGAGGGAACAGAAGCAGGGGGAATGGGAGAGGGAGAAGCCAGCTTCCTGCCCGAAGTGGGGCTCCGTCCCACATCATGACCTAAGCCAAAGGCAGATACTTAACAACTGAGCCACCCAGGTGCCCCAACTACGAAGACTTTAAAACCCAAGTTCACAGTTAACGGTATGATGGTCTACTTGCATCTAAATGGATCTAGACTAAGTTATTTCGTGTGAAATGGGAATAAAGTTTCCCTAGCCTCGTCATATAAAATACAACCTGTGATTTAAAATTTGGCCAAGATGTATGAAAGTACGGAAAAAAGAATTTGGTCTGGGTTGGCTTTTCAAATCCTGTTTAAACTAAGAAAAGAGACATTTAATAATAATAATAAAAAAAAAATCTCATCAGTTACATAGTGGCTTTTCTCCCTTTCCAAGTTTCTCAAAAGGCAGAAGCTGCTGGTCTCTACAGCTACCTATGAGTCTCCAAAGAAAGTAAGAGGGTGAGCTGAGAAGCAGAGCCTATGAACTTCTGCCCGGTCCGGATGGGGAGAAGTCTTCCCGTGACATTGGGGGTTTGGCTTCATTTCTCGGTGGTCTCACTTTGCCAGCAATGCTAAAGACTGCACAGGGCCCAAGCATGTGGAATCCTACAGATACCGCCATTGCGGTGACCATCAAGAATAGCAGGTAGTAATCGGGGCGCCTGGATGGCTCAGTGGGTTGAGCCGCTGCCTTCGGCTCGGGTCATGATCTCGGGGTCCTGGGATCGAGTCCCGCATCGGGCTCTCTGCTCGGCAGGGAGCCTGATTCCCTCTCTCTCTTTCTGCCTGCCTCTCCGTCTGCTTGTGATTTCACTCTGTCAAATAAATAAATAAAATCTTTAAAAAAAAAAAAAAGAATAGCAGGTAGTAATCTATCCTAGGGAGGCAGATTGGAGGGGTAAATGGCTGTCCACCAAAACCCGGCCATAAAATAAAAATGAATGGAACAATTCATTTGCTGGAGGATGATGCTATAGTTTGAGAAAATACTCAGGCATTACTTTACATAATTTTCACCATAAACAAGATTCTAACAAATTATAATTTCATGATCCTTAAGGCTATATTAGATATTTATCACACTGTTCAGATTTTCATTTTCTATTAAATCTAATTGATCACAAGTTTGTCATTCATTTGCATAATTCCATTTCCTTCACCGTTTCTTATTCTGAGTATGACATCATGGAGTCAGAGAATGGAAACTGTTTCTATACTTTGGGAGGAAAAAAAAAGCAATGTTTGTGATAACCCAATTTTTTTTCCCTCCTTCTAAGTTAAACACTTATAATTCTTAACACATGTTTTTTCTTGGAACCATTTTTACTTCTGGCTTTATGTAAAATGTGAGAATTTTCTATCTCAGAAAATGGCACCAGTTCATTTCTTATGATGTCCCCATTGTATGTTCATTGCCAGTGAGACAATCTGTTTAGAACTATCATTATTATTACTATAAATAGACCTGTAAAATGTGCTTTTCGGCATGTTTCATCATTTTCAGTTTCAGAACTGTGCTATTTAAGCCCTGATCAGAAGGTTAACACATAAAAACATCTAACGGACCTGGCTTTCTGGTATGGAATTCAAATTTACTTTGTAGATACAAATAATACTCATTTGCCAAGAGTGTTCTGACTTAGTATATACAAGGACTGCAAAACCACAGATGTAAATATACTATTAGTGTTGGACTCAGGCCTGTTATTAAAATATATAGTTCGTGAGTTTTAGTAATTTTTAAATTAAGAGTTAAGAGTTATTTCTTAGTCAAGTCATAAAAATCTTAACGTTCAGGTTTTTTAGGTATGTTTTATAGGCACACACAATACTTTCAATCCCTAAAGCTCTTGAAATAAGGCCCAGTTATCTAACTTCCACCATCTAGGCATAAGGATCTTATAAAATAGCAGAATACTGAGGTGAGAGATTGTTTGAGATTCTGTGAGTTGCATTGTTTCTTAATCATCTGCCAATAGGTCTCTTCACTACTTAAAAAGGCAGAGATGTATGCACATGTGTGCATATACAAAAACATACATGCACAAAAATATTGACACGCACAATGGAATATGGAATGGAAGGAGAACTAAATTCAGAATTTAAATATGCAGTTTTTAGTTCTGCTTCTAGCAGCTCAAGTATTTCAAGTTCTCTGAGTCTGTCTCACCATTTGTAAAGCAGCTGAAGAACAAATGTGTGTGTGGAAACCTTTTGTAAACAGAGACAAAAAGCACTAAACACACACAAGGGTTGTGTGTTTGTATGTGCGGTCACTATAGCCTGACCCAGTTCATCGAACAAAGGCGGTTTTCCTCAACTCTCTCAAAGACATCTAGATCTTTAAAAAAAAAAAAAAAAAAAAAAAAGAGAGAGAGAGAGAGAGAGGAAAAAATAGGATACTTGTAAGTTAAGATGAATAAAAGTAAATGAAGTTAAAAGGAATCATGCCACATTAAAGAAAATACTGGGGAACCCACCTGGTCCTTCCCAGGAGCTATTTCTGGTGCCAGGCCAAATCACTGCCTATTATACACAGCTTCTTCTTTGCTTTTTCTATAGAAACCACACTTTTTCCAGAAGAGCCCAATTTTCCCACAGGCAGTTTCCATAGCAGTGTTCGAGTGGCCTGACACTGAGGGGGACGGGAGGGAGGCCGGTTGAAGGGCAAAGAGGAGAAATGAAAGGGATCCTGAAAGGGGAGGGAAGAAGGAAGGGCGGCCTTTTATGTCGACTGGAAACTTGTTTGTCAAGTTCTTGTAAGTCAGGGACTGTACGTATATCCAACCATACTTACTACAATTTTTTAAAAAGTCATTCAGAGTTGACATTTCCTAAATGTCATGTTTAGCTACAAAACACAACCCTGGCAAGACGTCAAAGGTACTGCCTTTGTTGCTAAAATCGGCTTTGTTCGGTCACAGCAAATAACTCACAAACTCAGTTGAAAAGCATCTTCTCGTGTATCCCAAAAATCACTTTAAAAGACATCTACAGACAGTAAAAGCCACTTGGATTTTCTACACACTATGCCTCAACATGGGAAGAAAGGACATGAACAGGAATCCTTGGCAATGTTAGCCTCCCCCTTTGGCATGGACTCTGGAGGCAGAAGACCGAAGAAGCACAGAGCAGGATGGAGGCGGCCAAACATGGCTGCCGACACTGGGGAAGGTCTGTGGCCCCATTTCCAGGGTCACGAGGCTATGGCTGAAGTCATCTCATGGTACAAAGGCGAGGAACATCAACATTCTTTCCTACTAAGTGCAAAGGGAACCTTCCCTAAAATTCGTGGGATTGTCCAATGCACTTTCTCTTCTTTGGGAGAAAAGAGAGGGTCTGAGCTAATGATTCACGTTGTTAAAATTATGGACATGGGCAAAGAATTACTCATGGTTAGCTAAGCTTAAGATTTGTTCCAACACGCCTTCCTGAAGCGTCTCCTCTTAAAAACAAACTCACTAGGCAAATGTTTAACTTCATTAAGCCTGTACTGACATCAAGAGGGTAGATTTCCAATGGACCTCGCCATCCAAAATGTGGATCAGGCCTCCTCACCGAAGGCCTGCTTGGATATTTATGGAATGTTCTCTTCTGACTAGAAAGAGGAGCAGAGTTCAGGCAAGAAAATGTGGGAGCTGTAGTTGCCTACAATAGTGTGACGTATTTCTGGTTTAGACTAGAGCACAGAACTTGTAAAAGTCACAGCTTCAGGAAGAATTGATAGAAATGTGTCTGAGTAGCAAACACCTTCAGAATTATCGTTGGGGGGATAAACTAAAGTAAGTCAGGGGTGTGTGTGTGTGTGTGTGTTTGCACGCGCGCATGCACAAGAGGGGATGAAACAAAGGGTCTTCAGATTTAAAATTGGGACATTTGGGGTACTGCAGCAACGGGGGGTAGGGTGAAGGGCTAGAAGTGAGTGAGAAAATCAGGGGCTACATCCATGTGCTCTCGTTTTCCCCTTTGGGGGGTACTGACTTCCTGTAAAAAAAAATGAGAGGTTTATTTTCATAACAGCAGTGAGGAATCGCTAGGCAGATGTGTGTGGGTTGGTTCTGGCCCTTGATTAGCACAAAGGAACGATCTGCCTTTACGTTTCACCAAATATATCCATTGAAACACACACAAGGGGCCTCCACTTTAGTTGCACAAGCAAGATCCCAAATTTCAACGCTGTGATCATGCTGTTTGAGGAAAGTTTAAATGGGGCCAAATTTCTATTTGCAGAACCATTCTCAGATGTGGTTAACAACTTACATGCACTTTTCCTCTACTTTTCTAGGCTCCTCTACTGAAATCAAGGTATTTTGAAGATTTTTCTGCGTCTTGATCAATGAGGCACTGATAGTCACCAGATGTAGTTCTTAGGGCAAACCAGAACCTGTGACCCCCCGGGTCTGCTGCAGCAAACCAAGACTGCTCCCAAGCCTTTTAAAGACCAGCCCTGCCATGTACGACATGTAGATGTTCCCGTCAAAGTAGCTCCCTTTTGACAGCTAAAATTGGAATGTGGCTTTGAGCACACACACAAGAAAGCTCACCGTGGCTGTGTTTTTGTGTCGATGTGGGTGTTCCCCTTCCCCGGCTTTTTCACTTTTTTCCTCCTAGAAGCTGGTTTTTGTGCTGTTAATCCTCTTGGAATGTAGCTCTTATCACCACCTAGAGGAATTCATTACCCTTTGGCCCTCACTGCTCCCCAAGCCCATTAGACTAAGGAACAAGGGAGCGATTGTCTGGGGAGCTGCCCCCTGAATTCAGGTGAGCTGGCACTGAGCTACGATGTATCCGGTTTTTCCTATAATCAAAAAGGAAGGGGAGAAATCAATCATGTTGCCCCCTCCAAGGGAGTGGGAGGAAAAGAGGCTTCAGGAACAGAGGCTGAGGCTCCCTACCATTAAATCCAGCTCTTCTAAAGCCAAGGGTTTAAAAAAAAAAAAAAAAAAAAAGGCAGCAGGTTCACAGGAGCATTCCATAGCTGCGTGTGCACAAGGCCAGAGCAACTGATCAATAGCAGGGTTGGGGGTGGCGGCGGGGGGGCGGGGGGGGGACCAGTTAAACCAGTTATTTGGGATGATGTTTAAGAGAGAGAAACACTGCTTGTTTGCCTTTCTTTTTTAGTTTCTGCTGGTTGTATAGTGGCTACGAGACTAAAGCGTTTTGTATTTTACAGACAGCTTGCAAAACTCATTTTATGTCTTGAAGTGCATGCCCTTTTCTATCGGCCTTAAATCGCCAGTTTCCCTCACGCGAGAATACAAACTCAGAATACCAATGCAGCCTGCTTCTCTTTTGGTTCTAAACTATGAGGCATCGTCTCAGTCTCATTGGCCAGGCGCTATCAAAACCCGAGAAGGAAGGACACAGAATCGCATCAGTCTCTGGTTGTTTCTTCAAGCGCATCAACACAAAACTTGAGATGTGAGCCTGAAACATAAAAACTGAGATGTACCTGAATGAGAAAGATAGCCAAATGGACTGGAGAAGAGATAGAACAACATTGTCAGAAGCCGTTAAAAGGTAATAGAAAGTAACCATTCATTGAACAATACTGAACTAGACCCACCCTCTAAAAGAACTATGTCAGGGGGGCAGGGATTGATAACCAAGCTCTTCAGGTGTTTCTAGAATCCAGTATTTCCTGTATGAAGTCCAAGACCATCTCACACTTAAAGACCGCATTATCGTTTGCTATGTTTTTACAGGGCTGAGCTGTAGCTGTATTTGAAGCAAAAACTCAATTTATAATCTCTCACTGGAGGAATGAGGGAGGGGTAAACACCAAAATTCTTATGTCTCACCTTTCAGTTTAAGGTATGTAAATCAGTCGTCAATTCTGAATCCAATATTAGTGACTCCCTTTGGTAACAATTATGCATGTCAGAACACCAGGAATAATGCAGGATTAACTAAAATACATCAAGTGTTGGAAAAAAGTTACTGACAGGCGAATAAATTTATTTTTTTAATGGAAAATTTTAGTCCCTGGCAAAATAAAATATGTGCCATTCATTTAATTTTTATTTCTCAGGATTTTGCAAAGTGTCTTGCATTCAAATATTTTTACTGCAGACATGTTGCTGCCGTCACAAAAACCCACCACCATACGTTAAGTTTACTCACTTAACACACATTCGATCCCCGGCATCCCTGATATGTGCGCACTTGTGGGAAAGCTCTCTATGGCTGGTTAGTGCATCTGAAAACACAAACACTGAGAGATGTTTGGCCCTTCCTCCTAGCGAGTGCTCAGCTACGGAAGAAACATACAAATCCACCTCCCCCTCAGAATTCTCATTGATTTCCATCCATTGATTTCGTAGCGGCACATTTCATTTTCAAAACACTTTCATAAACATGATTGTGAGCCACGCTGTGAGGTTAATTTTTGGTGATAACACAAAACCCGAGATTTGTCATTTGGAAGGTTCCTTGGTAGTGACTGCACATATGGTGTGTTTGTTGCTGGGGGTAACGCCTCACACATCAGTATTGAGAGATTTCCTTAACCCTTTCTCTGTAGTGGAAGGCCATCATCATGATCCCCAACACTCAAAAAAAAAAAAAAGAAAGAAAAGAAAATTAACTGCAGTCATCCTTGGTCAGTCACTATTTACTGGGCTTTTTAGGTACATATGAGAACCTCATATTAAGAGAGATGAAATTTTGGACAATATATCGAGAAGGGAAAGCTACTAACATTCAGTGGGGGTGGGAGGAGATATGCTGATCTCTGCTTCCTTCCAGAACCTACTAGTATCACAAGAAAGAAAGAAAAAAGGGAGAAGCCCAGGAGGACAACAAATGGGCAAGGAGCCACAAGGGGCTGACACGTGAAACACCAGTTTGGGAAGACGGAAGGCATACTGAAGAGCCAAGGGGCCCTGCCGAGGTGACTGACACCTAAGGACCCCCAGACAAAAATGTAAAGGGAAGGCCAGCCAGTCGGTCCCCAGAGAACCCCAAGAAGTTTCAGAAGGATGACAGATCTACCTCCACTCAGAGCAGCCAGGCAACCCTCGTCCCCAGCCTTAAGACATGGGTTTATTCTCCAGAAAAATGGACTCCAAGAGGCCAGAGGCTTCCGCTGGGATGGAGGACATCTGAGCACCAGGCTGGAAACAGGGGGTTTAGGAGGAAGTCGGGGCACTCATAGAGAGACCTCCAACTCAACAGCTTAGAAGAATGGTTACTCTTAGACCTCCAGGCAAGAGATGAGGATTTAATTCATGTGAAACAGAGTGACCATGATAGCAAGACCTATAGATGTTGACATTTAGGGAGGGGTTAGGTGGCTTCTTGCAAACGGAATTTGCAGAAGGGAACAAATTCCTGTCTTTCAGGGCTTCAAGAGACTGGCCATTAACAGGAGAGCAGAAGGAGAGGTTTTGAGGATAACCAACAGAGTCCGGTGGCCACAGTCATTATTTCCTCTGACCTGGGTCTCAGGAACCTTGGCTTTAGGTCCTGCCTGTGTCACTGACTCTTCACGCGACCTCTGAGTCACTTTTCCTTTCTAGGCTTCAGTTTCCAGTCCTTGGGTTCAGTTATTTTCAGATGCTCACTCTCCCCAGGAGGTCTCAGATGACAGACAGACAGTCGGGGTCTTTAGCGTGGTGCCGTCTGCAGCATGAGGTCTCACTGATCTCTTGAAATCCTTGCTGCTCCCACAGCAGATGGCTGCCATTCTCAGACGGGAGGCAATGACGCCTTCCTTCCAGAGAGGCTGTGTCCAACAAACTTGCCTCCTAAGTAAGTACAGGACAGGGCACCTACAATTTGCCAACATCAACTCTCCCTTTTTCCACACAAAAGGAAAAGCATCGTCAGGTGGAGCCAACCCAAATTCAACCTCTTCACTCTCACACTTTCTTTTTTGTCCTGAATGAAACTCAAGAGAAAAGAGCGAAAACCTCAACACCACTCCCTCTTTTCAAGGGTCAACTCTGAAAAGGGAACAATAGTTAACATTTACTAAATACTTAGACAGTCTGACACACTGGCTAGATGCTCTACTTGCCTCTTCTCAGTAGAGTCTGATGTACCCCATTTTGCAGATAAGAAGATGGAGGCTCCACAAGCTTGACTGATCTACTGGGACACATGAAGGGGTCAGGGTCAGACCTAGGTCTCCCTCTAACTGAACCTATAGTCTTGTTCCTACTGTCTTCAGCTCAGAGAGCCGGTCTCCCAGCCACGGCAGGCAGGCCTTCCACAGTCCACTCTCTGGTGACATTTCCTGTGGTTTCAAAGGATTGACATGATCAGCCCTTCCGCTGAAAAGCGATGAGGCGCTCTGAAAAATCAATACTGGCTTCTGCAAGGAGCAGCCTTGCCCAAAGCTAATTGAAAGCCATCTGAACATTTTCAGAACTGTGGCCATAATCATCTGTCTTGTTGCATACCATGTCCCAACATGCAACTGCAGTAAATCACTTGAAAATCACTTCTGCATGTTCACTCATACAAAACAGAAGCCCACAATATTTTTTATCATTGCCCTGTAGCTCCTCCATCTAAACTCAGAGCCCTGGCATTATGGTTACATAGTAATAGGCAGCTTGCTGACATTACCTTTTTAAAGTACCACTTTTTCCGGGTTTATCACAAGTCATTTTAAATTCCATTTAGCTCTAACTTGTTATACAACTTTATGTTCGGAAACAATGTCCTCTGTTGCACCAACAAGCTATACTGGAAAATACAGTTGCTTGGGGTTGAAATACATATTTTGGCGAACTCGGATTCTACCCTTTCAGAGGGCCATATATAGGGTGATAATGAGCAAGGGAAGTGATATGGCTTATTGCAAGACATTAATCTGGAAAATTAAATTCAGATATTTTGATATCTAATCTGGATTAATGGTGTGGCCTTGAGAATTCAATTTCATTGCCATAAATGAATTCAATGACCAAATCACTGCATACCGTAACTTTGCAAACCAAATGATTAGTTTGCCTCATTACCAGAGTCTATAATAACTCAATGATGGACCTAAAGAAACTGGCAAACTTGGTAGGGTGGATATTTGTGCTTTGACCATCCAGGATCTATCCACTCCCACAGCAGCTCCCTTTTGCTCTAGAAGACTCGGTGGAGCTACCTCCAGAATGGGCTGGGGGTGAGATACGTGGACCAGCATGAACAGCACATCACTCTGAGTGTCTCAGTCATGGCTCTGATGCACCCTCAGTGGGCAATCAAGCCAATCAGAAGCCAATCTAGACTTTGAGCTATGAGAAAACTAGACTTCCTCTTTGCTAAGTTTGAATGAAGACGATGGGACTAAAGCTGCCTTAGCCATCTTGTCAACACATGGAGCCCGGAGAAGAGCCAATGTAGAGGAATGTAAAAGCAGAGTCAAGAAATGCACAGCCTGGGACACCTGGGCGGCTCAGTCAGTTGAGTGTCTGCCTTAGGCTTGGCTCAGATCACAATTCCGGGGCCCTGGGATAGAGCCCCACGTCGGGCTCCCTGCTCCGCTGTGAGTCTGTTTCTCCCTCTTCCTCTGCTCTCTACGTGCTTGTGCTTACTCTCTCTCTCCCTCTCTCAAATAAATAAATAAAATCTTAAAAAAAAAAAAAAAAAAAAAAAGAAAGGAAGGATGGAAAGAAGGAAGGAAGGAAGGAAAGAAGGAAAAAAAGGCAAAAAGGCAGGCACAGCCCAGGCAACTGTTGCTGAGGAGGTTTCCAGGAAATCTGGTCTAAAGATTTCTCGGCCGGCCACCCCTAACTGCAGGAGGCAGTCTTTTGGGTGGGTACATTGGTCCCTTGAATAAAAGCAGGGTGTGTAACTCAGGAAGGAGGAAAGAATGGGTATTGAGTGGGCAGTTCCCAGTCTCTTCTGTGGCCTGTTTAGGTTGGGTTTTCTGTGCTTACTACAGAAAACAGGTATCTTATATAAGTTAAGGAGATACTACATATTTCAGAGTCTACAAATCAGACACCAAGCTAAAACACACAAGTAAAATCTCTGATTTGTAAATCTTTCATTAGAGTAACCTGATTTTTCTTTTACAGTAGATCTGTTTGAAATTGTTACTCCATTTTAAAATATGCTATCTACCCTAAAAAATGCAGGGTTGGCAAGCGTGTGTGGCAGCCAAATTTTTCATATTCAATGTGGATACTGAAAAAAAGTGTTGCTAGAAATGTTAAATATCCTAATTTCTTCCTAAATCATATGGATAAATCATACTACATATTTATGAGTCCACTGTCTCAAGGCAAGAATTCTTCTGTTTCAAATTATGCCTTAAACTTCTATAGGTTAGGCTAGAAATGATAACAAATGTAGGAATGTTTGAATTGACATTTAGTTCTCAGGGGATAGCTTTTAAAACTGGAGAATAATGGAAGTGGCTGCTTTTAAGAATTTTTTTCATAAGTCACAAAGACGTATCATACATTAGAGGATATAGAGAATGCCAGAATGAGATTCTCTCTGAAATCCTGTCCTGTGGCATGAGAAAGGAAGATAAACAAGAAAACAATGGTTTATTGCACCGGGAGAGATAAGAAGGAGGGGGGCTGAATTGTTAACAGAAGCTCTGTCTTCAGTCTTGAGTTATGTAGGCAACAATACATGGCCTTTGTAGATCATTTTCATAAAATCCTGGAGCTGAAGGGAAGCTTGAAAACCCCCAAATTCAGCCCACTTGCTCTATAGAGAAAACCTTGGACCTAAAAAGCTTAGGTCATGTCTCCAGTGTTTTAGAACAGGTTCATGCCAGAGCCAGAGTCAAAACACGGGTTTCCTAACCCATGGCACAACATTTTTTCCACTAACTTCCATTACAGAAGATACAGAATGAGGAAGCCCGTCAGCAAGATGTATACTATAATCTACCTCAATGAGGACCGTGAGCTCGTTCTGAAATTACACTTTTAAAGGGAGGTGGAAATTACTGTCATACCAATCTGTCAAGAGTGAACAATGAGTAAAAATAGATGATATTGCCCATCCCTGAACTAAACTGGGCCCAGGAGGTGTGGACAGACAGAAGCCTCCATGATACCAAAGGAAGAGGCCGAGAGGTCATCAGGGTTTAACTGCTGGTGAGAATTTCATTTGCTAATGGAAGTGAGTTCTTTGCCACTGTCTGCTTCAACTGCCATCCACCTATTGCCAAAATTTCCCCTGGAGCACCGAGCAGTTCTCGGCAGTGTGACCCTCACCATAAGCTTTCCCCCCAAATTCAAAACTAGGCAAAAAGTGATGGAAAACCAAATCTTTGGAAGGTCTCTCTTCAAAATAGCGGAAAGCAGACACCAGGGACAAACTTGCAGAGTGGGTTAGTTTGTGTACTACAAGGAATAAGATAAATCCTTATTAATATGTTCTCATCACGTGGCAGCTTGTAAGTATGAGAAATGCAGTGAGTCCCCAGATCAGCAGTTTCTCTGTGTCACCCTAGAAGGTGCAGACCTGGGAACTGGAAGTAGGAAGGAAGCCCAGAATTGGTCTACTAGGTTGAGTCCCTTCATTTTGCAGAGATTAGGGGGGAAATCTCCTAATCTCTGCAAAATCAGGTACGTCGAAGAGCAATGACTGTCCTCAAATCACGGTGCACTTGCTCAGCTGAAGTCAGTTTGTGAATCGATTCAGCTAAAACACATCCTGGGACGTCCCTGGTTGTCCAGAATCAGTCATTTTCATATGGTTTGGCTCACATACTTCCCTCTCCTCAATTAAAAATAAACTTTGTTGGTTCCTTCTTTTTGTAAAAGCAGTATATGTTTAGAGTGGGAAAATTAAAGACCCAGATAAACAAAAAAGAACATTTTAAATGCCCATGATCATACCACCCAGAGAACCACTTAAAAAACCCTTAAACGTACTTCCAGGCCATTTTCTAAGAATACATCCATACATTAACAAAAATGTACACCACACTGTGCACATTTAGAACATGATTTATTCACCCAGCAATACAGAAAGGATTTCTTCTCATTATCAACATTCATCTACAACATCCTCTGTAGTATCTGAATAGTATTTCATTCTTTGACTACAACATGCTGCTTGTAACTAATCTGCTTTATACATGTGAGCAATTTTTTATTTACCCTATTGTAAACAATGATGGGATTAACATCTTCGTGGCTAAAACCTCTGCATATACCGTCAGTATAAATTCCTAGAGATAAAAGTTCTCTAGTGAAACAGTGGACACATGTTAAAGGATTAAACGAGGCGACCGGCTGCAGAGCCTGGGGCTCTAGATCTTGGGACTGTGAGTTTGAGCCCCAAGTGCAGCACAGAGTTTACTTAAAATAAAAATTTTTAATAAATAGAAAAAAAAAAACAACAAAATAAAATAAATAAATTAATTAAATTAAAAAATAAAGGGTTGAAAAATACATATATTGCCAAACTACCCTCTACAAAGAGACTCACCCGGTTTGATTTACTTGAGTTACTTGCATATCAAGCATCTGGGTCAGTTCAGCGCTTTAGGAAGAGAAACTACAGGTATGCTGGGATTGGTCGGACACGAAAGATGCACTTCTGTCTACGATTCTGATGACTGTTAACTACAGACACTTTAATCAATTAGATGATTTTATACTAGGAGCTCCCTGTTTATACACCTCCAGCCATGATTAACTTACATATTTCCTTTCGACTCTTTCTTTGGGATTTGATGCCTTTTTCCCCTTCCCTGTGTTCAAGCACTCTTTTTATACACTTCACACCATTCTTAAAGAGATTCCAGACAGTCAGTCCCTGGCAGCATTCTTGTAGTCCTCTGATTACGTGCATCAGCTAAAAAATCTATCATCCAAGTTAGGCTCCCAATTAGATGCCAGAACCAGTTTTCTGTCTGACATTTTAATGAAATGATAGCAAAGACATCTGACGCTCGGGCCAAATCCACAGTACCTGGAAGGCTAAAGACAGGAAGTGGCAGGTGCTGTCAGACCACACGTTTTCTTTTAAATTTTATTTGTTCCTTTTTGTCCCACCTGATTCCAAAAAGGAATCTTTTTTAAACATGTTTTCTAAATTGGACATTTTCATATCATCGAGACTGCCAACTTCTTTCCTAACATAAGGATATTCTTCTATCATAACTGCTTGCTATATTTGGAGACTGAATGACAAGGATATTGTTCTTATCCAGAAAAGGGGGAAAAATAACTCATTATGATCACGAAGACCCTCCGAAACCAAGTGACCCTGGGTATGTGATAGAAAACACTAGAAAGAACTAGTGGAAAACACAGGAAGAACTAGGTATCCAGGATGCATAAAAGCTTCAAAGAATCACAAAAAAAGTCAGGCCCTTAGGCTGTGCATTCCCCTCAACGGACTGTAAGAATTCAGATCCCCCAACATCCTAATCTATGAGAGAACTGTGAGACCTGAAAAGGCAGGAGGCTGCCAGCAGGGAAAGCAAGCCCAGAGTTAGGAGGCGGAGGAAGGTACCATCTTCTCTAGACCAGTGGCGAGAAGAGACCCGTGTCCTGCGCGGCTTGTCTTCCCAGTGTCCTCTTCCTTTGTCCTCCCTGGTCCTCCTCTCGCTGCGCCACACAGCCCGTCTCCCGGGAGTCCGGCTCTGCTCTCCGGTCCCACATTTTGAAGCCCCCCCGCCCCTCCCCTTTTTTTTTTTGCCATGGCCTTTCTACGTCCTCATCTTCGCACTTGATCTCCACTTCTTTCCCACTGGCCGAAACCTTGCCCCACATCCTCCTCGTTTCACGGCCCCACGCCAGCGTAAGAGACAAGGTCCCAGACCCTGTACAACATATTGAAAGAAGCTTAATGACAAGTCACCAGTATGTGGTGAGCAGAGACTTGAAAGAAAATTGATTTTGCGTGATTTAGGAAAGAAAAGAAAAATGAGGGCGAGTTAAAGGGAACAAGTGTCAGTGAGATTCCTTGGCATGTTAAAAGCGTTATGCCGAATTTGCTGAGGCGCTGAATATTCCCGAATGCCACCATTTTGGAAGAAAAAAAAAAGCATTTTTGTTGTGAAACTTGAGGTCTGCTGAGATTTCAGGAAAACCTCAAGAGAAACATGTTGTTTTCATCTGAACCAGCAGTATACCCAAGGAGCAAGGGCCAAAATGACCCAACTAACAGAAGATATCAATGGTTGGCCCAAACTTAAGCCTCACAGTGTGTCTCTTCACAATGTGTGAATAAAATACCTATTTTATTTGATCCTCACCATGGTTTAGTAAGGAAGGTGTTACTATTCCCACTTCAGAGATGGGGAAAGTCAGACACCCAAAGGTTACGGGACACAGTCGAGTCCTTCAGGCTGTTATGTCCAGTGACTAAGCGCACTGAAGCAAGACCACTTCGGTGCAAGACCAGGCCCTGCCCACCATTAATTGCGAGACCTTGGGCAACGCACCTTCACCATGCCTAGGTGTCCACGTCATAAAACGGCGACCCACGACAATACTACCTCTGTCTCAGAACTGTCTGTGGAGAACCAATCGAGTTAATACATTAGAGTGGGTATAGAATTAGAAAGTCCGTCTGGCTTACACAGTAAGCACTTAAAAAATGTTCGGAAGAGTCAGTTCCCAGAGCTCAATGTTTTAAGGCCAAATAAGGTATCCTTATTTTTAACAATTACATTGCTTCTGCGATTCATAATTTTATCAGTAGAGAATTAGCTATTTCTCACAAAAGGAAAATACATGCTAAAAGGAAACCCTGAATTGGATCTAATGAGTCAAAAGGGAAGAAAAGGGCAAAAGTTCAAGTGCGGTTTCTTGAAAGAACCCCATTAATTTCTGTTTCCAGAAAAATACTGTACACGATTTAAGTATTTTCAGTCATTTTCGAGCACAATGAAAGGTCAGGCTAAATGGAAGTAATATTTGTGTAGCCCATGGTGACTGTCGGGGAGTCTGTTTCCCATGGCCTGGTCCTTGATGTGGACAATGAAGCACTTCTCCGAGCCGTGCTGGCCCCCCCGACCCCCCCGCCTCCTGCTGCACCCACTCCACGTGAGCCTTCTGTGACGGGAGGAGAACAAAGCTGCAGCTGGCAACTCCTGAGCGCTGGGGGAAGAGCAATTTCCCTCAGAGAAGAGGGCAGCGGGAAATCAGCAGAGCAGTCGCGCCAGGACACATTTTCTCGTTTGTACTCTCCTGTGGCCGTGGGGGCCAAAAAAAATAAAATAAAATAAAATAAAATAATAAAATCAAATTTTAAAAAGGCCGAAGTGCAGAGAATGTGGTGCTGGGAGAGTAGGAAAGAACAGAGGGAGCAACCGATACTCGAGACTGTCAGAGGCGAACCGCAGGCCGCTGGGAGAACAAGGGGAAAAGAACCACCCGCACAGCATCCCGAAGAGCGTCATGCGAGAGAGCAAAGCAAGTGTCCTGGCGGAGAAGTTCTGGAAGAGTACGTATGTCAGGGGCCACTAGAAGAGCCACAGACGACAGGAAGGAGGGACTGAGTGACAGCTCAGTCTTTCTCTAGTGCAGATGAGGGGCTGGGAGGTGGCCTCGGTGGGGTCTGAGCCAGCACCTATGAGCTGGCCCTGTGAGGCCGGCCGAGGGCTCTTCCCAGGAACTGGCCTCCTCCGCCAGTCCCATGTGAAGCGTGCTTCCGGGGGCCCAAGTGTGGACCGGAGGGTTCCAACGTCAAGTGCAGCAGGAAGGAACCCAATAAAGGAAGCGAGGGTCAGGGCGTCTTTGACCTAAGAGTTCCATGTGAAAAAAAAGGAAATCTCCCTCAAAACAGGAACATATTCAGCATTAAAACACAAAGTTATGAACTGTTGTTTAGCCCAGAAGTTCTGCATGTCACGAGTGTAAAAAGAACGTAACATATGATATCTGTATAGCATTTTCAAGTTTATAAAGCATTTTAATAAAAGTGATCTTCTGTCCCACAGGGATATTTTTCATGCCCCCACAAGACACATTCTTCACATTACTATGAGTCCTGTTTAATGACTGACTTGATGCTACAGCAAATGTTGTTGTTGTTTTTTTTAATCTATAACTACTACTTACAGTTTTATCTATAAATATGATACATAAAAGCCAAATGGTGGGGTTTAGATACTGAATCTGTTCCAAAACATCTACTACTTTTCCAGAGTGACTAATTAAACATAATTTACATTAACTGAACTAGGTGTAAACATTGCGATACTCTGCACAGACCACTAAGCATATCTCATTAAGAAGTTTCGGTGTTTCCAAGCCCTCAGACATTCGAAGGGGGTACTATAGAAGAGTAATTATTTTTAAAAGAATATATTAAAAGATATCCCTCAAGGGTCTTTAAAAACAGCTCTTAATAGCATAAACAGGAAGCATGCTATAAGGTTATGAAGAATGGTGGAGTACAAATGATTGTGGCCTATTTCCATAAAGAAGCATGGAAAAAAAGAAAATGAGCTAAAATTACTTCCAGCTTGCTGAGTTAAAATGAACTGTCATGTCATTAGGCAAGTGTCTTATTTACTCTTTGCCCTATATACAATAATAACATGTGTTGTTGGGAGTTAAGAGTTCACATTAGCATTTTTTAATTTAGGAAAAGGGGGAATTTGTAAACCCTAAGGAACAGTGCTCTAGTTGACATAGTTCAGCATGCCTGGAGGGTGATGTGTACTTTGTACCCAAACCTTTATTAAACACTCTGTCCTTGAGATACGAAGATAACCCTTCTGACCCACAGTCAGCACCGCGTTCGCTCTGAGTTTTTTCTTTCTTTCAGCTTTGATGATAGATCTGTGCTGATCTACCCTCTTTTGGTCACCTGCTTTCCTATGTGACTGACAGCATACGTTTGGGAGACAGCTGCCCGGCTCTGGGAGAGAAGTTGCAGCCCGGAGAGGGGAAGTGAAGCAGGGAGCTAACCCTTGGCCTTGGCACCCAGAGCTCATCAACGGATGTGTTAAAGCAAAATGCTATAAAGTAGAAACTCCTACTGCCAGTATGGTGAAAACTCCGCAAACCTATTTACATTAAGAAATGCTGTGATCAGCTGAACCTTTTCTTCGGATATGTTAACTTCTGGAGTAAATTAAGCCTTCTGGGAAATTTTATCAATTCCTTCTATAGCACCAAGTTTTTACATTATTCTGGGTCTTGGTTTCTCCAATCCTTTAGTCCCCATCACAGCGCTCACCCTGTTGAGGTCTTTGGCAACCCTCACTGCTAGCTGTTTTTGCTGTGTTTATTCACGTGGTTCCTTGTGTCTTCACTCTGCGGCTCCTCTACTACATTATCGGTTCCCAGTGCTGAAAGATCCCAATCTACTGAACTTGGGTACTGATTCCCTGATCAGAATTTATCTGGCCCAGAGTATATCTGGCCCGATACATAATTCATCAATATATACATCACAGGAAGAATTGCCAGGGTCTATTTCTTCTTCCAATACATACTAATTAAACATGCCTACGTACCTGGCAATGGGCACCAGCACCGGGAATACTGGTGAACGGAACTGACATTCAGACAGCCCGTGGTCTGTTATGGGGCTAGCTGAATATATCATGTACCATCTTGATAAATCTTTGAGCAGACCACAGAGAAAGAAGACGAAAAGGGAACACCAGCTCGTTAATCAGAGCGCAAGCTCACAGAGGACAAAACCGCATCTCTCCTACTTTGATTTAATCTCCTTAACTCTTTGCCACTCTAGGTAAGCAACATATGTCCTCTTAATTGGCCGCCAGAGCCCTCTTCAAGCTCTCTTTTCAGAAAGCTTTGCAAAAGTCTTATGAACAATTTTGCTGTTCCAGAAAATGTTAATGCTCAAGGTACCCCTTTAAAAGAAAAGGAAAATTCCTCTGAGATTTTTTTTTTTCCTCAGTAACAAGGAATGCAATTAGGCCTATACTTGGCACTTTGTCAGTTCCCAGAGCCAAGAGATCTCAGGGTTAGGAGAACAAAGCTACCAAGATGCTTTTGCTATCGACTATGGCCGGCCCAAAGTTCAAGGGTTAAGGCCTGAGAATGTTTTACCCCTTGACTTGAATTTCCCACGTAAGTAACTCCCAAATACCAAAGCTTTGGGGAACCAGAATGCAAAATCCTTCCCATTCCTTTATTGAAAAATTATGTATGCTGTGATTTATTGCTAATGTTGGACTTTGAAAGCATTAGACAGGATACCTGCAAACCTTCAGACAACAGCTGCCAATACCAGTTTAACATTTCATGGCTCAGCAGTTAAAATATGACAAATAATAAATCATCCTTGTAACCAGTGTGAGGCACTTGGTTGGTAAGGTATTGAGAGTTGGTGAAAAAGAAGCAACTTTAGGTTGTGATTTAAGTCAGCACTTCAGACAGAGGAGGATAAGGAAATGGTGAAGGTTACTGTCTGTCTTCAGTGGCATGCTTTCTCTAAGAAAGCAACTTCTTTACAGAAGGAAGACGTCCCTGTGCATTAACAACAAAAACCGTGAAGATTTCAGATGTACATGTGCTTGTGAACAAAGACTTTCGGAACTCTTTATAAGCTTTATGGCAAATGATCCAGATGGGACAATATTCTATTTAGGACCTGTCAGAGACTGAATCTGAAAGTGATGTTTAGTTGTTTTAGAAGACAGTCATCGCTTTTTCAGGCATATAAGTATTTTCATCAGTTCCATTCTTGAAATATTACAAATAATTGCCTAAGCCCCAGTAGAACAAATGCTCCTTATCAAATACCTGTTTGCTGTGAGGACTGGCTGTACACATCTGTTTAGGAAAGGCTGTGATATATTCAAATATGCTTTAAGAGGCTCCCAACAGAAAAAAAGTTATGGTTCTTTAATAGTGTGACGACTTGTCTGCAGTACGCAGACTCGGCACCTCTCCATCTTTCCGCTTTGGTAGAAAGTGCTAAGGCAAGTCGGGCTGTCAGTGAAGGGAATATCAGCATTAGGAATGCTGAAGTGTATTTAATACCTTCTTTATATATTTTTTAAGATTTTGTTTATTTATTTGACAGAGAGAGACCCAGCGAGAGAGGGAACACAAGCAGGGGGGAGAGGGAGAAGCAGGCTCCCTGCTGAGCAGAGAGCCTGATGTGGGGCTTGATCCCAGGACTCTGAGAGATCATGACCTGATCCAAAGGCAGATGCTTAAGCGACTGAGCCACCCAGGCACCCCAATACCTTCTTTCTAACAAGAGGTCAAGCAGTAGCTAAATGTAGACACAGAGTTGAACCCAAGAGATACAGCCTAAGCAAAAAGATCCCCCTTAGCACCCACACAGAAATGTCTACATCAATGAAAGTGATTTCAAGTTCAGTGGACACCTGAAGAACATGAGAAGAAGCCCAGGCTTGGTTAGGTATGTTGACACTTACTAAAGAAATCACTCCTCTAATTCTCTATTTATACTTGATTCTTTTTTTTTTTTCTAAGATTTTATTTATTTATTTGACAGAGAGAGATACAGCAAGAGAAGAAACACAAGCAGGGGGAGCGGGAGAGGGAGAAGCAGGCTTCCCACTGAGCAGGAAGTCTGATGCAGGGTTCGATCCCAGGACTCTAGGATCATGACCTGAGCCAAAGACAGACACCTAAGGACTGAGCCACACAGGCGCCCCTATACTTGATTCTTTTAATGTAAATTCCTTAAAGAAAGTTGAGTCATTACTAATCCCAGTTTATAGGTAGAAACTCCTGGGACCAGACCTCCTAAGAATGCTATCTATACTAGGTGACCCTGGCCCCTCACCCAAGGCTGACTAGTAAGAAGCAGTCAATCAACCCAAGTTGGACAAATTAGATTCTCTCTTCCCAGAGCTCAAACCTGGAAGCATGAAACACAGAGGGTAAAAGTCACCAGTGTCACATTAACAGCAATATCTCAGAGAAGAGGGGCACAGAACCTGTGCTGGGATGGCCAGAGCTTCCGGGCTTACAACCCTTCATGTGGTTCCATGGTCCCGCGCTTCCTTCAAGTCTGGGAGATATAGACCAGGATACTTCCAGTAAAAAACATTAAAATAATTGGTGTTTCTTTGCTTTTGTTTTTGTCGAAGCAAATCAGTCCATTTCTGTAGCTTGCACCAAAGAAGCTTATAGGTTAAGGGCATCAGCACTTTAATAAAAAGTTACATTTCCGGGGCGTCTGGGTGGCTCAGTGGGTTAAAGCCTCTGCCTTCAGCTCGGGTCGTGATCCCAGGGTTCTGGGATGGAGCCTGGCATCAGGCTCTCTGCTCAGCGGGGAGCCTGCTTCCCCCCTCTCTGTCTCTGCCTGCCTCTCTGCCCACTTGTGATCTGTCTGTCAAATAAATAAATTTTTAAAAAAAGTTACATTTCCTTAAAGAAGAAGTATAAGAGGCACAATCATAATTTGTCGCATTTGTAGGAAACTCTACATTTTACAGATGCTCTCATATGTGATCCCTGTAAGGGCTGGAGAAGGGTTGCTGATATCACCCTCGCAATGGAGCAAAGGCAACGCAGCTCAGAGAGGGTATTACCTGTGCGCTGGGGAGCCAGCAAAGGGCGGAACCAGGCTTAGGAGTCAAGTCGACTGACAGCAGGTGGTGCCCTTCCCATGATGCGTGTGCCGTCCAGTGCCTGCTGTTATTTTTGCCTTGGGAAAGCCTACCTGTTGGTATTCAACTTTTATTTTTAGCATACAAAACCCTTAAGTAAAAGAGAATACAAACAAAACAGAAAAACAGAACTATTCTGAGTGTGTGTGTTTGTATCTTTTCATCTCTCTTACTCCCAACTCCAACACAGGCTTGAGAAAAGTTTAAATAAAGTAAAATATTTAAGCTATTGCCTCGCTATTGATATTTGCCAACAGAAAAAACATTAGGGCTGACAAGTGCCTTATTTGATAAGGGTAGCAAGTCTACCATCTTCTACGTAGTTTAACTATTAGCAGGGAGTACCTTTTGCACTACAAGGCAGTGCTGTTGAAGGTGTTTTCAACATGTATCCCCAAATATGTGTAGCTGTTCACTAACAATTCATGTACAGATATTATTATAGTAACAGGTTATACACTTTAAAGAACATGAACAAAATAGAAAAGGCCAGATTTTGGTAATCATGACTATCTTAAGGCAAATACACATAGGATAAGGTTAATGATTAATTAACCATAGTAGACATCAATCCACAGGTCTCCCAAATACTTTAGAATTTTCATGGTCAGCTTCTTGCAAGATCTGACTCTATGGTCATGGTCATTATTTCATAATGTGGCTGACAAAGAGTTTGTGTTGAACTCTGCCATTTAGTTGTGGCTTACAATATGAAAATTCTCTTCCATTTAGGGAAAGTCTTGACAGAATCTGTGAAAGATTCTGTTAGTTTGTGAGGGTTTGTTAAAACTAAAATATAAAATCTGTAAATCCAGTTAATGAGGCACAAGAAATTTCACAGAAAACCTACGTGGAGGAAGCAGTGGAAAAGCCACTGTGAAGGGCCAGGCCTCATCTCCCTCTCTCCAGGTGGTAACAGACCCCAACCCCCTCCCCTCCGACATGTGGACCCAGGGGTTACGCCAGTGCCAGTGTCATCACCAGCAGTCATCACAATGTTTTATGAAAATAAAATGAATGTAAATGCAAGTTCTAATGAGTTTCTTTTCCACCCAAATGAATCCTCTCAGGAGCTCCCCAGGGTGGACAGCACACTTCGGAGGCCATGCAACAAGGCGATAATTTACTTCCACAGCAACCTACAATCACAGGAATATCTAGGCCTAAAACTATGGAGGACAAGGACAAACCAACCCAGGCCACAGAGAAAGTTATTTTGCATTTTAGAAACTTTAAAAATCATGAATTCTCACTCAGCCAGAAAAGCACATAAAACATTAATGCTTGATGCCATGTGCTGCCTTTTGTCCACGGAATTACCCAGCCAGTGGAAAAACAGGACCTGTGCCGGCACCCCCGCAAGCCCTCCAGATCCTTTCTCTTCCCTAGCACACCCTCCCCTAAGAGGTAACCGCTATCCTAATTCTTTCAGTAATAAATTCTTTCTCTTTATAGTTGGAGCCACGTATGGACGGCCCCCTTAGCAGCAAAGTGTGGTTTTGTCTGTTTTCACACTTCATATAAATAATAAAAGGATGAGCCAGAGCTACACACAATAGCACAGATGTATCTTACAGACAGGATGTTCAAAGGAAGATACAAAAGAATATATAGCAGTCTGATTCTATTTATATGAATATTTATATGGTATTTATATGGCATTTATATTTATATGGTATTGGCAGAAAAACAGGCAGACAGATCAATGGAACAGAACTGAGAGACCAGAAATAAACCTATACATATATGGACAATTCATTTACGACAAAAAAGAGTCCAGAACATACAATGGAGAAAAGACAAAGACAGTCTCTTCAAGAAATGGTTTTGGGAAAACTGGACAACCATATTCCAAAGAGTGAAACTAGACGACTATCTTAAACCATACACAAAAATTAACTCAAAATGGATGAAAGACTTCAATATAACACCTGAAGCCATAAAATTCCTAGACGAAAACATCGGTGGTGAGCTCCTTGACATCAGTTATTAACGACATCTTTGCGGATCTGACTCCAAAGGCAATGGAAACAAAGGCAAAAATAAATGGGACTACATCAAAGTAAAAAGCTTCTACACAGCAAAAGAAACATTGTCCAAATGAAAAGGCAACATACTAGATGGGAGAAGATATTTGCAAACCATATATCCAACCCAGTTTTGGGTTAATATCCAAAATACATAAAGAATTCCTATAACCTAACAACAAAAAAAACAAACAACTCAATTAAAAAATGGGCATAGGATCTGAATAGGGATTTTTCCAAAAAAGACATACACATAGGCAACAGATGCATGAAAAGATGCTTGATCTCACTAATTATCAGGGAAATGCTTTCAAAACCACAATGAGATATCACCTGTTAGAATGCTGATTATCAAAAAGACAAAAAAATAACAAGTGTTGGAGAGGACGTAGAGAAAAGGAGATCTTGTGCACTGCTGGTGGGAATGTAAACTGATGCAGCCACTATGGAAAGCAATATGGAGGTTCCTCAAAAAACACTGCAGTAAACTTAAGGGTGCATATTAACTTTTCAAATTAGTATTTTCATGTTCTTTGGATAAGTACCCAGAAATGGAGTAGCTGGTCATATGGTAGTTCTATTTCATTTTTTCCACAAAAAAGTCTTTCCTGTGTTCACTACAGCATTATTTACAATAGCCAAGATACATAAACAACTTATGTATCTGTGAATAGATGAATGGATAAAAAAGATGTGGTCTATTTACATAATGGAATGCTACGCAGCTGTAAAAAAGAATGAAATCTTGCCATCTGCAACATCATGGAGGGACCTTGAGGGTGCTGTGCTAAGCAAAATGAATCAGATGGAAAAAAAAAAAAGAGTTACATGGAGAAGGATAAATATCATACGACTTCACTCATATGTGGAATCTAAAACAAAACAAAACAGAAGAATAAACAAAACAAACAAAAACAAGCTCACAGATACAGAGAACAGACAAATGGTTACCAGAGGGGAAGGGGTAGGGAATGGGTAAAACGGATGACGGGGGTCAACTGTATCATCATGGATGGTAACTAGCCTTGTGCTGGTCACTCTGGAGTGTATACAGATGTCCAATTATAAAACCATACACCTGAAACTTATATATTTTTTGAAACTTCTATTTTTTTTTAAGAAAGAAGAAAATAGAGAGGACTACAGATTACAAAAACCAAAAAACAAAATCCCCCTAAGGGAAGGTAATTTTAGTGCATCTCTTGGCAATCAATTTTAATATGAACTAACTTTTCTGGAGCCATGATGAAAGCTCATTAAATTACTAGATTTATCTTTCCCTGGATTTTCACTCCTGAACATTCATTAAATTTGAACTACAATACTAAATACATTTAACTCTGTTAAAAATAGTTTGAAATTTTCCAGTGAATTTATTGAAGTCAATTCTCTCAATCCCCCTCCCCACATATATATATTTTTTTACCTATTGTAACCACAATTTTCCTTTTAAGGAGGGCCAACACTGTATCTACAAAACGCTCATTCAAAGTTAACACTCATATTGATCAAGCATGAAAAGCCAAAAATGTTAACTCTGTAGCCAGTCTGAGGAATACAAATACAAAAAAGAAATTAATTCCAACTTTAGTGTCTCCAATGTTTCATAACCATCACAAATGATCTCCAAATGGCCTGAATAAATGGGACATACTTAGATGATGGTATTGTGGCACCAGCAAAACTGGCTTGCACATCAGTCTCACATTGTCTTACTGATAACAAACATGGTAAGGAACATTTATTATAGTGCCAGGTACTTTCTGCATATTAGTTCACATATGCAATGCTATTTTCATCCTCAAAACAATCGTTAAAGTAGGTACTATTATTCTTCCCAACTAAAAGGGAAACTGAGGTACAGAGAGGAAAGTAACTTGACGAAGGTCCATGGCAGTAAGTAGTCGAGTTAGATATCAAAACTCAGCTTCCTGGTGTCTCAGTCCGTACTCTACCACACTGTCTGGGAACATACTGGTTTCGTTGTTATCACTGTTGGCATCGTTATTATTCTGATAATGACAAGAACAGTTCTTTAAAACCAGAGCAAGCATGTGAACCAATAGGGGGGGAAAAATCTATGTACATTTGTTTTGATCTATGAAAATTTTGTGAAAATGACTGTAACCAAGCAACTCTAACTCTGGGAGAACTAATTAAGAAATGAATTAAGGGATTCAATGCATACCCAAATTAGTCATCAGAGCTCAAAGATCTGGCGTTCTGGTCTGCATCCAGCTTTGGCACTTGCATCCAAAATAAACATGACCAGATAAGAACCACAAGCTCACAATTAAAATGGATTTATATGGCTTATGCGTCCACATGGGAGAGGCCTCTTCCTAATTGAATTCGGACACCTCTTCAGTTATTGTGGGTTTCATCTGCCATCTCCCTACTCTTTTGTAACTGCTGGCAGTAGGATTATGTTGAGGGAGAAATCATTTCAATCAGTGATGTGTGCAGAGCGAGCATAAAAAGAGAAAAGAAAAGCCTTTGAACTGTAATTAGAAAATTCCTTGAGTGTGCTCATGTGACATATGTTTGAGATGACGACTAAGAGGCAAGACGAGTTACAGAATGGATGTCCGATGTCTCACTGTCCTGGGATAAGCGGCCAGTAAAAGTAGTGTTCTGACATGCGATTAAGGTCATCTTTCGCAGGCCAAAAGATTCCTGCTTTCCACCTCTAATATGATTAGTGACGGACAGCTGGAGGCATCTCAGTCTCCTGACAAAAATATGATCAGAATGGTTTTCAGTTGGTATATCTTCCCATCAAGCTGTTTGTTGCCTCCTAGCAGAATAATCAGAGTTTCTGATTATTTGGTACGTTCCAAGAAAACAGTAATTGATTGTGCCCTTGCTTGTCTGATGGAGAGAGGGCTGCCAGAATTTACATAGTAACTCTTCAGTCGCCTAACCCAAGAAAAACTAAGCAGCGGGCATGTGTGTGTGTGTGTGTGTGTGTGTGTGTGTTGAGAGAGAGAGAGAGAGAGAGAGAGAGAGGAAATCCAGCCAGTAGTTTCCATAATAATTCTCTTTGGATAACTACAAAGTGTTTTCAATGGTGATTCAGAATTCAGATATGAGGAAGTAAAAGTATTCTTTTCCACTCATGGAAAACTACCAACTCCCACCAATGTTAATGGGTCTTTTCAAAAAGTTAGCCATCTTATTACTAAAGTTTCAGGGTTATTAAAAAAAAAAGATCAAGTTCAGATTCAACATTCATGGAAATATCCAGCTGCAGTGAGACCTCATTCATTTGGTCTACCTCAGTTCAGAATTTAATCATTTGACAGTGTCCAGATCAGGGGTGATCTTATCACAATGAATATATGGCTTGCTAAGCAAATTAATTTAAACAAGCAAGACTACTGGTGGGTGAATAAAAATATTTCAGGTAAAGTATGATAATCAAAAATAACAACATGCTTTCTCTCCAGCAAACACTTTTGATGTACCCAAATACTAATAACAATAGTAATTACCATTTAATTGAATGTCAGTCTTGTACAGTTCAGGTTACATACATGAGCTAGAAATATCCCAACAACTCTGCAGGATGGGTAGAATTATCCCCATCTCAAAGAGGAGGAAACCGAGGCTTGGAGAAGCAGGTGACATGCAAATACTGTGTAATTACAAGGCAGCCAAAGAAGGGTGCAAAGCCAGGTTGTCTGGCTCAAAAGCCTATGCCCTTCCACTCCCACTCAACACTAAGTGAGCCCTGAAGACAGCACAACAGATTTCTAGAGTCACTGGACTAAGTTCTTCAACAACAGCAGCAAAAAGAGAATCCCTACAAGGAGGGACAGCCAGGCAGTCTGGCTCCATCCTTCTTGTCTGTAGAAAGAATGATTCCTTTATACATCACAAAGGCATCTATAATATCCCTATTGGTAGGTGGAAGTATTTTGCATGCATGAAACTCCTCAGGAGAAATGCACAGTCGGAGATGGAGAAGGGGGTATAGGCGAGGCAGGAGTGCCTTGGGTCCACTGCGCCTTCTCTACACCCCATCACGTGTGACTTCAGCCTACACCTCTATAGACAAGAACTGGCGTGGAGACCCTGAGGGGCTGCCAAGGGCTGTGATGAGGCCTCTGGGCATCAGCGGAACGTGCAGGGACAGCTGGGCCGTGGGCAATGGAAGAGAACATGGAGAAGGGAAGGAACATCTCTACTTACCCAAGAATCCACGGAGATATTCCTGAAAGCAGCCTGGATTCTGGAACGTTCTAGGAAAAAAGTAAATTTGGGAGGTCAGATCTCACATTTAGCAGGCAGATCACCCTGTTCCATCACATCCCAAGCACAGGATCTGGAGTCAGGCAGACACGAGATTGGTCCTTCCTTACCTACGACTTCATAGCTGTTAGGTAGATTAAGCTCTCTGTGCCTCAGTTTACTCAACTGTGATAGGGGTATAAGAACATTAATTACCCTCCTCACAGAGCTGTTGAGAAGACTGGATAATATGGAATTCATGCCATGAACTCAAAACACAGTAGTTTTAATAAGTATAATAGCCAACATGCATTGTTTAGAAAGCGCCCAGCATTGTGCTAGGGCTTCAAATAGGCTAACTCTTCAACACCCTGAGGTAGGCACTAGTGCCACTGGCATTCTGTAGGTGTGGGAAATGAGGCACTGCAAGGTCACATCATGTTTCATCAAAGCATACCGGGTAAGCGGTGGAGTGGGTACGGGGGACCATCTGTCCTGCGAAGCAGGACGCTATGTAGTGATATCCCACCTAATTCATTACAAATAAATGTTAGCTACTGTTATTATTACTGTTATGAAATTCTCCTCTCCAAGAGATCGTCTTCTAATGTTCCTGAAACCCCAGGGAGCTCACCATTTAGCTAGTCACCACTCAGGCACACAGACAGGTGCCGGGATCCTAAGTCACTAAGCCAACAATCACTTCAGGTGTCCCCGAGATACTCTGCGAAGCGCTGTGTGGGGCTGCAGGGGCTTGGGTCTTTGATCAGGTCAACCTCCGCGCAGCGAATGGGGAATGCCAACAAGGAGGCAGCAAGGAAAGGGCGGGAGAGGCTGTCAGGACAGGACACTGGGTACCATACCGGGCTCTGGCTCCAGCTCTCTGGCTGGCCTCCTCCAAGTCAACTGACCTCTCCGGGTTTTATCTTTAAATGAGCGGACAGATCTGCGATTCTAATTTACAATTCTATTCTGATTCTCTTTCAGTCTAACTTCCTCTCCATAGTCCATATTTGAGAGAATATGTTTTAATTCTTCATTCATCCAACACACATTGACTGAACACAATGCCAGGCACTGGGAACAGCTCAGGTTATCAACACAAGAGTTGGCCTACACTCTGTAATTAGCTCTGAGAGCAGGATCAGGTCCCATCAAGGAAATCTTGGCGATCAGAACACTAGGGAAGGTTGCAGCCCTGAGGACAGCTGCGCACCCCCATTCTGGCCTCTCTGAACCCCGGGAAGTGGCCCCAGTGAATTCTGTACCAATTCAAAACCGGGGTCCCACAGTGGGGGAGGGAGTGCCAGGCTAAAATGATGGGGACAGATCAGAATGTCTATGAAAGTAACTAGACAAGCAGGGAAATGCTTGGGCTGAGGGTTTTTAGGTTTGTTTTCTAAGAGTAATAGTGTTGTGTGCGATAAACCAAAGAGATGAGAACTCATTCAACACTTGATGTGACTTTCTTGACTTTATTAAGGTATACTAATGACCACTTCGGTAGCAATCTTTGATGTACGTGTGTGTGAGTGCACATGCGACTGCTTCTTTGAGAAACATTAACTTTGATACAAGATGCTACTGACTTTATTTAAAGATCGGTTCATCACCCTTAAACATGTTTCTTTCACAGAACTCCTAGGAGGGGAGTAATTCTGCAAGTATAATACTTCCATTAAAAAGACATTGATTTTAAATATGCTTTTCAAGCTTTTGATAAAAACAATTTTTTGATTTTATGAACTAAAAAGGGCAAATAATGGTGTGGAGACAATGTAATAAATAACATGAGTCGTCAAATAAGCTATTAAACATTTATAGATACAATTTTTAATGCAGACTTTTATACATGCCCCAGAATGTCTATCAATCTTTGATATGGGAGGAAGCAGCATTTTGGCAAAGTCTGTCTCCCACCACAACAGAAGTCAGTACAAGATGTTTATGGTTCTTAAAGAGAGCAATGATGGCATTCTTTGCAGGATAGTTAGACATTTTTAGCATCTAAATTTAGAAGGCAAAAAATGGGAGAACATACAAAAAATGTATTATTTCGATAGGTATTCAGGTAAAGTACCCTGGGCATGGAAGTCTATAGAGAATTTTTTTTTTTTTAATTTTTTATTTTTTATAAACATATATTTTTATCCCCAGGGGTACAGGTCTGTGAATCACCAGGTTTACACACTTCACAGCACTCACCAAATCACATACCCTCCCCAATGTCCATAATCCCACCCCCTTCTCCCAAACCCCCTCCCCCCGGCAACCCTCAGTTTGTTTCGTGAGATTAAGAGTCACTTATGGTTTGTCTCCCTCCCAATCCCATCTTGTTTCATTTATTCTTCTTCTACCCACTTAAGCCTCCATGTTGTATCACCACTTCCTCATATCAGGGAGATCATATGATAGTTGTCTTTCTCTGCTTGACTTATTTCGCTAAGCATGATACGCTCTAGTTCCATCCATGTTGTCGCAAATGGCAAGATTTCATTTCTTTTGATGGCTGCATAGTATTCCATTGTGTATATATACCACATCTTCTTGATCCATTCATCTGTTGATGGACATCTAGGTTCTTTCCATAGTTTGGCTATTGTGGACATTGCTGCTATAAACATTCGGGTGCATGTGCCCCTTTGGATCACTACATTTGTATCTTTAGGGTAAATACCCAATAGTGCAATTGCTGGGTCATAGGGCAGTTCTATTTTCAACATTTTGAGGAACCTCCATGCTGTTTTCCAGAGTGGCTGCACCAGCTTGCATTCCCACCAACAGTGTAGGAGGGTTCCCCTTTCTCCGCATCCTCGCCAGCATCTGTCATTTCCTGATTTGTTGATTTTAGCCATTCTGACTGGTGTGAGGTGATATCTCATTGTGGTTTTGATTTGTATTTCCCTGATGCCGAGTGATATGGAGCACTTTTTCATGTGTCTGTTCGCCATCTGGATGTCTTCTTTGCAGAAATGTCTGTTCATGTCTTCTGCCCATTTCTTGAATGGATTATTTGTTCTTTGGGTGTTGAGTTTGCTAAGTTCTTTATAGATTCTGGACACTAGTCCTTTATCTGATATGTCGTTTGCAAATATCTTCTCCCATTCTGTCAGTTGTCTTTTGATTTTGTTAACTGTTTCCTTTGCTGTGCAAAAGCTTTTGATCTTGATGAAATCCCAGTAGTTCATTTTTTCCCTTGCTTCCCTTGCCTTTTGCGTAGTTCCTAGGAAGATGTTGCTGCGGCAGAGGTCGAAGAGGTTGCTGCCCGTGTTCTCCTCAAGGATTTTGATGGATTCCTTTCGTACATTGAGATCCTTCATCCATTTTGAGTCTATTTTTGTGTGTGGTGTAAGGAAATGGTCCAATTTCATTTTTCTGCATGTGGCTGTCCAATTTTCCCAACACCATTTATTGAAAAGGCTGTCTTTTTTCCATTGGACATTCTTTCCTGCTTTGTCGAAGATTAGTTGACCATAGATTTGAGGGTCTATTTCTGGGCTCTCTATTCTGTTCCATTGATCTATGTGTCTGTTTTTGTGCCAGTACCATGCTGTCTTGATGATGACAGCTTTGTAATAGAGCTTGAAGTCCGGAATTGTGATGCCACCAACGTTGGCTTTCTTTTTCAATATCCCTTTGGCTATTCGAGGTCTTTTCTGGTTCCATATAAATTTTAGCATTATTTGTTCCATTTCTTTGAAAAAGATGGATGGTACTTTGATAGGAATTGCATTAAATGTGTAGATTGCTTTAGGTAGCATAGACATTTTCACAATATTTATTCTTCCAATCCAGGAGCATGGAACATTTTTCCATTTGTTTGTGTCTTCCTCAATTTCTTTCATGAGAACTTTATAGTTTTCTGAGTATAGATTCTGTGTCTCTTTGGTTAGGTTTATTCCTAGGTATCTTATGGTTTTGGATGCAATTGTGAATGGGATTGACTCCTTAATATCTCTTTCTTCTGTCTTGCTGTTGGTGTAGAGAAATGCAACTGATTTCTGTGCATTGATTTTATATCCTGACACTTTACTGAATTCCTGTATAAGTTCTAGCAGTTTTGGAGTGGAGTCTTTTGGGTTTTCCACATATAGTATCATATCATCTGCGAAGAGTGATAATTTGACTTCTTCTTTGCCGATTTAAGAATTTGATGCCTAAATTGGCCCTGAGATTCCCAAAGTATTTTAAAGCAACATTGCTGGAGTACCTGCATAAATGTCCAAGGTGACAACTGAGGAACAATACTCTGTCGGATATATAAAGGAGAGCTTTCTTAAGCTTGGAAAGAATAAAGTTAAAAATTTAGTAGTGATGACCCCTGGGTAAAGAATTACAGGTTTTTTGTTTGTTTGTTTTGTTTTGTTTTGTTTTTTTGTCCTCTTTTTTTATAATGTCTCTGCTTTCCAAATTTCCTATAATGAGCAGGTATTACTTTAACAATTTTTCTTAAAAAATGTTTTTTCGATCTCATGATGTATTATGGAAAGTCACCTGATATAAAAAGTGAAAAGGCTTCGGAATCAGACAAACTTGGGTTCAAATCCCTTTCTGGTTTGGTGCCACCAGATAAGCGACTCGGCAGTCCCTGCTGCACAGAAAACGTAAATAATAACACATGGCTTGAAGCCCCATTTTGTCTCCTAGAGGTGAGATACTGTAAGTGCTTAGCACAGAGCAGGAGCCCAGGGAATGATAATCACTCTTCTCTCCACAATACACAGGGAAGGAAGGCCTCTTTGATGACAGTAAATAAATTTGTTTGTGTTTATAAATTGACTTCAGGCCATCTGTTTAGAGAAACACTGGGAGTTCTGAACAGGTAACTTTCAGAAATCTTTTCATAGTTAAAAGTTCCCCAAAAGATGGATGAGTTTCTACCCTACTCTCCTTTCCCTCACACTTATTAGGACCCTGTGGTCTAAAACTCTTGGGCTCCCTTGTACCCGCTACACTGCTGCCATGTTCCGAGATCCTCTGGTTGGGATGGGCGTTGGGGGAAAGGGAGAGGCAGACCCACTGGAGCTCAGAGGAACCACAGCTACCACAATCAAGATCTTTTCCATTTTCTCATTCCTTATGATTAAAGTGAGCAAAATAAATTATGGGATTGCTTAAATGAGGGCTGAGGGACAAGATTTTTTTTTTTTTTAAATGCTAGCTATGTTGATGTTTTCATCCTATTCAGCTGAAGGTAGTTCAGTCAGTTAGGGTATGACAAAATATATGTACTCAACAAAATATGGCTGTTGGGGATATGCTGCCCTCGGATATATGTTGCTGTACCTTGACTACAGGAAGAAATATTGATTTAACTGGCTTTCATATCAAGTCCGGTATTTGTTGACATGTGGAAATGAAAAATATCAAAACTGTGAAAAGCTTGATATATAGGTCAGGTCCCATTTTAGCTCCCTCCGAGGGACTGCCCAAAGTCTTCTGCTGTATTGGAATTGTGTTCTGGTGATGCTTGCCCCAGTCACAGATAACATGAATTTTCATTATAATGGGATTTGCTACATAAATGAATATTGGTATAGATTTTTATGTAGTACAATTTATTGTAGAAAGTACAGCCAAAAAAAAAAAAAAATCATGTGTTTAACTTCTCCTTTTTCCCAATTCTGGAGGCATATCTCGCTTTCTACCAAAGGCATGTAATGATCTCTCCTTTTCAGTGTCTGATTCCTCCTCTCACGGTGCCTAATACAGAGTCGACACTCAAGAAATAGCTTAATAAAATGAAGAAATGCGCTGAATAAAATGTGGTACCAAAGCAAATGAGGGAAATTCAGAATAGATTCCAGGTAGGGTAAGAGAAATAAATTTTAGAAATTGATTCAGAATGAGTATAGCAAGCAGGTTTAGCCCTTCCCAACCAGGATGCTCAAGCCATCCCAGGCTCTGTGGGCCCTCCTGTGGCTCCCTATTGCTCAACGGGCTTGTCTAAAACGTCCAGCACCCAGCTTCCACATGTCCTTCCCTGGGGAATGCCACAGGGACATTTCAATCATTAACTGCCTGAAACACCTTCATCGGAGTCCTACAGCCCCTTCAGCCCTCAGGCAGCTAAGGATCCAAGTCTGTCCTAAAGAACTGAGAGAAAGGACCACCGTGACCGCCTGGGAGGCAATAAGAGGCGGAGAAGTTGGCCCACAGCACCCGGGGGAAAGGGAGTCAGCACAGCCCCAGGATTGGGAGTTCCTTTGTTACAGCCAACACTCAGAAGTAGTTTCTGTGCCCTTAACTGGGACATAATCGGGCTGCGAGAAAAACCAAGAGAGACTTCTGAAGAACTTGCTGGACACTGCCCAGTGTCAAAATTCTTAACCTCTTGGTTCTCTTTTCTTTTCCCCTCCAGCAACAATGATTACTTTAAAAATCAAAGAGTTTCCTAGAACTTTTTATAAAGCTATCTAGTTGGAATATGTTTTTCCACCTTACAGTTCTTAGAGTCTTTTTTTTTTTTTTTTTAATCGAAAGCTACATAATGCATCAAATATTAAAATTTTCTATCTTCTGTCTTGGGGCAACGTAATAGATCTAAATGCCTATTTTCACAAAGGTCTTGACTGTGTTCAGAGGAATCACCTATTGATGCCAAAGGTTACCTTCCTTCATCAGAGGAATAAACCATGGGCATGAGGTTTGAGAGACTCCAAGCAAGGGACCAGGGGCTTCCAGGGCAGAGAATGGGCCTATCCCATTATTACTGGATAAAGCACGAGGAAAGAGAAGGGTCTGGTGAGACTAGCCCCAAGAGTGGTGTGTTTTTGCATACATTTTACAAATATTCCTATTATTCATTTGAAAATATTTCAAAGGAAAATTGGCTTCTCCTTGAGAGGGATGACCCATGGCCATCAATTCATAACTTGGAAATGCATCATAAAAACACTTTTGAGTTAACCACATGGTTTGCTCAATACATGTAATCCTTCATATGCCCCTTGCCTGGGCACCAGTCATTATCTTTGTATGAGAGCTGAGGGAGCTGAGGGGCAGGGACAGTCAAGCAGTCGGCCCTGGGTCAGACAGCTACTACACAATAGAGCCACGTAGTGAATCCAGTCTGTAGACTCATGTCCAATTCTCTGTTCACTGTTACAATTACAGAGCCCAAAGTTAGCTTGTTGGGCCCTTTCCAGCTAGAACATTACCATGGGGGACATCCTCTCAACAGGTCAAGTAGGTGGTCATGTCCTGTCAAGATCCAAACCTTTTTAGTTGCTTGGCTGTGGGCAACACTGTTTATCCCTTGCAAGAACTAAGATGACTTAAGGAAAACTGGAACAATTCTAATGCAAGAATGTGTAAGCTCAAAGGCTATAAAAATTCAAGAACTCAAAACCAAAGATAGCTTGCTTGCTTTCTTCTTTTTAAGCAAAGATAGCTTTCTTGATTAGACAATAGTTGGTTATAAACTCTGCAACAAAGTACCTTTTCAATGTGGAATTTTACTACTAGGATTTTTTTTTCGTTCATTTTTACTAAGAACTGAAGCCTAAAAATGACAAAACGGGATTACCCTATTAAAAGACAACTTCAATTGTTCCTTTGTTCTAAGAAACTGTGTTAGGTACTGACTGGCAATACCTACACCTTGATCTTCATATTAATTATGCATTTTTCCTACAAAATTGACTGCCACACTGCATGCTGTAAGTCAGATTTGAGAGCTGCCAAGATAAATGTTCCAAACGGCTGACTTTTTAAAGACAACTTGTCAGTTCACCGAATAATTCTTTGGGGGTTCATCCCAGTATATATTCCATGTCTCCCCTACACCTATACCTTTAGCAAATATTATAGCTCTTTCCGGATGTATCATCTTATAGCTAAAGCTAAAGATTTTTCTTTTCAACCCCTAATATAAAAGTAATGAAACTTACCATTCCTTTTGACGCCATCAATTTACTTTGGCTGTTATGATCACTTCATTCCTATACTGATTTCTGTAAGATATTCTGATTCCTAGGCAGAGAAGTCATTTTGACCTAGTCCATACCACTAAAACAAAGACGACCTTTGTATTATTGACTAAATAAATGTTTTCTTCTCGGAGGTTTGCTTTCATCAAATAATCCTATCGATGTCTTATTTCCTTTAGTTAACACCTTCTTTTAATGAGATTTGATTCCAAAACATATAAGAACATACGCACACAAAAGGTACTATATTGAGGAAGCCAAGAGTTCCAGCCAAGTGTCCGATCTTTGACGTGGCACCAAGTGACATTTTGTAAAAAGCACAATGGTAACTATTCATTCCACTAGCCTTAAAAGGATAGGCACAGACTGCATGCCAGAATGGAGAAGCTTAAGCTTTGAAATCAGACAGCTGGCATCAAATACCATCTCCACCACCATTATCTCTGTGACCTTGGGCAAACTACTTATCTCCTCTCAGAGCTTTTTCATCTGAAAAATGGGGGGAACCGATTTGCCTCAAAGGGGTTGCAGGAGAGGTAAACAAAAATTTTGCTGTTAAAAAAAAAAAAAAAAAACAACTGGCATACAACCTGGTATATGAGTACACACTAAGGAACTGGTGGGTCTTTTTCCATCTAAAAACTGCCATTAGTGATTCATTTGGAATCTGTTGTCTGTGCACAAGAAATAACGTAAGGGGTATCAATGCCGGTGCTCTTTATGATGGCGAAGAACGCGATATGACCTAAGCATAGGGAAATGATTACATTAAGGTATATTCATACACTGAAATGTAAGCAATCAATCCAAATATTTTTTCAGTAATATTTTATGACAAGGGAAATTGTTATCCTAGAATTTAAGTGAGGAAAACAGACCAGAAAACCTGTATAATAACAGCTCGCACTTACTGAGCATGGACTATGAGCCACGTACCATGGTATGCATTCTACATGCATTACCTTATTAATTCTTACAATAAACTTATTACATGCATACTATTATTACCTCCATTTTATAGAAGGAGAAACTGAAATTTCGATCGTTTGGGCAAATTACGGGCACTACATAAGAAGTATAGCCAGGACTGGAATCTCAAACTGTCTAATTTCAAAGCCATATTATTTTTTTAAAGATTTATTTATTTGAGAGAGAAAGGAAAAGTGTGAGAACATGTGGCGGGGGAGGGGCAGATGGCGAGGGAGAGAGAGAATCCGCAGGCGGATGTCCCGACACCTGGCTCAATCCCAGGACCCTGAGACCATGATCTGAGCCCAAATCCAGAGTTGGCCACTTAACTGACTGAGTCACCCTGGCACCCCTAAAGCCCTTTTAACTACGAGGTTATTGTATTGTATTGTATTGGTTCTTCAATACAAACTTCCTAGGTCCACCAGGAGGCTAGTTTAAACACACGCAAACACGCACAAACGTAGGCACACATGCACACTCAAAGCCACACCACACAGGCACACCAGATGCTAGCAGTGACAATCTCTGAGTGGTGAGATTTTAGCTGACTTGTAATTATTTCTTATCCATTTCAATATCTTCTCCAAATTCAAGGAGTATGCGTTGTTTTCACAATCAGAAAAAAAAAAATTTCAAAGAAGAAAATGTGTGAGAGTACTTAGCAAAATGTAGAGTATTATACAAACGGTAGTATTTTTAGGAAGTGATGGTTTGTTCCTTCACTTACAGATCTGAGTTCCTCAGTGCTACTATTCTTTTAAATGATTTTTTTTCTTTCCACTGAGTCCAAGGTAAAAAGTATGTAAGAAACTATTTAGAATATGAATACAACCAAATATAGGACAGGAAACACCATATGTATTCTTGACAGACATGTGATACTGACACAAAAACTCAAAGAGCTTGTGTGTGGCGGGGGGTGGGGGTCGGGGGCAGGGACATCTTTTCAAATAATACAGACTTTTCCACTTAGCAAAAACACATCTATTAGTGACACGATGCCATCAGCGCATTCTCTGTCATGGTCATGTTAAGTGATACTGTCATGGAGCCATTGACGCTGACACTAGCACACTGTTTGGACATGCCTCAGCCTGATTACTGTCTATTCCAGAAGGTGTGAATCTAATGATGTGTTGGAGTGACACCTAAGGAGTGATTTCCTGTCACACCACTGATTCGTTTTCGGAGCAATGATTCTATAAAGAGAACTGAATGATGGACAAAAAAGCAATTGCTTTGAACTAAACAAGTTCAAATTATAGACGAGGGATGAATTTATTTTACAAAATTGTTATTTTAAAATTAAACGAAAAGTAAGAGTCTTTAGGTATGCTTCCAGACCATTTTTCAAAAGAAAAACTGATTAATACCATCTAAAAGTGACTCCAAATTAATCGTGTCACTTCATAATAGAGGTCCTATGATTGGCATTACGTGGACCAAGAGTGATAGCATTACTGAGGCATTTGACTAAATTACTTCCTGACTCTATCCTCTTAGGCAGTCTGGGAGAAAGAAAATGCAAGTCAAAGATTATCAAACTGGTTAAAAGGAAAAAACAAAACAAAAAACCCTAACAGAATTCACATATTGATGCCAAGTCTCTTGTAGAAAGTCACAGGGCTGTCCCGGTGGACATTTGATCGATGAGAGAGAAAGTATAATCCTCAAACGTGTAATCAGTAAGTGAAAGAAGTACCACTAATAAATTGAATTTTAAAAAATTAGAACTCAAAAATGTCTTGTCAGAGAAGAAAAATGATTCGACAGAAAGAGACAATATGTAACAAGGATAAATGTAAAATCGTCCACACAGGGTCACATAATTAACTGCACAAGTACAGAGTGAGGGAGACGTGGCTTTGGAGTAGTTGTTTTAAAAAAAGACTTGGAAATTTTATTTGACTTTGGACATAAACCAACAACGTGCTGCCCTAGATTTAAAATGGAGGCCAACAGAATATTTGACTGGATTAACAAAAGAAGGGTGTGCTGAAGGAGTTTGTTTCCTACGGCTTAGAGAACTTGGGAGCAGGGTGTTGAGTTCAAAATCCTTGCTTTCCAAAAGGCATGGGTGGCGCGGTGGGTGACTAGAGGAGCGACGGCAGGATGGGAGCTCGCAGCCCGAGGAGCTGGGACCCCACATCTGCCTGAAAAGAGAAGGTCCGATGGCTGTGGTCAAGTATTTGAAGACCTACTACAAGAAGGCGGTACTCTGGGGCACCCCAAAGGATAAACGGAGGCAGATTTCAGCATTTTCATCGGCCTGTGCTTCATAGTGAGTCTGGTCCAACCACACACGAGACAGGGTCCACATCTAAAGGAGCTTCAGAAATATTGCGGATGACTGTCAGCACAATTCCTCAGCACAGAAAAACTGGGAAGTCCTCATTCCTGGCAGGGTTTGAGTGGCAGCTGGCTGACTAGGAATCCTGCATTTGGGGGGGAATGTGGAAAAAAAAATACAACACAAAAAAACATAGCACCCACTATCCCTTTGCAACACACATCCTATGCTTCTAATTTCACATTCGTAACTTTCATGAAGACAGTCCTAGGGCATTTATGTAAGCAATATCTAACTATGCCTGCCTTGATAAATGAGAAATAACTATAAATTTAAATGCAATCTGGAAGAGTCCAGAAGGTGAAATTCTACCAAAGTTCGGAAATTATAAATTAATGTTGTCATGGCAACCTTAGCTGATATCATCCCGTGCGGCTGAAACAGTTCTTGCTCTGGGACTATCAAAACAATAAATGGGTTTATATATTCTATGTCACAAACCGGCACTCAATAATATTTTTAATGCTCTCATTTTTTAATTTTTGAGGCCGTTGATTTGCATTTTTTCCTTGAGCATTCACTATTTTCTCATGACCCTACACTGAGGCTCTGGTGTTACGGCGGGGTTGTCAATTGCATCCAGAGTCAAGGAAGTCACGGGGAGCCCCGTGCATGCACTGCGTCCAGCCAGCCGTGCACACTTCACAGGGGAAGTAAACAGAAAGGACAGAGACTTCCTAGATCAGGATGTTAGGAGCCGCAATAGCCAGAATAACATCTTCCACTTTCCTCCTAAGAATTACAAGGCTGCCCACATTCCTATAATAAACACTCATCGATCAGAAGTGGCAATATGTCAGATCAGACCATCTCACTTCTGTTTATGGCACTTCAATAAATGGGTTTTCTCGGTTCTGTATTAGCAATCACTGTAATGTATGAAAGCCAGCCCACACTGAGAACATTATTGCCTCCAATCAAAACCATTCTTCCCTTAGTACACTAAAGCTCTTCCCCCTTCTTATAAGCAACAAAGATGACAACAAAAGAACTTCCCAAACACCCACAGTTAAGGAAAGAACAGCTCTAACAAAGTAAGTGTGAAATCTGTCCCTGGTGTCTAATTTGTCTATGAGTCTTCCTTTTCATGGTATTTTAGTGACTTCCTTTATTTGTAATTTATCAGCAAAGAATAGAAATAAAAGTTTATTTTGATGGCAGCGCACCTGGCTATTCAGAGATCTAAAGACTTGCTTTGTTTTTTCTTATGTTATCCTGGTGGAGGATGTGAACATGCCCTTTTCCATGCCTTCGTGCTGTCCTCATAATCTCAGATGAATGCTTGCACAGATGCAAACCATCAGGTAGGACTGGCCTTGAGCGAAAGGTGAAGGCAACTTCCTTGTGGTCCTTTTTCACCCCTGATAGGGGAGATCTGGGCCCTGCGACTCAGATTGCTTATTTTCCTCCTCATCAGTCTCAGGGAAGGGTCCATCCAAGTATTCAGCTGAAGGAGCGCGTGTCCAGCACGTGTAAGTTACCACTTCCCTAGCCTTTGCATTTTAGGCCCTGCGGCTGGGCTCTTGATGTCTCCTTTTGTCTAGTCACAACAAAACATGTAGGTATCATTGATTTCACCTCATATATAAGAAAACTAAGACTCAGGAAGATTAAATAATTTAAATAATATAGACAGCCAATTACATAAATCAAAATCAAGTCTTTCAAGCACCAAATTTGTCTTCTTTTTCTGATAAGCACTATTGATCTTAGAAAAGGGAACAGAGTTTGTATGTAGGCTTTCACATACCAGAGAGCAGGAGAGAGAAGCTCTTGCTATCTGGAGGGCCCTTTCGAGCAGTATGGATTCTGAAATCACACTGTGAAGGCTGCTACCTTTCTTGGCTACACAGGAGACCAGCCTTCCCACTGGAGACAAAGAAGTGGATGTATCATAATTTAGAAAAAGCCTTCCCCGTCTCTCCACAAGTTGCACGTGGGTACAAATGGGATCCAGAGACCAGGAGGGCAGCTCATTAGGAAGCAGTGTTTGGTGTCAGGGGTCTAGAACCAGGTAACAGCCAGTATCCAGGCAAGCTGTCAAACTCGCTGAGTTTCCTGCCCACTACTGGCCGGTGTCGGTACTGAAGAAGCCTGGAAAGGAGTAGCGGAGACTCAGCCTAGGACTTGTAGCTCGGCAGTAAGACTACTGTCCTAAGAAAGCTCGGATAATTATGATGGGACCCTTACCGAAGGCAATCTGGGTTTCCTACACTAAACACAAGGCAGGGACCCGGGAATGAGGGAGACAGGGAAACCTAGGGCACAAAGTGACCATGTGGTTACCCGAGAATGAGGCTGAGTTACGGCTTTCTAGGTAAACTGCCTGGGCAAGGCAAACTGCAGAGCCAATCCCACAAGGAGTCTGTAAGGAATGGATGCAAAGGAGCTGGGACCCTCCTGCAAATGGCCTAAACTGGTCCCAGATCCTGCACATGGAGCAATAACCACACCGACTTGGTCACCATTTTCTCGGGCCATTTTCTGTAGATCGACGCCTTTTGAACTTTTATTTTTAGCACATGAAACTCTCTCCTTAGGAGAATCTTAGACACATGCCTAATATGTAGACACAGGTAAAAACAACTGCTCAGGGGGACTCTTCCCTGAACCAAAGGGGGGCTCGACAGAACACGATCTGCAGACAACTAGGAGAGAAGGCGCTGAGTCACTCTGCCTATCAGACTTCACTGGAATCTGATCCTGCTAAATTTTTCCCATGATAGTCATGGTTTCTTGCCCACACCTCCAGGTTTCTCCCTCCTGCCCAGCCCGATAAGCTCTGGTTTTCCTACCACTGGTCGGCTTTTCTACTGTGAAAACATAAAGCTCTGCATATCTTTTAGGACACAACATAGTACCTTCTGGGTCTTTCAGAGAGCCCATGTGCCCTTCTTCCAAGCCTCGGGGGCCAACTGATCCCCGATGGCTGCCCTCGGTATCTCAAGGGCTCTCGCAGCTGTTGTCATATGTACTGTTAAGGGTCGAGACCCACTGGTTCACTAGTTTGTCCAGAATCCTGGGGGAGCTGGGCCTTAGACCACTGGGAAAGATCAATGGCAGGATGGGGTGTCTCAGGGTCCTAGGCAAGACTCTAGATGCCACACAAGTCGGGGGCCTCTCGGGAATGTGCCTCCACTTACCTTTCCCTTGCTCCTACTGGCTATCTCATACCTTCCCTCTGGCACACAAGCATCCCTCCCACTCACGAGGGCGCCTGGGTAGCCAAGGAAGACAGATGTGCTATCATCATGATTTCAGCACCGTGCACACTGCGTGTATGACTCCGGGCTGCAGCCTGCGCAATCTGTCTCTTTGATTCTGAATCTTATCTATAGCACTCGTATCTCTGGATTTAAGAATGGAGCAATAGCTGCTTTTTTGTACCTGTAGGGCTGACTTAATCATTCAACAAGCTCAGGGGCTTGGCTCATAGAGGATGTATCTCCTGGGAATGCAGAGCTGTTCCCTAACGATGCTGTCCAATAGAACGAGGATGCAAGCCACACAGGTAATTTGAATTTTTCTAGTAGCCATGGTTTTTTTTTTAAAAAAAAAAAAAAAGATAAAAATAAACATGTGAAATTATTTCAATAATGTTTTATTCAAACTGCTATATCCGAAAGATTTGTTTCAATATGTAATCAATATCTGAATTTGTTAATGAAATATTCTACATTTTTTTTCTCACACAGAGTCTTTGAACTGGGGCATATTTTACTCTCACGTCACATCTCAATTTTGACTGGCCGTATTGCAAGTACTCGAGAGCCACACGTAGCTAGTGGCTGCCGTACTAGAGAGCACAGTTCTAGAAGCTCTTCTCTGTTCCCATCCTTCCTCTCATTTCTCTCCTGTAACAACTCCTTTCCTCGAGTAGGGATGCTCGGAGCCCGGGCAGGGACTAGGATCATTACAGAAGACTTTGATACACACACGAAGGGAGAACCCAGATCACAAAGGAGCTTTTGTGCCATGCTAGGGAGCTTAGATTTTATCCTGGAGAAGCAGTGGCTCTGCTGAACGGTTTTAAGCAGCAGAGAGCCGTGATCAAATTTGCCTTTTAGAAAGGCAGCAGTGTGGGGCACGGATTGGAGGCAGGCCAGGCAGAAGGCAGGGGGGCCGGTTATGAGGCCACTGCAGTGATCTCCAGAGAAGTGAAGAGGCCCTGAACCAAAGCTGTCATGGTGGCACAAGTTCCAGACAGGCCAGGGCAGATTCCAAAGCCTCTGAGAAAGATGGTTTCGACGGGGCTTGGTGGTCAGAGAAATGGAGGGGTTGAGGAAGAAGGAAGAATCTAGAACAACTCCCAGATTGAAAAATTGGTGAGGTGGGTTTCATTGATTCAGAGAGAAACTACATTAGGAATAGGCCGCAGGGGAAATCAGGAGAGAGGAATGACTCGGAAAACGAGTGGGCCAAGTTTCAAGGAGCAGAGACCGATCACTAGGGTGCACAGGTCAAAAATCAGAAGAGAATCCTGGACGATGGACTTGCCAGTGTGAAAGTCAGAGGTGGCCGTCCCGAGAGGACAGGGCTGTGGGGGGCTATGGAGAAAGGGCAGAAGGGGAGGTACAGGTGCTACGTAAGAACCAATCCCCCTACCGCCAGGAGTGGGATGGAACCAACCAGACCAAGAGGGAAGGGCCAGGGAGATTCTGCTGGTCTCGCCCTCTGTTTTTATAAAAACACAAAGAGACTTACGCATGTTAATGCACTGCAAAAGAAGTTTGGTTGAGCCCAGAGGAAAGGAGAGGTGCTAGAGCAGGGTCCGCAGGGAAGCAAGAGGGAATGGTGTCCAGAAAGATTAGGCTCAATAAAGGTAAGGAAAGGTGTGAGGAAGATATAACATTACTGTTGTGAAACTATTTTTCCTTACTTAGGAATAGAAATGAAATATAATTATATAGGAAGGCTTTTTAAAACTAGTACTGCATATCATGTATAAAATCAGATAAATGCTGAGCACAGAAGTCACTTATTTCCTGGAGCCTCAGATCTGTGGTCTTGGTATATATTTCCCCTACCTTTGTGCTTTACCTAGATCACCTTGGTTGCTCCAGAGAGCGACAGTGGCTCTCTATAGCTTGTGGGCTCTCCGGTTGGTCAGTGTCTGTGCTGAACGGATAGGTAAATATTTCAGTATCACCACGAATTATCTGGCAGAGCAGTGTTGAGAAAAAAGCCCGGGCTTGGGGGGACCAGGCACCAGACAGACTCCTCTGCCATTTACCAGCTTTGCAGATTCAATCAAGTTACGTAATTTCCCGGACTTCTGTGTTTCTCTCTCTCAAAAAGATAACCTAATCCCTACTTTGCAAGACCACCATGAGGTTTAAATGAGATGATCAGTAAATGATACCTATTACGATGGTGGTAATTGTGTTCACTTTGTTCTGAATTTTTAGAATCAGGTGCCGCTGCTCAAGAAACTGTACTTCGCAGCGATCAACATCTTGAGGCCTGAGGAAAACTGAACCATCAATCCTAGTGTTGGGAAGGGCCCTGAACATCCTAATGGCCACGGGCGCCTGGATGGCTTAGTTGGTTTAGTGGCAGACTCTTGATCTGGGCTCAAGTCGTGAGCTCATGGGTCCAGAGACTGAGCCCCGCCTCGAGCCCTGCGCTGGGCTCCACACTTGGGAGTCTGCTCGAGGAATCTCTTCTTCCCCTCTGCCTCCCCACCCCCACTCACTCTCAACTGCTCGCATGCTCTCTCTCTCTAAAATAAATGAGTCTAGGGGTGCCTGGGTGGCTCAGTTGGTTGGGCATCTGCCTTTGGCTCGGGTCATGATCCCAAGGTCCTGGGATCAAGCCCCACATCGGGCTCCTTGCTCAGCGGGGAGCCTGCTTCTCCCTCTGTCTGCTGTTCCCTCTGCTGGTGCTTGCTCTCTCTCTCCCTCTCTCACTTGCTCTGTGTCAAGTAAATAAAATCTTCTAAAAAAATAAGTAAATCTTTAAAAAATATATTAAAAATGTTAATGGCCACCCAATGTTCGTGTCCTTTCTTCGTTACAGTACATACTCCGTCTTGGCCCTCAGATGCCTGACATCTGTTCGACTCCGAACTCACTGCTCAACCTTTCTAAGCTTTGGTATTGCCCTACAGTAAAAGGGGGTAATGGGGGTTTGTACTTGAGAGCACTGTTGTGAGGAAAAAAGGAGATAAGGCATGTATTTAAACGAGACACCGCCTGTTACAGCCTGTGCTTGGATACATTTTGGAATGAGGGGTGGGGGGTGGGGGGCCTTAGCCACCTCATGAAACAGCACAACCTGTAATAGGACCACCTTTCTTACGCTGATCCCAAATATGTCCTAGGTTTGCAGTTTGTGGGGGTAGCTCTACAGAATCAGAACTAGGGTTCTAGAGAATGGCACGTTTCTTCCTTTACTGAGCTCTCCTGGGTGCACTGGGCAGCACCTCACAGCCGGCTGGCTCCTTGGGGCCAGACCTCTCCCTGCATAGAGTACTATTAAAGTTTCAACCTTCAGCCGTGTTTCCATAATGCAGGAGACCTTTCGCGTGTTCTGAACAAGCTGGATGCTACCCAGGAATGCACTGGTTATATTGCTTACAAGATTTATTTTGGGCTTTATATCATGGTCAGTTCAGCACTTGGCAGCAAAAGTAATTGTCGCAGGGATCTGTGTATCCTTAAAGTTTCATTATTGAACACCGCAGCCCACCAAGGCCCGGGGGAGGTCCAGTGGGGGTTCAGCTCAGGAGCAGGGGCAGCGACACTGGGCACTGATGTTACAGTCGCAACTGGAGAATGCCTGGCCCTCCCTACCCCCACCCCCCGCCACCATTCCCCGCCCCCCATATTCCCAATAACAGCTTCTGAAATCTTTCAATAACAAGCCCAGGCAACTGTCACTTTAGAAAGGACCCACCACCTCCCAGCAAAAGGAAAATCTTCCCTTCTGAGCTCTCTCAGACCTTTGTTTCCGGGTTACATGTGTCATTCCTCCTGTTAAAACTATAAACTCCTTCCTGGCAAAAACAGGGTCTTGGATAAAAGGAGTCTCATTCCAAGTTTAAAAGAACTGAATTCTATCCTGAATACAATATGGTGATGTGGCAACTTCCCCCTACCTTACCTTTCATCCCTGGATGGATCCCCAGATGAATTTCTTTCTTTTTTTTTTTTTTTTTTTTCTTATTTACAAGGAAGTTTTAAAATGAGAAGGCTGGGCAGCCCCTGCAATACAGGGGATTTTATGGTTGATTAGCTGAACTTGAATTTAACTGAGGACTCCAGGCTAATTGTTTCAGGTATAAAATCCTGGCATAAAGCCTGAATGCTTTTATTTTTGCTCGCTACTGAGACCCATCACTCCACCTTAAAATAACGACAGCCTCCTTAATTCCAACTCACAACTGCCAGCCTCCATCATTATCTCGACTCTGGAAAATGCCGAGGCCTCAGAATCTCACAGCTGATGAATGGAGAGGCTGATTAGAACCACAGAAGAAAAATGGGAAAAAACTCCTTGACAGATGTCTCCTTCAAATGCCTGTCCCTTTTATCTAATGTCAACATTAATTTCTATGTTAACAAATATTTATTGAGGTCATGACTAGGTGTCAAGCTGCAAGCTAGGCTCTGGGGACATAATGGTGAGCAGGACACAGGCAATATCAAACCCCATCATTTACAAAAAACTCACCCTTATTGATTCTACTGGTACACTTCCAAGAGTTTGCTATGCCAGAGCCCTGTAGATGGTTCAAGGACAGTATATGGGGTCCATCAGTGCCCTCAAGGAACTTGCAGTCTAGTTGGAAAAGCAAGATGAAGCATATCATGGCACAGGAGAGTATCTGATGTTCTAAAGGGATGGTGCGGACAAACGGGCAGAAGAAGAAGCAAATGAGAAATGTGGTCAGGTTGACTTTAACTTGGAGATGGTTGTTAGGTTAGAGGAAAAAGGAAAAGGCGTTCTAAAAGGCAGAGCATGAACAATAGGGCACACAGTCATCTTAGAAGGGCAGTGAGATCCAATTACCAGGAAGAGAAGTTCATGTTGGAAAGAAGGAGAAAATAAAGTCAGTAAGTCAAATTTGGGCAAGACTGTGGAGTATATTAAAACCTGGTTGAGAGGTGGGACTGAAGTTGGGGGTCGGGGGGAGGCACATGGAAAGAACTTGAACTAGTAGAAAGAACACTGGTTTTTGAATCAGATAAACCTGAGGTCCACACAGTCTTCCTGCAAGACAGTCCTTGGACAGAAGTTCTAAGGAGAAGAGTTTGAACGGCTGATGTGGAAGCACGCTTAGTAGGAGAACTCATTAACTAAGAGACCAAGACGTAGGCTGCTCTAATCATCCTAGACCAGTGATGGCCAAGGACCAGAGCCTTCGGGGAAAATGAGGAATGCGGAGATGTAGGTAGGGGCTGGCTCAGAGAAACTACTACAAACTATTACAGGTCTTGATGGAGTTTTACTGAGGTAATGAAAGGAAGAGGAGTCAGGTAGGGTCCCTGGGTCTCAATTCTGGGTGCTGAAGAGATGGCTGGGTGTCAAAAAAAGGGAAGTCTTTTCATTGTGAAAGGAACAGGGTTAGCAGAGAATCTGAAAGGTTTGCTATCAGCCACACAGCCTGTAGTCTCACAGCAGGACACCCACCATGAAAAGTCTATTAAACAGGTACATAAATGGGAACAGTACTAGAGATAAAAATGTACATGTTGTAAGAATAGCTAACACCATCACATTTAAGAATATTTTATTAGAAAATAAAAATACTCACGATTAAACAAAAATAATGGGTCTGATAAAAATAGTAGAGAGAAATACATTTTTGTAGACTGTTTCTTAGTTCTGGTACTTAGGGGATCCTATCCATTACCACAACACTGAACGAATAAACTTCTGTAGAAATTCAACATATGGCCTATTTACATAACAAGCATCACAACTCCAAATTAGCCATTTTGATGTGTCAAGGAAATAACACCTTCACAGCAGACTACTTCAAAAAAGGAAGAAAAAAAGAAAGGTTTGTTTTTCTTTTATAATTATGTATACTGGGTTTTTAACTGTTTGTATCAGGAAAATCATATTTTAATTGTGTGATTACACTTGAAGGCAGAACAGTGATGGAATGAGTTGATTAGCTGAATTATGTACAATCATTCAGAAATCAATAAACAGACTCCATCACTTATATCTTTCCGTATCATATAACTGCCCTCATGTTCTGTGCCATGCTGATAAAAGCGACTATTCTCTGTGTACAAAAATTGTTAACAGTCCTACTATTCCATTATCAGAGTCAGGAAAGTGTCTACAGAAGATGACAGGGCAATATCTATCTATTACGTACAAAACCCACTCCACTCTCATCAATGGCCAGACAGGTGGTGGCAGCTTGGATCTTAACTATAAGCAAGCTCAACTTCTTCCATTTCATCAAACCTATAACCAAAAGTTCTTGTCCTGGCTCCCACCATGGGATGCTGATTAAGACTGTGTAAGGATAATAGAAGAAAGACCACCAAGGCGCCTTTCATACATACACCATAAATGAATAGTCATGGTTAATGCCAGTACAACTGTATGATCATAGACTGAGAAACTGATAGAACCAAAAATGAGACGACTCTAAAGCTTTACTTCTTATGGCAAGTATTTCCATCTGCACAGCAAAATTGCTCTACGAGATGCTTCCGACTGGCAGCACTTCAGAGACTGCAATGGTGTGGCCTAAACATTTTCTTTCCCTGATCATTACGAAGCGTAAAACAGCTTCACAAGCCCACAGACAGCCATCCCCACAATGGCCACTTAAAAAAATCAGTGGGAGCATAGAAACATCAACTTAAGACTTTCATTAGAGAGCTCCCTAAAACGATATGAATACAAAAGAAGTTTATCATCCTGCCTGTCTAGATTAGTATGTTAAATTAAGTTGATTCCTAGGAAATAATTTAATATTTTCAGAGGCGGGCATTAAAGAGAGAAAGAAAATTGGCAATATACTCCTTTGCCAGATGTTGAGTTTTTACTATCCTCTTAAATATTCCCTGCATTCAAGTGATTTGTATTTTTATGCAAATTCTCCTTGGGGGCTAGGCTAGTCGTGTGTGTGTGTGTGTGTGTGTGTGTGTGTGTGTGTGTGTTTAAAGCCACACAGGGGGGCGCCTGGGTGCCTCAGTCCGCTAAGCTTCTGCCTTAGGCACAGGTCATGATCCCAGGGTCCTAAGATCCAGCCCTGTGGGGCTCCCTGATCAGGGGGGAGTCCGCTTTTCCCTCTCCCTCTGCCTCTCCCCACTGCTTATGCTCTCTCTCTCTCTCAAATAAATAAAATCTTCTTAAAAAATAAAGCCATACAGATACAGAATTTGACATATTTTACATTCTCTTCCTTCATAAAACAGGTTTTAACAAAGCTTGAGTTTAATCCAAAACACTAGAGACCGCAGCCATATTTGCCATGTTCAAACAGAAAATCATTCCCAAAGTTGATTTTCTCCAGTTAAAGATCCAATAAATACTATCATACACATAGTTTTAAGCAGTACAGTTATTTGATAAAACTGTCCCCATGTATACAACACACTGCTTTCCAGTTAAGTGTCAGTTTTTAAAAAGCCAATGAATTACTTTATCCAGAAGGCAATCTTAGTCTTTAAGAGTATCTTTCACAACTATTGGATCTGTTACTTGAATATTCTTTATTTTTCTTCAGAATGAAGCAATTTTGACTTCCTGTCCCTTCTTTCCCCTGCCATCTTGCCCATCTGCTTAACCTCCAGAAAACAAAATCAATCAGAACGGCAATGAATTGTTCCTCTAAGACAAACTAAAACGATGCCATAAAGGTCACACGACAATACTCTTTCAAATCTTGGAATAAACCTCTTAATCTGCATAGGTTCTAAAATTGCGGAGACTTTTTTTTTGTTTGTTTCCTGACTTTTGACAGGACAGGCAAAAGCTTTTAACATAACATTTAAATCTTGTTTCAAAAAGCAAAGGAAAAATATTACATACAACGTTTTATGTAAGGAAAGGGGCTGTGTTTGAAGTTCAAGGTTTTTCACCAGTTCTCGAGCTACAGAGTCTGTAAAGGAAAGGAAAACGCTGTACAGAAAGAATCTCCAGTGTCAGGTCTCCAAAAGCTTGACGACGCTCACACCAGGACTGCTGGGAACTGAAAGCTCACGAAGTTCACAAACACCCCCTCCCCCCCCCCCCCGGCCGAGCCCCCCCGCGCCCCTCCCCCCCGGGAAGCCTCTACTCGCGAGGATGCGAAGCCGCGATCGCATCTCTGCCCAGGTGAAGTCTCAGCCCCTCACCGCCCACGTCTGCCGCAAGGATTGACCCGACAGAGTGCGGGCGAGCAGGGCCGATCTCCCGAGACACGCCAAGTCGAGGGTGCCGAGGGCGCCAAGAACGCTCTCCGCGCCTCCGCCACAACCTCCGCCGGGGGCTTCAATCCGCCGCTTGCTCGGTCCCGAGCTCCCGCCGCCGCCCGCCGCCGCCCGCGGAGACTGAGCGGCTGCCGGGGGCCAGCGCATCCCGCTCCCGCCCGGCGCCGCGACGCGGGCGAGGGCGGGCTCGTCCCGGCCGAGGCGGGCGGCTCCGCGGCTCGCAGCGAGGGCGGCGGGCGGCGGTGGGTCTCCCCCCGCTCCGCGCGTGGAAGGGGGCGCTCGCCCCGGGGCGGGCAGGCGAGGCACCGCGGCCGATTCAGATCCGGGGCGGGCGGGTCCACGTCGGAGCGCGGCGGCCACACGCTCGCCCCAGGCGCGCAAATGTGCGCCCGACCCGGCGCCTCCTCCCGCCCGCCCGCCCGCTCTCTCGCTCGCGCCGGCCTGAGAAAGGAAGGACGCTGACCTCCGCGTCCGGTCCGCGCCGCCGGCCCGCGGCGGCGCCGAGCGGGGGCCACACCCAGCGCCCCGGGAGGCGGCGGGGGCTGGGCGGCCCAGGCTGCGGAACGCGCGGCCCGGGCCGAGCCTCCGTCCCGGCCGCCCAGGCCCCGCCGCGTCCGCCCGAGCCCCGCATCCCGGCTCGGGCCCGCCGCGCGGGGAGCGGGCGGGGGTCCGGGGCGGGGGGGGTCCCGGGCGGCGGCGACCGGGAGTCCCGGGCTTACCTCTGTGCGGAGCGCCGGCCGCTCTGTCCCGGGCCGGGGGACGGCGACCAGGGGCGCGGTCGCCGAGGGAGGCGCGGCGGCTGTGGCGGTCCCCGCGGCGCGGAGGGCGGGCCGAGCGGGAGCCGCTGCCTGGGCCGCGCGCCGTCCGGAGCTCGCCCCGCGCTGCCGGCGCTCGCGGCGGAGGGCGCAGCCAGCTCGGCCCCCGGACTGGATTCCTTCACTGACACAACTCCGGCTCGGCCGGCTCCACGCAGGGACACTCCCGCCCCTCGCAGCTGCCCCCGCCCGCCGGCCGCGCGGCCAGCCCGCCCCTCCGTGTCACTCACCCGGGCGCACACACCCCGAGCCGGCGCCCCTCGCTCCCGCTCGCACACACACAGCTGCTCACGCCTCCCTCGGGTTTTGTATCCGCTCACACGCACGTTCTGACACAGATGCCTTCGCTCCACACGCCCTCCCTAGCTCCTTTTCCCACCCCACTTTCTAGAAGAATCCCCGTTCAGCTTCCGCACTTTGCTCGCTTGCCCCACACCTACCTCCTCGACTGTCCCCGAACCGCCACCTCACTTCAGCTGCCCCTGCTATTCGGAGAGGTTGGCACCGCCCGCACGTGTGGCAGGAGAGTCGTCCTCCCACACCCGGGGGGGTGGACTTTGCCCCTCCGCCCCCTCGCCCCACCCCCCTGCCCCCAGCACTGTGTCCGAACGCAGGATGCTTCTCCTTTCAGAAGGTAGTCATGCTTTCGGGTCCCGAGCCAGGCTCGAAATGTAAACACAGAGAGCCGGGTTCCAAATGACCCGAACAACGAGGCGCTTAAAAAGTCCTGGGGCTCCGATCTGTGCTCAGATCCCGGCGGCCCCGGAGCGCTCCCGCCCCTCCCCGTCGCGGCCCGCTCACCCTGGGCGCCCGGAGGATGCGATACTCTAACGCGAGTAATGACCGAGTTCCAGATCGACACCTGGGCATCAGCCCACGGATTTCTACCTGGGAGTGCAGGAGTCGGGAAAGTAAAGGCAGTTTCTCAATCAGTATTCATGATGGAAGCACTTCAGATAACACAGCTCTTCCAGAGGCAGGAGAATGAAATGCAGGCAGCACTCCAGTTTATTTTTTTTGAAAAGGGTGACTTCTTAGACTCCTTTTTTTTTTTTTTTTTTTAAATACTAGTGTTTCTCAGCGGCTCCTTGGATGTCAAAGCCCCTTACAAATATCAGACCAAGGTCAGTGAATGTCTCTCACGCTCCAAACTCGAAGGGGTTTCTGAGTGTACAGCAAAATGGTGTTATCGTTCCATGTTGAAGAATTCATAATCTGAAATAAAATCCGACACCTTTCTGGCAAAGTTCAAATCTGCTAACATTATGTGCCTCAGTTGACAAAGCACGGCCATAATAAAAGGAGGAACTGAAAGTAAAGGAACTCATTTTCTTATGTGACTTGTGGTGTCCGTTCTTGTTATACTGGATTTGTATACTGATCACATAATTTGAACATTTGTAAGTGCTTTATAAGTGTTAACTCATTTAATCTTCAAACAATCCTATCACATAGGTCCGACTTTTGTCCTTTTTTTTTTTTTTTTTCCTGCTAAAGAAATTGAGGCACGGACAAGTTAAGTTACTTGCCCAAGTGGTGGAGTGGCAAATGGTGGAGTGAGGATTTGAAACTGTACAGTCTGGCCCCACCAGTGCTGCAGATAAGACTTGCTTCCAGAAGCCTTATTACATAGAAATATGGAGAATAAATACCCCATTGCACATTAAATTTAAGAGTAAAAGATAACTTGTAGCAATTAGACTTAAGTTTGATATGCATTTTAGGTTCTGTGGCAAAATACATCATTTAATTGATGGGGGTACCTCCATAATTACAATTCCAAAATGAATGATAAATTGTTTTCCTGGGAAGCCTTTGGAAATAACATTGAACTCAGTCTTCATTCCTTTCCTCTACCACTTCATACTCTTCCCAAATCGAACTTGTTTGGTAATATCGGAAAGAAAAACGTTTAAGAACTGAGTATCACCAGCGGGAAGAGTTTTCCGAAGCCCATACATGGCCTTTGCATTTGGGGGCTGTTTCCCAGCAAGTAGGTAGTAGCTATAAGAACAACTGGCATGTGTATTGAGAGCAAAATGTTAAAGCATTGAACTGATGAAAAAAACAAATGGAGAATAGGAGTGTAATAGTGGCCACTGTACCACAGACTAGACTAAAATTAATCTTCTCCTGGGAATGACCTAGCCCATGGAAAGACAATTATAAAGTCACTAAAGAAAATAATTATTTACTCTGGAAAAGATGAAAACTTCTCCTACTTCTGGGGGAGAGGGTTTTAAATGCTTATTAAATAGTATATAAAAACTTTCTGTGCATCAAATAACTCCCAAAGCAGTATTTTGATGAGTTAAGCATAAATGATTTTAAAAACATATGAATTACATTTCTATAACTGCATGGAGATATAAAAGTTGAAAGAAATAGAATATGGAAAAAATATGTATCCGTGTTTGCACCAGATATTGAAAATTTATTTGAAAAATATTATTTGAAATTTTGATCTGGGGGTTATCTCTCTAATACTAGTATGATGCTATGGTTCAAAATGATTCTCTATAATTACAATCCACAAAACCCTTTTTACTCTTTTCTAAATTAAATAGAACAGTGAAGTCTTAAGAAAACAAGCAAGAATCATATGAACAAATGTTCTTTGAGAGATGAAAAAAGTATGTTAGTTTATATAGTCTAATGTTTCTACATAGGTAATTTGAATATGCTTTCCTCCATATTTTTACCCAAACCCTTCACCCAATCTATTTAATCATAAGTGTGGGGCAATACTGACCTATTCTTCAATGAGGCTGACTCTTTCCCTGCAGTATCGATTTCAGCAAAATGCCATATTCCACCCCATAGACTGTGCTGGGCTCCTGATTCTCTGGGCATTCAGAGTAGGGCTTACCCTCATGCAAGCAGCTCAGATCCCAGAAGGCTGTTAGAGACCATGAGCGGTTGTTGTCTCGATGTTACCATTTGGGCATCTGAATAAGTAATGGGGACAGAGAATGATTTTAGTTGCCAGGCTTTATTCTAAGACCACTAGACTACTATGCTCCAAACCAGTATTCAGACCTCCTGGAGAGTCATCATTTAGAGACCCTTGACTTTGACTCGGGGAGTGACTGGGCGGAATCTGGGTGATTTCGCTCAGGGACAAGATGAATGTGTTCTTTGTGTGTGTGTGTGTGTGTGACATGTATTAGGGCTGACCACAAATATTCTAGCCTTGCTTCTTCTGAAGCAAACAGTAGGATTGCACTTCTCCATCCTACTGAAGGACGATGTAGCCCTGCAGCTTGCTTAGAAACGATGAGTATCAGTTCTGTGCAGAAGTTAAGAGCTTCATGCCTCAGCACACTCTCGTTCCCCTCCGGTACTACAACCAGCAAAGTGCCTGGTGATGGCTTCTCCATTGGATTGGAGTGTACAACGACAATGAGCGATGTTGCCCACGCTCACCTTCAGTGGATATGCAGCACGAGCAAGAAAATCAACCTTGTTCTAAGCTACTGAGATGCAGGGTTTTTAATGTTTCTACAGTATAACTAGCCTATTCTGATCAAAAATAGGAAGAAACAAATCACTGCAGGGTAGGCTGTGCCAGAGATTGGCTAATAATTCCACATTTCCCGGCCTCCTATGTAGCTCGGTAAGGCCACGTGACTGAATTCTGACCAATGGAATGTAAGGGAAAGTTGAATCAGACACTGCCCCGCCCCTCCCATGGAACATCTACCAGGTGAGCGCTCTGTTTAATCTGCCACGTGGTATCTCAGGAGTCTGGGTCTCTAGAACGAGAGCCAGCAAACATTTTCTATAAAGGGCCGCATAGTATACATTCTAGGCTTTGTGGGTCATAAAGTCTCTATCACAACTACTCAACTCCGCTGTTTTATAGGAAAGCAGACTCTATGTACACCAATGGACATGGGTTGTATTCCAATAAAACCCTATTTACAAAAACAGGCAGTGGGTCGGTGTGCCCTGGGTGGTCATCTGCTGACTACTTACCTAGAAGAGAGTAAAGATGAAAGGAGCTTGAGTCTCTGAGTCACTCTGTGGTAGCTACTTGCTGACCACCCACAGGGAATTGTTATCTGAGTAAAGACCTGTAGGGCTAAGTGTAACTCATACACTATCTTATTCCATAGTCCAGAAAAAATTCCAGATGGATTAATAATAGAAAAAATATTAAAAAATGTAACAGACTCACAATATTGGCTATCTTTATAATATTAGTTAGAAATATCATGATAAAAACTCCAGAAACTAACAGAAAAGATTAAACAGATCTGAGTACCAAAAACAAAAAAAACAAAAAACAACAACAACAACAACAACAAAAACCCAACATTTGAACGTTACTTAGTGGGAGAAAATATATGCAACATAAATAAACAACAGGAAGAGGCTTCATATGCAAAACAACAAATAGCTTCTCGAAATCAATAGGAAAAAGAAGCAGCAAGGTAAAGAAAATAAGCAAAATTTAAAAACTTGCACAGGATATGGAGAAGTAATTCTCAAAAGAAGGAATATATGCTAATAAGCATATAAAAACATATTCAGTCTCACCGATAATCAGAGTGTAAGTAAAAACAAGGCAGCATTTTTTACTCATCAGTTTGGCAAAAAAATGTTTTAATATCAAGTGTTCATGAGTGCATATAAGAAGTAACAACTTGCAAACTCAACTGACTGGAGTCTGAATTGATAAAAATTCTGGAAAGCAATTTGCAGCATTTACAAATATTAAAAATGCATATATACTTTGTCCATGCACTTCCATTACAAGTAATTTGTCCTACAGAAACACTAAGTGTGCAAAAATACATTTATGCTATATGTCTATTATACTACCATTTGTAAGAGTCAAAAAAACTGGACCACACCTCAACATTCATGAGTAGAGGAATGGTTAAGTAAATGTTATACGGGGGTGCCTGGGTGGCTCAGGCGTTAAGCTTCTGCCTTCCGCTTAGGTCATGATCCCAGGGTCCTGGGATCGAGCCCCACACTGGGTTCCTTGCATAGCGGGAAGCCTGTTTCTCCCTCTCCCACTCCCCCTGCTTGTACTCCCTCTTTCGATGTCTTTCTGTCAAATAAATAAAAATAAAATCTTTAAGGTAATAACTAAATAACGAAATAAATGTAATACATATACACCGAGAAACAACAACTGTTAAAAATGAGGGAGATATACACCTGCTGACATATTTTTAAGCGATAAGAGCAAGTCAGAACAATATGTACCCCAAATGCACTCTAAAAAGGAGAAAGGAGACAGGAATCTATATATCTTGAAGGATATGCACCCTGTTGACACTGATAACCCTTGGAATGAGGGACTTCCATTTTTAACTTTACGCACTTCTTTTTTTCCCTTATGTATATCATTTTCACAATTATAATTTTTTTTTTAAGTAAAAGGACAGAAATGAAGAAAGACTGAAAGAAAAGCCCATTGTGGACACGGGCCAAGGCTGAGGAGCTGAGGGATGGTTGGGCAGAGGAACAAAGGCTTGTTGAAGGCTTGCTGAGGGAAACGCACAGGAATGAGTCACTCCCTCCGAGTTCCAGTGGCAGCAGATGGAGCTGTTATGACCCGGAACCAGGGTTCTGCCTGGAAATTTTCCAGGAAAGAGAAAGACTTGAGGTGAGCAAAGAAAGGGTAGCCCTGCCGGCCTGAGGGCAAAACATGTTGGGAACAAAAACAACAAAAACCCCAAACAAATAATGTCCTTTGGCTAAACTTGCTTAGTCTACCCGAGAGCTAAATATTAGGTTATCTTTTCACTGCTTCAGAATTTTTTAGGTTGAAAACTTCCCCTCAGAAGCTGTTGTGTGAAATGAATATATACCTAATGGAAGGTGGGGTTTTTTTGGCTTTTGGTTTTCGGTTTTAAAAGTTACACATCGCTGTGTATCCTAGGAAGATAATTCCAGATTCATTCAACCTTTGTTGTGCCAGCAGGAAGGCAAAGGGCACAGGTGTGTGTGTTACAGGTGAACAGGCTGTCATTCACTCTGGAAACGTGCGTTTGTTGGTTCTCTGATTGGTATTAATGTCTTCCACTTGCCAAGAGTACTTTTGTCACAAATCTGATTACATGTGAGATAGAACATCCTTTTATATGTTCGTGAACCATCCATCATAAGTAGCGCCATATGACCTGTTACTCACTGGAGAGTTTTCCTATTGGATGTCGCCTGTACTCTAAAAATCCCCCATATTACTGTAAATTAAAATTACCTTATAAACAAAGGCCTACGGGTGGTGTCTACACTAGAGGGGACAAAGGAACCTTGTAGACTCAACGTCGCTATTTAAAGAAAACTCAAGATTCCTCTGAGTCACAGCATACAAATGAGCCAAAGGCAGATCAAGGCAGTTTTCTGGTTGGTTGTGTTTCGAGTGCCTTGCCGGGAGTGAAGTCAGAGACGTGGGCCATGCTGGTGACAGCTCAGTGCTCGTTTAGTCAGCTAGGGTCGCCATAACCAAGTACCACACAGACTGGGGTGGGGGGTGGGGTTTGTGCAGTGGGAAGCTTAAATAACAGAATTTGTTTTCTCACAGTTCTGGAGAGGAGAAGTCCAAGATCAGGGTGTCAGCTGGGTTGATTACTTCTGAGGGCGGTAAGGGAAGGATGTGTTCCTTGGCTTGTAGATGGTTGACTTCTCCCTATTGTCTTCCTGTCATGCCCATCTGTCTTTGTATCCAAATCCCTCTCTTTTGGATTAGAGTCCACCCTAATGTCACTTTAATGACCCCATCTCCAAGTCAGGTCACATTCTTAGGTACTGGGGGGTAGGACTCCAACATAGGTTTTTAAGGGAAGGGATACAATTCAGCCATAAGGGAAGGCATAATAATGAAACAAATTAAGCGTAAGTGTAGAGCTTGGGTCTCTGATTGGTCACCCAGGGTTTTTATCAGACCCCACCATCTCCACATTTGAGGGTGCCTTCTCTGCTCCTTTTCCCCACATTCCTGTTGATTTCTGCACTTTGCTCTATCATCGTAATTAAGTAATTACACACTTATCTCCCCGATGAGACCTGCACACTCCCTGTGAGCAGAGACTATTGTCTTTAGTTCCGGGTATCTAGCACAGTGCCTGACAAGAAGAATGAATGAATGATTGACGATGACATAATATTCATCTCTTAAAGAACACCAGTCCACACAGCTATTTAAATATCTCCCCCACCCTCCCCAAAAAACCTGACTTCCTGATTGCACGACTAAATGTTAGAATTTAGACTTCACCCCCATGAAAAACATGACACGCAAACTTGAAAATTTTTAAAATTCTTATTAAGTATGTCATGACACCTTGTAGACAGCAACTTCTACATAAGAAGTTGGGATTTTAAAAAAATGTCTAAAACAGGGGAAAAGGATCTTTATATCCAGCTGCCTCATAAACAAAGCAAGTTCAGACAAAGGATACTGCACCTTACTTACATTAATAATAAACTTTAGATTTAAAGCCCAATTTTATTTTATTTATTTTTTTTTTAAAGATTTTATTTATTTGAGATCACAGGTAGGCAGAGAGGCAGACAGAGAGAGGGGAGGAAGGAGGCTTCCTGCTGAGCAGAGAGTCCCAGGACCCTGAGATCATGCCCCAAGCCAAGCCCAGGGCAGAGGCTTTAACCCACTGAGCTACCGAGGCACCCCTAAAGCCTAATTTTAAAATTACAGTTAGACAAAGTGAAAATACTTCTTTGGAAATTATCCTATGGTTAATAAATAAAGTTCATGAAGCTGTGAGCTTTTAAAATGTGGAGAAAGCAAGTCAGAAGGGAAATTTGATGCCTTCAAGTGGAAGCACAGGGATGTTGATGAGTTTTTCTGTCTCTGCTAAAGACAGAACAAGGCTAGTTTATGCAACAGCATGCAAGGGCTAGGCTGCCTACAAAGGAAGAATTTCCTAATAGAATACTAAATACCAGGATGGCTTGGGTTGGTTTTACATCTTTCTCTCATTTAAATGGGAACTCCGAAACTGCAGTGAGCCAACCTCTTTCGCTACTAGCCAGAACTTGGAAAAACTACCTCATTCCACTGAGGGTCTGTGTGTGTGTGTGTTTTTTTTTTTTTTTTTTTTTTAAGATTTTATTTATTTGACAGAGAGAGAGAGAGAGAGATCACAAGTAGGCAGAGAGGCAGGCAGAGAGAGAGAGGGAAGCAGGCTCTCCACTGAGCAGAGAGCCCAATGCAGGGCTGGATCCCAGGACCCTGAGATCATGACCTGAGCCGAAGGCAGAGGCTTAACCCACTGAGCCACCCAGGCACCCTGAAGGTCTGTTTTCTTTTTCACAAAATGGGTTTTGTTTTTTCCTCATACTGTTACAAGAGATTGACTCTAAAGCATGTAGCATAGTTTCTGACACCTCATAAGCACTCCAAAAAGAGCATTGATAATAAGAATGAAAGCAAATATTTATTCATTATTTGCTACATACCAGACACCATTCTAAGCACTTTATGGAGTATTTCATTTTGGTGTTACAATAATCATGTAAGGTAGGTGTTGTTATTTCTGTCTCACAGGTGGGAAAACTGAGGCACAGAGAGATTAAGTTGCCCTGAATCGTAGAGCTAGTAAGTAACACAGCTCTATCACACACCCAGGCAGTCTGTCTCCAGAGCCTGTGCTTCTAGTCATCATAGCAGCAACCTCTACATGTTTATAAACATTAACTCTTTTAAAGTAAAACTTCGGCATGCCCTTAAAAAATTCATAGTCGAGTGGTCCCTAGCCTTCCATCGTCCTTCTATTATTTTTCCTTTTGAATGGTTTTATTTACTAAAATACTGTAATGATAAGTAAGAACTCATTTTTTACTGCTACTAATCGAAGATACATGTCACAGAGTTCCTGATCATGGTAAGGGAACAGCCAGATCTGAACTAATAGAATTCTTACCAAAGGCAAAGCAACTCGATCATTTTGGTTGGCTCGTGAAGCTTTTTCATCGCACGGTTTGCACAAGGCTTTCTGAAATACCTGTAATAATTAATTGACTCTCTTCCTCCAAATAGTAAGCTCACAAAAGTTAATAGCCTGTGTGGAGCTGTCCCTGATGCTGATACATGAGTCCCTCTACCAGAACGCCATCTTAAGTGTGTAGGTTTCCCCCCAACAAATGATTCCTGCAGGTGTTCTGCAGACAGACAGATGTGCTACATGAGCAGTTCTCAAATAGTGTGGTCAGGAGTTTTGGGTAAGTCTATTTAGGGTCCAGAATATATTTCCAAAATATATATTTGATCACCGAATGTCAGAAGTGTTTTAAGGTGGGAGTCAAAATGTTGACTCTCTGTAGGGAAGTATTAAAAGGTCATCTGGCACTGGAAGCTAAGGAAGACTGAAGAGGTGAAGGTCTGGAGTTAGAAATGTCCACTGTGTATGTATGTGTGTGTGTGCGCACACGCACAAGGGACAGTTATGGGGAGAAATGAGCAAGAGTGCACTAGTAAACCACCTTTTGGGGAAAAACAGGTCCTAGTTGGTAGCACTTGCCAAGTTCCATGTTGTAAATACTCTTACCACAGCCAGTTTCAAGCGATCAACAATTCAATAATGTAACATATTTATATTTACTTTATTTTTAACACATTTCAAATTTAACAGTTGGCTCTCTCAAGCCTGTATGAGCCTGTTCCAACAAACTTGTTCATCACCATTCTCAAGGTAGAGCCAGGAGATGCTGTGATTGAGAATGGGCGTCTGATAGCTCAGATGAAGGGAAAAGTCAAGAAAGCATCATTTCTAAGATGAAGTCTAAGACTGAAGAAATTACAGCCAGAAATGATTCAGAGTCAAGGAGGCCACAATGAAGAGAAATTCTGGAAGGTAACAATCTAGTTACCAAACTGAAAATGAAGCCCTTGGATGTGGGGGCATAGCCCAGACACAGGGACTGATTAGACAAGGAGGAGAAGAGGAAGAGCCGTAGTTCACACAGGGTAAGGATCCGCTTGCCTCAGACCAGATGTGCATTCCTGTCTGACATGATGATTGTCATCGCCCTTTCCACGTTTGCTCTTGTGCAATATGTTCATCTTTCTCTCCTTGAGGGAATTTCAAGCATCTTTGACAATACTGGAAAATACTGCTCACCAGGAATTTGTAGACAAGAAGTCCAAGCCCGGTGTCCACAGCCTGGAATACCAAATAGGACTGATCAAGCAATTTAAACAATTATATATACAGCAATAGAAACTCTAGAAACAGACAAAATTTGGAGACCCAGGTGGGTAATCAACAGGCAGTCAGATTTTTGGAAGCCCATCAGCAAATATTAGGATCATGGAGATAGGATAGGTCCCTGTACCAGGGAAAGAGAGGGATAAAATGAATGGCAAAGTTTCCTAAGCTGAGCAATTATGTCAGACACTTTGGATTATATGTACAAAATCCATTTGTTCCCTCTTACTTAGAATCTTTGTTTATTTGGCTTGCATAGAAAGGTTTAGCCATGTAACTAATTTCTAGCCAATGAAATATAAGCAGCTATTGCTAGATAGAACTTCCTGAAAAATTCTGTAAAAAGAGGACAAAGAGCTACCATGTGCCTCCTACCTCCTTCCCCTTTATCTCTTTCTTCTGCTATTTCCTTGAAAGACAACAATGATAGTTGGTGCTTCAACAGACAATTTGGCCCCGAGGAAACCTTGCAAATAGAAACAGTGCTAAGGATGTTGTTCTAGAAAGAAAAACAAAATCTTGGTCTCTGACCACTGAAAACTGTCAGAGCATTCCTGGGCTGTCTACCTCCGGATGTTTTTTACAGGAGAGAAAAATAAACTTTTGCCTTGTTTAAGCCACTGTTATTCACTGCTTTTGTACCAACAGAAATTCTTGATACAGCCAGCCAACAAGCCAAGTGTTAAGGAATAGGAAGGAAGCAGAGATGGGATTTTGTTTTAAGAATTCCAGTACAACGTGAAGAAGAAGGAAGAAGCATAGTTACTAGGACCAGGACATAAGGTAAGAGCCAAAGTAGTAGGTGATGGACATTGAGGAGGGTAAGTGTTGGTGGTGAGGGCTGTGAATTGTGTAAGACTGATGAATCACAGACCGGTACCCCTGAAACAAATAACATATTATATGTTAATAATAATAATAAAAGAGCCAAAGGAACAACACTACTCAAAGCCTACTTCTCTGAAAAAGCTACTTCAATCCAAATTTAAAGTCTCCCACTCAACATTGCCTTTTGTCAATAAGCCAAGAACAGGATGGCAGATAGTCTAGAGAGAGCAGTCAAGAGCTTGGTGGCTGGGAATCGAGAAGGGCCATCTTGGGGCAGGGGACCAGGAAGGTCAATTGCATTGGTAGTGAAGGTTTCAGAGACATATAGAAGACTTCAAGACCTATGAAGCTTTCATGAGACTGTAATTCTCATCTGGATGATCAGCCCACATTTGGCCTCCCACGGTCTGGTGATGAAACTCTCCAGGCTACAATCTGATATCACAGTCCTCACCCACAGTCAGCTCAGAACCAGATTTCAAGAAGCCTGAGGATGGTGAGGAGGGAAGCTAGTGGAGATGCAGCTTGAAGGACAGAGATGGAGCTAGAAAGAAAGAAGGCATTTGAATGAAGGGCTTGAGTGAAGGAGAAAAAAAATAATGAATGGTACCTGCCATGAATTCTGATCAAAATTAGGAGGGTATGATTGTGTTTATCTGGGGCCATGAAAGAGCAGAGCAGTAAAAACTAGACTCAGACATCATCTTTTCAGTGCTCTAGAGTACGGTAGTGTCTTATCTGAGAAGGGATGACCCAAAAGTCCAAAACTGCTTCTTTTCTGCCCCCTTTACAATAACCAAAGCACAGTGCAAGAATATTAGTGCACTGGTGTCTAGTTTCCTCTCTATGATAGCACCTGCAATGCTGTCACCAAGAGACCTCCTATTTGCCAAGTTCAGTGGACACTGTTCATTTCTTATCCATGGCCTCTTTGAGTCCTCAGACACCGCCTCCTCTGTGCCAACACTCTGAGTTCTCATCCCAGCTCCATCACCCCCTTCCCATCTCACACTAGCACATCTCATGGTTAGTGTCCCTAGTGTTCTGTCCTCAGTCTTTACACTCCTCCATTTATAATCTATTTCTAGACTCCTCCCATGTAAGGTATTTCATTTGTTCTGTGTATCCCAACTCCAGTATCTATGCCTTCAGCTCATACCTTGTCCTTGGCTCTAGACTTCTAGATCCTATGCCCCACCACCAGCTCCATATGCCCCACCACCAGCTCCATATGCCCCACCACCAGCTCCAGCCCCATGAGTTCAAAATGAGAATTTGCCAATGGCTTTGAAAGCCTTTGGAGTATGGGAGGATGTCTCCTACCTCTTATAGCTTCAGTGCATGGAAGCATTCAGCAAGTATTGTCAAATGACAACATGGCTGGATATTTTCAACAAACACATTTAAATGTCACTTATGTACATATTTATTAATATGGAATGCTTCATGAATTTGTGTGTCATCATTGTACAGGGGCCACGCTGGTCTTCTCCGTATCATTCCAATTTTAGTGTATTTGCTAAATATTGATTTATTTAGCATTTTACTGAAATATAATTGACATATAAAAAATTAAACACATATGAATTGTACAATTTGATGTTTTGACATATGTCCACCTATTGAATGTTCACTACAATCAAGACAGGGAACATAGTCATATTGCCAAAAGTTCCCTCTTGTGCCCCTTTGTGATTCATCCCTCCTGTCCTCCCCATCCTCCAGTCCCCCACTGCCAATCAATGACCAATCTAATTTCTATCACTGTAGCTTAGTTTCTATTTTCTATAATTTTATATAAAAGAACTCATATATTATGTACTCTCTTTTGGGGCTTGGCTTCTTTTTTAATTACCCTTATTTCTTTATTTATCAATAGTCCATTCATTTTATTGCTAAATAGTATTTTTTTCTTTTTTTTTTTTTTTTTTTGTTGTGTTATGTTAGTCACCATAAAATACATCATTAGTTTTTGATGTAGTTTTCCAAGATTCATTGTTTAAGTATAATACCCAGTGCTCCATGCAATACGTGCCCTCCTTAATACCCATCACTAGGCTCACCCATCCCCCCACACCCCTCCTTTCTAAAACCCTCAGTTTGTTTCTCAGTCCACAGTCTCTCATGGTTCATCTCCCCCTCTGACTCCCCCCCTTCACTTTTCCTTCCTTCTCCTAATGTCCTCCATGTTATTCCTTATGTTCCACAAGTAATAAAACCATATGATAATTGACTTTCTTTGCTTGACTTACTTTACTCAGCATAATCTCCCAGTCCCATCCATTTTGATGCAAAAGTTGGGTCTTCATCGTTTCTGATGGCTGAGTAATATTCCATTGTATATATGGACCACATCTTCTTTATCCATTCGTCTGTTGAAAGGCATCTTGGCTCTTTCCACATTTTAGCTATTATGGACATTGCTGTTATAAACCTATGGCCCTTCTTTTCACTGCATCTGTATCTTTGGGGTAAATACCCAGTAGTGCAATTTCCAGGTCATAGGGTAGCTCCATTTTTAATTTTTTAAGGAATCTCCACATTGTTTTCCAAAGTGGCTGCACCAACTTGCATTTCCACCAACAGTGTAAGAGGGTTGCTGGATAGTATTTTATTGTATTGGTATACCACAGTTTGTCTATTCATTCACCTATTAATGGACCTTTGTGTTGTTTCCAGTTTTCAGTGATTACAAATAAAGCTGCTATGAACATTTGTGGAAAAGTCTTTGTGTGGACATATGCTTTCTTTTCTCTTGAATAAATAAGAACAGAATGACTAGATTATATGGTAGGTATGTATTTAACTTTAAAAGAAACTGCCAAATGTTTCCCCAAGTTTTGTATCATTTTACAATTCCACCATGGTCTGTTCTAATTCTTTCACATCCTCAACAACACTGGTGTGGTTAATAGTTTTAGTTTTAGCCATACTAACAGATGCTAAGTGGTGTCTTACTGTGGTTTTAATTTGCATTTTCTTATTGACCAACACTGTTGAGCATCTTTTCATGTGCTTACCTACCATTCCTCTATCTTCTTTGGTGAAGTATCTCTTTATTTTCTCTGCCCATTTTTAAACTGTGCTATTTTGAGAGTTATTTGTACAGTTGTCTCTTCAGCAACATGGGGGCTAGGGGCAATGACTCCCCCACATAGTAAAAAATCCACTTGTAACTTTGGACTCTCCCAAAACTTAACCAATAGCCTGCTATTGACTGGAAGCCTTACTGATAACATAAACAGTTGATTTGATTCATATTTTGTGTAAGTACTATATACTGAATTTTTACATTAACATAAGCTAGAGAAAAGAAAATGTTACTAAGAAAATCCTGAGGAAAGGAAAATACATTTCAGTACTATACTGTATTTATATAAAAAAAATCCATGTCTAAAGTGGACCAGATCAATTCAACTCATGTTGTCCAAAGATAAATTGTATATTCTGAATGCAAGCTATTTACCAGATATATATGACTTGCAAATATCTTTTCCCAATCTGTGACTTGTCTGCTCTACACTTTTAACTGTCTTTTGAAGAGCAGAAATTTTTAATTTTGGTGAAGTTCAATGTATTCTTTTATGGATTGTACTTTTATACCATATCCAAAAAATCTTTGCCTAACCAAAGTTTACAAATATTTTCTCCCATGTTTTCTTTTTTATTTTTTTTAACATTTTCTTTTTTATTTGAGAGAGAGAGCACAAGTGGGGATGGGGGAAGGCATAAGGAGAAGCAGGCTCCCTGTTGAGTGGGGAGCTGGATGGATGGGAGATTGATCCCAGGACCCCAAGATCATGACCTGAGCTGAAGGAAGATGCTTAACAGACTGAGCCACCCAGGTGCCCCTCTCCCATGTTTTCTTCTAGAAATTTTTTAATTTTAGATTTTACATTTAAGTCTATGATCCATTTTGAGTTAATTTTCATATATGGTGGAAAGTATGGGTTGAAGTTCATTGTTTTGCAAAAAATAATTTATTGAAACATATATAAATTTAAACAAATTATAAGAGAGTTTTTTCTTGTGAATCAGTGGAAGCTTTTAATTTAAAAGTCTGTAATCAGGGATACTATGCCAACAGCCTAAGCCAACTGCTTGCCTAATTTTTGAAAACATACTCTTTATTTATTCTCTTTTCAAGGTGTTCTATTCACTTTTTTATTTGTATAGTAAAGGAATAAATCAACATTGTTTGTATCCCATGTTCCACTGGCTTATCAGTTTGTTATGTTTGAGCTCTATAAGCTTGTTTTTTTCTAGATAGCTCTTGGGCCTTTCAGGTAGGAGAGGAATAATGAGAAAGAAGGTAGGTATGTAATAGAGATGAATATATCTAATTGGTACCTCATTAAAGTGCTCAAAACTCTTAGATGCTGCATTAGGGAAACTCCAGGGTTATTGCATGAAGCATCTTTTTTTTTTTTTTTTTCAAGAGAGAGAGGAGGGAGGGACAGAAGCATAGGGAAAGAGAGAAAATCAAGCAGACTTCCCACTGAGCACAGAACCTGGCATGGGTCTCAATTTCATGACCCTCAGCTCATGATCTGAGTTGAAATCAAGAGTCAGATTCTTAACCAACTAAACCACCCTGGAGCCCCATGAAGCATCTTTTCTGTGTGGATTTTGACCCATGCAAGAATGAAATGCCTTTAATAATATGTGTGCATCTGTGTATTTTAGTAGGAGGCAGGAAGGAGATGGTTGATTGGAGATTTTATTTCAATTTAGTAGAGAGAGAAACCCTGAGATAAACCCATCTTCCCCCTTTGGAGTGGCCTACCAGAACTTAGTAAAATTGATCTGAAATATTGGATTGGTCTCTGGAGCCCTAAAGCCAAATGCCAGGACCCCATAAAACAGTGGAAGAGGTACATCTTTGGGTAGCCATTTAGGCTAGGTAGTGGATGTATGTGGTCATATGTGTTGCTTCCAAGCATCCATTCTTCACTATCCCATTCTTCATAACCCCATATCTTTGGGAAGTCAGATGGTGAACTGAAGTCAGATGCTGAACCTACCTCTAACTTCGGGTGTATGACATTGATATATTAGCTCTAATAATGCCGCCAGCTCTTGAGATCGGTTCATGGATGCGAATGTGACATGAGTTGATTCAGTAAGAGTGAATCTCAAGACTTGTACAGAAATTATCTGAAGTTTCTTTTCTACTCCTCCAAGCACTCAATAATAAAATAGTAAGGGCTGAAATTGCTGCCACCATGAAAAGACAGGTTCTGTCTGAAACACTATAGATGGCAGAAGGAATAGGCAATGAAAAAAGTCCTTGGCGATATAATTGAATGGTCAGATCAAACTTCACTTGACTTCTTCAAGGCTGCTCAATTGTGTGAGGCAGTAAGTTTCCTTTTTCTTTCACATCTGTCACCTAACTGAAGGAAGGATACATTTGGGTATATTAAGTTTCCAAGAAACTGAGATCTGTTAGGGTTTCTTGGGATATAGCACAAAACCTTAGCAGCCTCTTGAAAAGTTGAAACTTGGTTCAAGAAACAGGTGAGATTTAGCAAATCTTATTTTTAAAATCTCCTTAGAAATTAGACTCTAACCCTATTCTAGAGCTCTAATATACTGCTGATTTAGCTGTTTTCTGCTCCAAATACTAGCAGTTGCCTGATTCTTCTGCTTTATCTCACATTCAAATTTTGATTCAGTCAGTCAGTTGTAATTTCAAAATCTCTGTCCAACATCACTGGCAAATATACAGGTATCTGGCTGGTCTACTCTACCCTGGCAGACAAGAAGATGGAAGGTTAAAAAGTGTGGTGATGAAAGGTAAGGAAGTCTTCCATAGTAGGCTGTTAGGAAAGTTACGCTGAGCTTTCTCAGAAAGGAGTCTGTCAGGCATCATGAATGTGCTGTCCAAGACTGTGCTATCTGGGATCCCTAAACTTATGATGGGGAGTGTGAGAGCTGAAGGAACTGGGAAGCCGAGAGTTGGCCAGAGATCTGACCACGTGTCTATGGGGACGTCTGGAATGGTCCTGTTGGCAAGTCCTGTGTAATCATACAATAAAAATGTTCAAATGTGATTTTGACAAAACTCATATGGGAATATAAATGCCAAGGTGATGGGGTTCGGTCTCCTACCGTGCCTCCCGATTATATCAATCAGCTTCCCTGCCCTTGGCTTCTGGTTGGGTTTGGTCAAGAGGGAGTCCTAGTGAAAGATGAGAGAGATAGAGGAGAGTAATGTTAGGCTCTTTATTCCCCTGCGTGTTATCCTGTGGAATTGCCCCAAGTTGGCTGTGTTCCTCCACTAAAGATCACTGATCTGCATTCTGGAGATCACAGCTCCTCTAAAGGTGACTTTTTGTACATGATTCTATCCTTCTGGTTTCTGGTAACCTCTGCCTGCCCTCTGCTGTGGCCAGCTCTGGTCTGGCCCTATCTCTTTTACTGTCCCTATACTCTGATCACATCTTTATAAAGAGTACCCTTATAAATAAATCTCAGTTTTCCCCTTGTTTGTGGCTTATCTATTCTTTGTCCTTAACAGTGACTTTTGGGATGCCTGGGCTCAGTCAGTTAAGCATCTGCCTTCAGTTCAGGTCATGATCCCAGCATACTGAGATGGAGTCCTGCATTGCCTTCCTTGCTCAGTGGGAGTCTGCTTCTCCCTCTCCTTCTGCCCCTCCCACTGCTTGTGCTCTCTCTCTCTTGTCTGACAAATAAATAAAATCTTAAGGAAAAAAAAAAAAAAAAAGACCAGTGACTTTTGATGAGCAGAAATTTTTGTTTTTGGTGAAGTCTAGTTTATCATTTTTCCATGTCAGTTGATTGTTTTTGTATCCTGCCTAAAAAAAAAATGTTGTTTTTCCCCAAGTCATGAAACTATTTTCCTAGATTCTCTTCTAAAACCACTGTAATTTTGATTTTGATCATAGGTTTGGCTGAACCATGGCAAATTCATAGTCATGCACAGTGTGAGCTTGGGTTCAATTTTTTCCATATGGATAATCCAGTTATTCCAATGCCATTTCTTGAAAGACTCCTATCACCACTGAATTGTTTTCATTGATGTGGTTGGAATTATATCTATCATTTTGTTATTCATTTGTTATTCATTTTCTGTTTGTTCTCTGTATTTTTCTCAGGCTTCTTTCAAAACTTTATTTTTTGTTTTTTAGCAGTTTGATTATTGTGTGCTAGACAAGGGTTTTATTACATTTATCCTGCTTGGGTTTTGCTGAGCTTCATCAATCTGTGAATTTGTGACTTTTACCAAGTTTGGAAAAAAAAATTTTTTTGGAAGATTTTTATTTGTTTGAGAGAGAGAAAGCATTAGAAGAGGGAAGGGTGGAGGGAAAGGGAGAAACAGACTCCCACTGAGCAAGGAGCTTGATGTGGAGCTTGATCCCAGGATGTTGGGATCATGACCTGAGCTGAAGACAGATGCTTTAACTGACTGAGCCAGCCAGGCACCCCCAAATTTGGAAAAATTTTGACCATGATTTCTTTAAATATTTTTTTTTCTTCTTCATTCTCTCTTTATTATTCTCCTGGGACTTTAATTATAAATTTGTTAGATGTTTTGATATGTTTTGATATTGTCTTTCAGGTCTCTGAGTTTCTGTTCTTTAATTTTCCTTTCCTTTTTCTTTCTAGAAAATTTCTTTTCTACCTCACTCTTTCTTTTCCTCCCTCTTCCTTTCTATTTTTTTTTTTTTTTTTTTTTTTTTTTTTTTTTTTTTTTTTTTTGAGAGAGAGTGAGCCCAAGCGGGGGCAGAGGGAAAGAATCTCAAGCATGGCCTAACTCAGGGCTTGACCCCATGACCCACAAGATCATGACCCGAGCCAAAACCAAGAGTTGGACACTCACCTGTTGGAGCCATCCAGGTGCCCCCTATTTTTCAGAGTAATTCTATTGATCTGTCTTCCAGTTCATTGACTCTTTCCTCTATTATCTCTATTCTGCTCCATCCAGCAAATGCTTTTTTTCAAGTATTCTACCTTTCAGTTTTAGAATTCCCATTTGGCTTTTTTATAATTTCTATTTTTTTGCTAAGGTTTTCTATCTTGCATCCATTTTTAGCATATTTTCTTTTACCTCATGGACCATTGTTTAATATCTGTTTTAATATTCTTGCCTCTTAATTTTAATATCTCATTAATTTTGGGTTGGATCTACATTGACTGTTGTCTCTCTTGAGTCTGGGTCACAATTTCCTTGTTTTATTTGGGTATTTTGGGCTGTATCCCAGACTGTGTGGTTATTATTATGTAGAGACTGGATTGTATTAAATTCCTCTGGAGAGTGTTGACTTTTCTGTTTCATCTAATTTCAGTTTAGTTTATCAGGCAATTGACTATCAGTTTGGACTAAACTTCAAACACTGTTTCTCAGGTGGGGGTTCAAATCTCAGTTCAGTCCTTTTATCATTACCCAGACTTGAGGGGTCCAACAGATATTTGTACAGAGCTATTGGAGCTCCATCTATCCAAATACTTTCTGGAATAATTCTCTCAGCTTCTTGCAGCTGTACCTCACACTATGTCTTCTGGTTCTTCAAGGCAGAATAACTGGTTTCCTTTCAGACTTCGAGATGCTCTGCATGGTGCCAACTACAGCTTAGCTCTGACCTAAAAGCCACAGAAAAGGGAAATTCACCTTACTTCATCCCCTCCTTTCCAAAATCTGCCTTTTTGTTTTCACTCTCTAAGACTTCAGATTATTTTGTTATTATATTTTTCCTGGAGTCTGTAGTTATCATCTAATAGGAGTTTATTCAGCTATTTCTAGAAGCTGAACCACTTAATTCTATGAATGTTTAGAGTGAATTCTCTCACAGGACTGGCAGTTTCTGGATTCATGCTACAATAACTAGGTCACCATGAAATTCACCTCCTTAATAATGCTTTGCATACTCTATCTTGATCTTCTCCGCTGTTTTCTCTCAAAAGCCATTTAAGTTTTCTGAAACGTTGAATGAAAACATTTCATTCTCCAAGGGGTACTTCCCAGTTCATGTTTTTTTTTTTTAAATTTTTAATTTTTTATAAACATATATTTTTATCCCCAGGGGTACAGGTCTGTGAATCACCAGGCCAGTTCATGTTTTTATGGACATCCTGCTTATGGCTTTAAGAGAATGCTACTCAGTACTTTTTGCATCTGAATTCCCTCTCAAGGGACACCATTCCACTTTGCTCCCTGAAATCTTGAGTCTTTCTTTTTTCCATTTCTTTTGAGCCCACTCACTTTTCGAGGGCTAGCAATGACTAAAACACCACCTTGTTTTATCCTCCCATATATATAAGCAGTTAGATTCGGGTACATCTTCCTTTCTATACTGTATAGGTTAAGTCTGTGTAGATTTCTTTCCTTCGTATCTTTCTGGCCTGATTACTAAGATCACATTTCTTCCAAGAAAATTTTTCTCTTCTTCTAACTTAGTCAACCAATATTTTTAAAAAATTTTTCTTCTCCCCTGCTGCTCCTATTCTGTAAGTAACTCAAAAACATACTTTACTATTATTTTTCATTTTCACAAAAGAAATACATGTGCATTTATCAAATAATCAAATAACGTTACAAAGTTTTAACAAACCCCAGCTGTTCTTCACCTACCTGTTTCCCCAGGTCTATCCCAGATCTCCTTCCCCCCAAGGGCAATTACTTTCAGCTGTTTTCCCTGTTTCTTCTGGCATTCTTCCCCGTGTTTCTAAATAACAGGCTTGGACTGTTACAGACTGTTATTTATTGATTCTTTCACCCTGCCTGTATGTAGCTTGGGCGTACCCAGAGTAGACCTTGAATCAAGGACTTGAATAAAACAGATTACTTAGGAGGTAATCCTTAGAAGTACAAGTTGGACTGTGGGGAAATGAGACAGGGAAGGGCAGAGAACCTGATAAAGAGTTTAGTTTCAAATATTTCTGCCATAGACAACAGCAGTGGCCTGCAATCCTGCCCTGAACTCTGGGAGATAATGTACGACAGGCCTTGGGTTACTCCTGAGAGGCAACGGGCAACCAGCTCCTCTCAGTCATTGGTTGAGGGTGCTCTAGGACCCACCGTCTGTCTGACACTTTCAGCTGCTCTGTGTACCAGTCAAGTAGATTCTATTGGCCTAAGGAATCCATCAGGCTAAAATGGCAAGTGTGTCAGTTAGAAACCATTGAGTAGCACGCATGGCAATAGGCAACGTCAAGATGACGTGGGTGCGGCTCCCATCGTATAGTGGTATTAATCAGGGTTCTCCAGAAAAGCATAACCAATGGGCTGGCATTAGGAGCATCACCTGAGAACTCATTAAAATGCAGATTCTCGAGTCCCACCCAGATCTACTGAATTTGAATCTTTGGGGTTTGGGTCTGAGTTTCTGTGTTTTAACATGTTCTCTAGGTAATTCTTATGCAGGTTAAAGTTTGAGAAGCACTGGCCTGTAATTTACACAATCTCTTGATTGACTAAGCTAACAGAAGTTGAATACAGGTGAGGGAGAACAAAGGTAAATAATTATGTATATCTGATGCCCCCAATTAAACCTCTTGGAAAATGGGGCTCACAGGGAGTTCAAAAATCAGTCAAGGGCCTTTCTTACCTTGGCCTGCCTCTAACATCGCTATTGCCTGTAACAAGGGAATAGTGATAATGTTGGAGAACTTCCTGGGCTGTTGTGTAAACCAAACAGGAAACTAATGTGATGGTTCTTTGCTCCTGAATATCAATAACTGTTTCTAATAACATCACTCTTTTAAGTCATTTGAGTCTTATTTATCATATTTCCACTTTGGTGAACTACAGTAGTATGTAGCAATTTCCCCCAAATGCTAACTTTCAATCAACTGGTAAAATTGGCACTGCCATTGTTGTTACAGATTTTAATATTTAAAAATATTCATCTTTTATCCATGTTTTTCTGTTTCTGCATGAGTAAAGAATGCGTTCTTATATCTTCCACAAATTGTTCCTAGAAAGGGCAGAATTTTGTTTTGTTCTTTCTCTTCAAAGATGGAATTTTTATAATCTTATATCTTGGTGACTGTTCATTGCCAATCAGGATAAAAGAGCTTTTGCCCCTCCAATAATTTCTATTTTATGATTACATGCTTGGGCAATTTCAGTATACTTTAGAGGTACAAATGGGTCTATTTAAGTGCTATTATTTTTTTTAATTGCTATTTTTTTTGGCGGCAGACTCATTAACAATTCAAAACTTGAATTAGAACTAACCTAAAAATGTCTTACTCTATGTCAATGAAGTCTATTAGATACAAATGAAGCCCATTTTTGCAACACTCAATGAAAAACATATCATACTTAATGAAAATCTGTTCTCAGATTTCCTAGAAAATAAGCTGAACAAAGGGGGACTAAATAAAATGTAATTTTAATATTACATGAACATGACAGAACAGAAGAAATAGAAGGGTCAAAATGCTGAACCTATTTTTAATTATCAAGGTCGTCCTGGAAGATTTTGTTTTAATTATACATCAGAGGTGATGTTTTGGGGAGCTCAAATAAATACTCATTATTCAACTTGAACTTAAATTAGGCATTGAAAACATCTTCATAAATTCAGTAAAGTCATCAGACTTTTGCTAAATCCTTAAAGTTCATTTATACTTTTCTCTATTTTACTATAAGCTTTTTTGTCTACAATTAAATGAGAGTATATATGAGAAAGTACTTAGCAGATGAGTTAGCATGTATACTCATAATCAGTGTTAGCTTCCTTTCTTTCCTGTCACATAATAAATGAAAAGAGATGTACTAAATTTCCAGTTGGATATTTATCTAGGTTTCTCTAGCCATCTCTAAAATAGCATGTAACTGTGCTTAGAGAATGGAATTAAAACTCCTGGGAAAATTAAAGTTGTATGAAGATTTTTAAGTGCTAATAAGTGCTTAAAATATTACATAATCACACTCATTAATAGTAAGCATTTTAAGTTGAGTGTAGTTGTGTGCATGTTGTTGATGCTTACATTTTTTACCTACTATTTTCAGGCATTATAAATTCACACATAGAATTCAATTCAGAGGGAAGCTGGGAGCCTCATATGACAGATGATCAAGTCAAAAGGAATTCATATTTAAAATAAAAGCAAAAGAACTTCAACTATTTTTAGATCATTGGCAGCAATTCTAAACCAAAAGAATATTATTGAAATGATGAATTTTGCATTCCTAGAATTATGAACACTTTGCTTCTTACAATTAAAATTTCTAGACCCATACAAAAGGACATACTCAATTGTATAAACTCAAGTTAAAAGTCAAAGTTATTGATATGCACAACAGCTGTTACATATTAAAGACATTGGATTTGGGGGTGTGTTGGCGTGTGAACATGTTTATGACACAGATGGATCATAGAATGCGGAGCTTTTCTAAGTTTGGACATGCAGGGCCAATTTTATCCCCTTCCAAACTGAAATTAGGGCTCTCAAGGATTCCAGACTTGAATACAGGAAATCCAAGTCCCTGAAATGCCCACAGAATAGGTACCAAATGGAGACCTGGGTTACCCAGTGTTTGGGCAAGGCAGTGCAGAAGATTCTGAGTAAATGACAAAATGAAAGTGACCGAACCGTTTAGTATGTGCTGTGGCTCATTATGCAGCCAAATGCCCCAGTGCTGTCTCTTCTCTGATCATCAAGGCTGGAGTCTTCAGTAGTGTCATAAGGGACTTAAGATCAATCCAGTTTGATCTTTTTATTGAACAAATGAGGCTCAGAAAGATGAAGTGACTAGGTCAAGTCACAAAAGCTGAAAGTGGAAGAACAGGGTCTTGAACTCTGTTCTGTCTCTTCTCAGCCCAGTGCTTCCCCTCTTATTTTCTAAGGCCTGTCTTTCTTATTACCAGCATCGTAGACTCTGCCCGACAGCTGACGTCCAAACTTGGCTCTGTTTGGGGGATGCAAATAGGGACAGATTGCAGTCCTGCCCAGATCTGCCTTGAGGGTAGGACTGTCACAGGTGGGAAGTTCTAAGGAATCCTTGGAATGGAGGAACGCACACCTTCAAGGATAAATGGCGGGGGCGGGGGTGGGGGGTGGGGGGTGGGGTGGGGGGAACACTATGATGCCTCTGAAAAAGCAGACTGGAGCCACACTGTGGGGCTCTCAAATGCTAGGATACTGAATTGATTTATTGGAATTGATTTCACCTGCCATTGGGTGCCCCTCTTGGCGTCTGGCAGTGTAGGCGTTAATGTCTGTTTGTTATATGACCGAGTGAGCTGTTGAAAGTTTGTGAGCTGTTTCTGAGACCTGTTCTTCTCAGAGATGTGCTTCAAACTGCGTTAGACATTCTGGGAGAATTGAGGCTCAAAGAGGTTGGCAGGTGGGAAAATAGATCTACTCGCAAAGATGAGAAAGACACTACAGTGAGTTACCAAAATTTAACGTGTGTGTCCATAGCTTTTTCATAGCCTTACTGGTATGTAATTTGACCTTTTCTTTCTTTCTTTCTTTCTTTTTTTTTTTTTTTTTTTTTTAGTTATTTAATTGACAGAGAGACACAGCAAGAGAGGGAACACAAGCAGGGGGAGTGGGAGAGGGAGAAGCAAGCTTCCCATGGAGCAAGAAGCCCGATGTAGGGCTCGATCCCAGGACCCTGGGATCATGACCTGAGCTGAAGGCAGATGCTTAACAACTGAGCCACCTGGGTGCCCCTATAATTTGACTTCTTAATGAAAGGATTGCTCACGGATCATTCTCACATATATAATGTTAAGCAAAAGAAGCCAGATGCAAAGAAAGTGTGTCAGTTTGGGTCCTCTAAGAAGCAGATGCCAAGTGGAATTGAAGTTCCAAGACAGGTCATATGTAAAAGAGAGAGAGTGGAAATAGGCTGGGAGAGCTGTCTTACTACAGGTATGGTCTGTAGGTACGGTCATACTACAGTGCAGGTCTGATACATGGTAAAGAAAAGGAGGAAGGAAGGATGGGGAAGAAGACTCTCTGACAGTGGGGCAGCCAGGTCGGTGAGGACCCCAGACCAAAGAGTGAGAGGGTGTAGCATGAAGCAGAAATAGCTTGGCTCTAGTTCTCCCACTGTGCACAGTTGTTGGCTGGGTGCAGCCTAGAGAGAGCATGGTCTTGTTGTAAATTCTGTAATGGATTGTGATGGCGCAGTAGGTAGTCTGTTGGCTCACTGGTCTCCTTTAGGAGAGAACTGCAAGTTCTCTCCTAAAGGGAGATCAGAATGACACATACCTGTGTTCACTTCAATACCATTTGTTCTTATTTACATACAACTAAACAACAGATAAGCCAAGATAGCGGCAGTAGCTAGAAAGGGATGTAAGGAGAATGTCTAGGTGCTGATAATGTTCTGTCTTTTCATCTGGGTACTGCCAACACACCAGATATGTTCACTTTCTGAAAATTCCTTGAGCTATGCACTTAGCGATTGTATATTTTTCTTATTATGTAATATTAACATCAAAAGATGAAGGGCCCCTTGGTGGCTCAGTCAGTTAAGCGTCAGCCTTCAGCTCAGATCATGATCCCAGGATCTTGGGATCGAGCCCCTGAATTAAGCTCCCTGCACAGTGGAGAGCCTGCTTCTCCCTCTCCTTCTGCCTGCAGCTCTGCCTGCTTGTTGTCTCTCTCGGTCTCTCTGCCAAATAAATAAAATCTTAAAAAAAAAAAAGAAATAAAAAGATTATTTGCCAAGCTCAAAAGAAAAACGATATTGAAGAGTTTAATATAGTAGGAAATATGGAAGAGTTTGATGGAAAATCAAATAATTATTTCAAATATAATAAAAATTAAACAATTGGCCTAGCCTCTTATCAGGGCTTGGAATTGGACTGAAATGGAACAGTGTGGACTAGGGTAGTCCATGTGGAACAGGCTGGTAGAATTTGGCGAATCGATAAAGCCTCTCAGTTGGGCGGCAGGTAGGGTGAAAAGAGCAGCTTGTGAATGGAGGCCACTGGGTGGGAAGCAAACATTACTGTAAAGAATGACCAAGCCTTAGATGTCCATTGATAGAAAAATGGTTAAAGAAGATGTGGTATATATATACAATGGAATATTATGCAGCCATCAAAACACCAAAATCTTACTATTTGCAAAGACATGGATGGAACTAGAAGGTATTATGCTAAGCGAAATAAGCCAATCAGAGAAAGATAATTATCATATGATCTCACTGAGATGAGGAATTTGAGAAACAAAAAAGAGGATCATAGGGGAATAGAGGGGAAAATGAAACAAGATGAAACCAGAGAGGGAAACAAACCACGAGAGACTTTTAATCTCAAGAAACAAACTGAGGGCTGCTGGAAAGGGGGTAGGGGAGATGGGTTGCTGGGTGATGGACATTGGGGAAGGTATGTGCTATGGAGAGAGCTATGAAGTGTGTAAGTAAGACTGATGAATCACAGACCTGTACCCCTGAAACAAATAATACATTATATGTTAATTAAAAAAAAAAAAAAAAAAAAGAATGGCCAGGCAAGGTGTAAAGTCCCAGAGGACAGAATGGCATCAGCACCCAGAGAACCTAGTTATGCACGAGAAGATGTATTTTGCAGTCGACTCTTGGCATTTAAGTGTTTAATACATACCTTGTCAACTACAGGAGAGAAAAATGTCAGTAAGCAGACTTGGGTATCAGTTCAATTGCTTGAATTATGAGATTGGGTATCAGGAATTGGACTGAAATGGAACAGTGTGGACTAGGGTAGTCCATGTGGAACAGGCTGGTAGAATTTGGCAAATCGATAAAGCCTCTCAGTTAGTTTTCTTGGTCCAAGGCTGGTTATCAGGTAAATAGATAAATCTCCTGGCCTATTGATTCTACTGACCCTCTGGTCATCACCAGAGATTATATCTCCAGTAACAGGAACAAACACATAACAAACAGAACAATTTTCAATGCATAAGGAAAAAATGACTGCCTTGTAAAGAGATTAAGCTTGAGAAAAGTTGAAAGGGTGGTTAATGTGTGTTGTGAAAATATTCATAGATTGTACGTGGCACTGAACAAAAAATATGATTCAGGAGAAAAGCCAGGATGCTACGAAAGTATTTCCCTTTTCTTGATTTTAGGAATTTGAAAATGTTTCTGGTCTTCTCTCTTGGAAATTCTGAGTCTTCAGGGTATATTTTTAGACAGGGATGGTTTCTTCATCATCTTTGGACCTTTGGTGTGTGACACATCAATGGATTCTTCTATAAACTTGTTGAAGGAATAGGTAAAAAAAAATATGAATGAACAAAGAAGTCTCTGTGTCATCAGTCTGGTCTTGGTGAACAAAATGTATGTGAACATGAGGAGTCACCTAGAAAACCCTTGGGTACCTATTGAAGAGAGTGGGGACCTATTAGAGACTAGTTAGGACCCCCATCTTTTCCAGAATTGGGGGAGCAACATGGGGAGAACGACTTTGATTTTTCATCTAGAAAAAGCGCCACTTCTTCTGAGGCCCTTGGGGCCATCTTTAGGTCAAAGTTGTCTGAGCTCACTGCTGGGAACCTGACCAAAGAAGAGAAATTCATACAAGAGCCTTTTTCAGAAGAAGAAAGTTCTGGTGCTCATCTTTAAATAAATTGCTGATTTTCACTGTAATTCTTAAGTTCAGGGTTTACTGAAGTAAATCCTTATATTTGTTCAGTTCTTTATTGATTTCAAATCTCTTTCGCATGTATTATTCCTTTAGCTCTTCATACCAGTCATGATGTTTGTAGAGTGGATTCAGATTATTCCGTAATATGAAATGGAAGAAAAAGTGTTATGTTAGTCAGTGTTCTCCAGAAAAACAGGAGAAATAAGATATACACACACGCACACGCACACATGCACGCATGCACGCACAGAGTCACAGAGAGAGATTGACTTTAAGGAATCGGCTCACATAATTAGGGAGGCTGAGAGACTGGCAAGTCCTGGCAGACTGGAGATCCAGGGATGAGCCAATGATGCAGTTCAAGTCTGAAAGCCAGCTGTCTGATGCATAATTCCCTCTTGCTCAGAGGAGCTCAGTGATTTTGTTCTATTTTGGCCTTCAGCTGATTAGATGAGGCCCACCTACACTATGGAGGCAATCTGCTTTATACTAGCGCAGTGATCCAAAAACACCCTCACAGAGACATCCAGAATAACACTGAACCACATAGCTTGGCATTGTGCCCCAGCCACGTTGACACATAAGATTAACCATCGCAAGGATCCTGGAGTCTGGGAATTACTCAAGCTTATGGAGTTAGTCACAAGATTTTTTTCTAAAATTCTGGTCTCTGGCATAATTTAGGCCTTGTGAGAGACTTACTAAGCACTAGAATTAGATGATGGCTTTTCAAAAAAATTCTAATGTGGGGAGTGAGAATGGAAAAGGAGCTAGCTGGTGGTCAGAAATGTTAGTTACTCAGTAAATGCTCAAAGTGAGAATCAGACTCCAACTAGTTAGAAAAAACTCGCATCCTTCTTAAGCGTTATGTGTAACTATATAAAATCACAAGCTCATAAACAAACTCAAAATACGAGAAAAGAAACTAAACCATCTACCTAAATTTAGAAAGACACCTGTAGGGACACGCCAGCTTAGATGGGGGTGGAGAATTTCATTGCAATGTCTCGGGCAGATGTGAAAAGGCACAGCACAGGGCAGGGCTGGGCTGGTGGGGAATGAGGCTTTCCACTGGGAGGCTATTTTATTCACGGAACTTTGATCCCTGGTGAGGGGCAGCCTAAGGCTTTCAGACTTCCAAACAAGCCCAGAAAGCAGGAAATCAAGTAGCACACGGCTCTTTCCCACCCCTCCTCGTCTTGGCAGGGGCATCTGTGTCCCACACAGCTCAGCCAGTGCAACTTGATGAGTGTGTGATCCGTGGCAAAAATTCACATTCAAAACCCACAAATCCACAAACTGATGATTCTGGAGGTTTTCCCGTTGCAGTGCTGGACAGCATATTCTCATGCATCACGCCGTCTCTCTTCTGACCCGCGATAACAGAGAATACAATTTGTATGAATATTTGAAGACGTCAGATAATCCCCAAACCTAATTTCAAGTTAAAGGCTTTTAAGTTTTCAACTTCTTGCCTCATGAAACAGCTGTTCTTTTGGTCAATTCTTCCTCTCTAGCCTTCTCTTGTGAATCCTGATGGAGGTAAAATGGCACTCACAAACCGTGTCCTGTTTCTTACATATTAGAAGTGTTGCTGAAAAGTTGTAAAACTGTACATTTAAAATGCACCTCAAGTGAGGGAACTTTCAGTGTAAGATTAACCTGAGGCAAAGGAAAGAGTCCTTTTTTTGATTTTTGCATATTTGTGTCCTCATTAACTGCCTTACGGTTTTGCTTTTTACAAACGGCATTTGCCTAAAATAGACAGTATTAATGGAAAGGTGGGCAAGAAGTACATACAATTAAGTGCCTACAGGGCCAGGTAACATCCTGGATGTGGCCCAGAGGACTCTGTGAGAACAAGGTGTATTGATGTCTCTACTTTCCAGGAAGTAGCTTGGAGCCCAATGCCAAGGCTAGGGAGAGGCATTTTATTCTAATGAAAGGCACACTCCAGTATTTAGCATAGTTTTGGAACAGTCAATGCGCAACTGCTTAAGACAGGACAATGAATCACGTTTCATTTCCCTGCCTGAACAAGAGAAGCGACTCTGTCCTGCCTTTCCTTCATGCTCAGCAGATGCTGGCTCCCCCAAAAGATAAAGCCTTCTTTGTGTGCCATGCCCTCAGCTTCCCTGGGAATTGGATGGGAGTTTCTGTATGCAGATCCTGAAAATTCTTTCTGAGAGTGTTTACATAGTCGTTGTCTCTTGAGCACATGTTTATTTTTAGCAGTAAATTATCAGAGCTTGTGAGGCTGAAACCTCAGCTACTTTTTGCATGTTTCTTTGTAGCCGGATTCCAGACCAGGGCACCCTAGCCCCCTTCTTACCCCTGAGGTTGGTTTCCAGACTCTACCCTCCCATCGTGCAAGGTAATTGAAATTGATTAATGACCTAGCAATTTAACAATGGTCAGCGAGGGCCCACAAAATGCTTATTTTCAGATTATGCATAGCTGGGTGTCTATTTATTCAGGACTAAGAGGAATGAGGTAAAATATTTCTCTTTGTGGAGGTAGAAACCTTAGATCAGCGATCTCCATTCATTGCTCAGCATCTGCGGAGAGTCAGAGCAAAGAAAAAGGGTCAGGTCCCAATACCTGACGGCACACTGTTCAAATTGCTAATAGGGAGGTACAGGCTGGCTTGGATCAGCGATGTCCTTGATACTGACGGAGAACTGCAGAAATTGCTCCAAATCTTTCTGTAATGGACCTGGGAAAAGCAGCGAGGAGAGCACAGCCAATGAGGAGCAGGCATCTGTACCAGACCGTCTACTTAGCACCTCATTACCCTCAGAGACTTAAGGTGTGGCTCCATTAACTGCTAAGTTTAAGGGTATCATCGATTTTTTTTTTCCTTTGTTAGGTCAAGACTCTTGATTCCAAGCAGCAGATACTCAATCTAATTTCTCATACTTTCAACCCAACTTTTCATACTGCTTCTTCAGGACAATCAAACCAATAAACCAGCTCTGAAAAAATGGATGCCTACAAAATGTTTTCCTTATGTGTTTGTGTGCATGTGTTTATTTCATATAACTGAAAGTCCAAGTAATATATCCAAGAGTTCAAATGATGTCATCATGTCCTGTGACTCTCTCCAGGTCTTGGCACTGCTTTGCCTTTGGTTGGCTATATCCCACCTACACACTCCACATGGTAGGTGAAATTTACATAGTCCATGATTAGAAATCACAGTGGGAAAAATAGCTTCTTCTACTGGGTTCCATTGGTCATATTCAAAAGTGGATTCTGATTGGCTCTACTTGGAGCGGATATACAGGATATACATCCTTGGACCAATCACTGTGCTTTGAGAAACACAATTGTATCATCTGAGGAGTCATGTACCTACTCCCAATGGCCAGTGTGGCAGGAAGGTGTGATTAATACCTCCATCGGGATCTCACCGTGTGTGAAAGGACTAGATTCTCCAAGGACGGGTTGATGATAAATAAAAAGAATGCCCACTGCAACGTGTGAGTGGTCCATAAGACTCTAGTGGTCTTAAAACTACATAAGAGGTTACGGGTGCTCCTCATTTCCATTCCTGTTCCTCCTCTGTCGTTCGATGTGGTTCTTGATACTATATGGAATGTAGGGACTTGGCATAGGTCCAAGTAAATCCTGTAGTGTGTACTAATCTACACTTAATAAATCTGAGGTGGTTGCTGCCTTAATTAAGGCAAATTCTTCTATTAGGAAAGCATGCCATTCATTAATGTTTGCTAGACAAAGATGGTGAGAGATATGAGCTTCTTAGGAGGTAGAACTTGGTTTCGTTTATCTCTACTTCTGCCATAATACTGTGTGCAGTGTTCAGTAATTGGAGACTTTGAATCATTGTTTGTTAAATTGAATCAAGTAGGCCAACCAACATGTCATCTGAGGCTTGGTAGGTCCAATAGCTAAAGAATCTATATCCCCTGAGAGCTTCTAGTTCCCCCCAACTCTTTCACACTGGAAATTCCATTTTTTCTTTTCCCCAAAAGATTCTCTTTTGTTAAAACCTTGGAAGAGCCCAGGTCAATGCATATGAGATCAGGATCGTGTAATGGATGAGGTCTTAGAGTTAAGACTGGTTTAAAAATATCCACTGTTTGGGTGCCCGCGTGGCTCAGTGGGTTAAGCCTTTGCCTTCAGCTCAGGTCATGATCCCGGGGTCCTGGGATCGAACCCCACATCGGGCTCTCTGCTCAGCGGGGAGCCTGCTTCTCTTCCTCTCTCCGCCTTCCTCTCTGCCTGCTTGTGATCTCTCTCTCTGTCAAATGAATAAATAAAAATCTTTAAAAAAATGTCCACTGTTTTGGAAAACAGCATGGGGGCTCCTCAAAAAATTAAAAATGAAACTATCCTATGATCTAGTAATTCCACTTGTGGGTATTTATCTGGAAAAAAATGAAAAAGAATTTGAAAAGATGTACATACCTCCATGTTCACTGGAGGATTAGTTACAATAACCAAGACATGAAAACGACTTAAATGTCCACTGATGAATGAATGGATAATGAAAATTGTGTATGTACACACAATAGAATATTATTCATCCATAAAAAAGAATGAAGTCTTGTCATTTATGACAAAAATGGATGGACCCTGAGGGCATTATGTTAACTGAAATAAATCAGATGAAGAAAGACAAATCCTGTATGATCTCACTTATATGTCGAATCTAAAATAAAACAGTTAGTGACAAAAAAGCCAAGCTCATAGAGAACAGATTGATGGTTGCCAGAGGTGGGGTGTGGGGCGGAAGAAAAGGGTGAAGGGGGTCAAAATGTACAAATTTCCAGTTATCAGATATATAAGTCAGGGAGATACAATGTACAGTTTGGTGACTATAGTTGATAATACTGTATTACTATTTGAAAGCTGCAAAGAGCACAGATCTTAAAAGGTCTCATCACAGGAAAAAAATTTTGAAACTGTAGGTCATGGATGGTAACTAGATTTATCGTGGTGATCATTTTGCAATATAGACAGATACCAAATCATTACTTTGTATATGTGAAACTAATATGTTATATGTTATTAATACCTCAGTAAAAAAATCTCTGATGTTTAATAGAATTCCCAATAAGTTGGGTTAACTTGGGCAAATTATTTAATCTCTTGGCTTCTTAGTTTCCCCTGGTATTATAATCCTCAGTGAAAGGGTAATTAACATCCATCTCATGGATAAGTTTGAGGAATAACTGAAATAGTGTTTGAGAAAACAGCCAGATGTTGCAGAAGCAGGCACTGATTGGTGAGCAAGAGAATGGAAGAAGTACCTACGATCATAAGGGGTTGGATGGAAAAGTTGAGGTCCAGAAGACAATTCACTTACGTAAGACTTGCCACAACAATGGACTTGTGCTGTTGTGATTACACCAACTACAATTGTTAGTGGAAAAGATGTACCCCCTAATCAATTAACTGCCTGCCCTTGCTGCATCCCAGAGGTGTGGCCTCTAGAGTTTGATCTTAATATTTTTTCTTTATCACCATCTGGTGGCATTATAACCAAATTGCAGGGACAGCTATCAAAATCAAATGATCACCTGAGAGTACATGCCAAAAACTAATCCCGGAGGTGAGAACAGCTCTGAGGGGGCACACACTTCCATGGCTTTTTATTAAGCCCAAAGACACTCGAATGTAGGAATTTCAGGGAAATAGCTTGGTCTTGAACCTTTCTTTTGTAATTCCTGGAATATAAAAAGTCTCTCCAGACACATCCCCCTCCCCTGCTATGACTTGTGTTGAATTAAGTGGTACTATATTTGAGGAAGTTTTGCATTTCTCCCAATGCAAATCTATTTAAAGGTCAGCTAAGCTCAACTAAAAATAAAAGCCCAAAGTGGACCGGCTGCTAATGCTTTATACATTCCATCTATAAAAGGACCGGTTGGCTTATTGCTGTATATTGATTATTTCTGTGTTGACCCAAATGGGAATTACAGATTGTGCGGTCATCGGTGTATGATCATTCATTTTTAGCACAGGCTGTATGTTGCAAACTTATAAAGAATTGAACTTGTAGTTTGGGCAATATTTTTATATTTATGATTTTAAAAAGAATAAAATAGAAAAAAATATGGGGAAATATTCAGTTCCGTATTAAACCTCCATGGGCCCACACATGGTACTAGGATTGGCCCAGGGCTGTTTTGAATTCAGGTTGTCCTTATGGCTATCTTGTCTTCCTTCGGCCAGGGTCACGAGATCTATTTGGTTTCCTCTTGAAAAATAGGAAAGTCATAACTGAGATAATAGCAGAGAAGAAGTTTTTAAAAAATTTAAAAATTTTACAGAGTATTTCTTTGGCAAATATCCTTGCTGGATATCCCTGATGGCCCTACCCCTGTGCTCAACAGACTTCTCACAATCAGTATGGCTAAAACTTGAGTTAAGCTTTTCCTTGCTTAACCTATCAATTCATTATTGATGACCCAGTTGTGCAGATGGCACCATTTCCACCCTACCCACCTGACTAGAAACGTTGGTCACCTTTGAGTAGTCCTTACCCTTAATCTCTATATTGAATTCATCACCATGTTCTTCCCCAGGATTTATCCAGAAGGTCTCTTGGTTTGGCTAGTCCTCTCCATCATCACTGCCACCATCTGACTCAGACATTGTTTTTCACTTGGACTTTGGTTAAGAGTCCTCAGTGGCTTCTCTTCTTTCCTTCCCAACACTCTTTCTTTCCATTCATTATCCACAGAACAGCAGGATAGATATGTTGGTGGTTTTTTTTTTTCTTTTGTGGGTTTTGGTGTTTGTTTTGTTTTTACAAAACATCGATATGATCACTCCCTTGTTTAAAAAACTAAAAATAGTCATCCAAGATTTTTGTTGATGACTCCATGTAAAATCTTACCGATATTTAAGGATTCCATCATGCAAAGAACTGAGAATCAGTACATTAACATTGCAACAAGTTTATAGAAAGTTGAAACTCAATGAAGCAGGTTCAGCATGAATGATTTATTAGACCTTGATCCAGGAAACTATCCTTTATTACATTGAGAATGCCATCTCAGAGCCCCGTTCAGGTCATGACTTCTTATAGAGATATCTGCACCTCAAAATGGAGACTTAAAACATCAATTGGTTAAAAGCTAAAGCTGACTTGGGTAGCCTGGGTGGCTCAGTAGATTTAATCATCTGACTCTTGACTTTCTCAGGTCATGATCCCACAGGCCTGGGATTGAACCCCATATCTGGCTCTGCACTGGGCATGGAGCCTGCTTAAGATTCTTTCCCTCTCTGTTTGTCCCTCCCCTGCCAAAAAAACTAAAATAGACTATATTGTTAAAAGTTAATTGAGCCATTTTCCTATTCAAAATCAGCTACCAAGATTACAATAAAAAGTGACAAAGACAGTGAACTACTACTCTTCTTGGTTAATTCCAAGAGATCATCTATACTTTCAACCACAGCAAAGAATACATGTACTGTTTTTAAGTATCCAGGAACCAACAAGAGAATGTTTTTACTGAAGTAATGCTTTTTAATAGTTTTCTAATTATTGTACCTAAGATGCTATGCACTATAAACAATTATTAAGTAGTTTATTTTTTGCCTACTTATCTTTAAAAAATATTGTTAGATATACCCAAAAGATTATATGTAAATATATGTAAATTACCAGATAACACAATAAACAACAGCAGATCTCAACCACTCAACTCAAGAACAGGAATATTAGGTAGAATTTCCATAAATCTATTTGCTCTTCCCTTGTATAGCCCCCATTTTCCTGCAGAAGTAACCCAATCTGAGAGATCTGCGGTACTAGGAGTAGTCAGAGAAACTGGATGATAAGATGAGGCTTTGGAGCTGGACCACACACCTCCCTATCGGCGATGGTGCCCCCGGTCACAGTGGTAGGATAACTAACTGTAACACCTGACCCACAGCAGCAATCTGCTGGTTAATGCTCTTACCAGAGATGAATTGGGATGGTGTACTGGAGTGTAATACACTAGCTGCTCTGATGTGTCAGACAGTTGGGAACTATATGGGAATAGCAGCTCCAAAGGGAATGCGATTGGATGCCTATTGCTAAGCACTGTTGATGCCCTAGAAACAGATGATGAAAAGCTGTAAACGCTGAACAAGCAATTGAAAAGCTAGGCACGACTTCTTTGGTAACTTACAAAGGGGCTCTCATCTCTTACAGCAGAAGGGCAGAGAAAGTTGAATACAAGGCTGAGGCCCAAGACTTAATCAAGTCACCAAACCCCAGAGAAGGTTAAAGATCCAACCAAGATGGGTGTGCTGTGCCCAGGTCATGCCTAATTTGGGGAAAAGTGGGGTCCTACTTTTGGGTTGCCTGCATCTGGGTGAATCACCCCTCACAATTCGAGTGCATGGACCCCTACACCCTCTAAGCTTTCAGAAGTATTCCATCTACCCCTGTTAAGAATTAGCACATTCCCCTTCCTTGAAATAATTGAGCAGTTTCTCCTCCACATGACAACATGTACCCCCTTAGGATCTGCCCCAACCCTCCCCTGGGCCACTCGGCCAAAGTTAGGGCCAAGTCATGACATTAATCAGCTTGAGGATGTAAGGGTACGGAGAAGGGTACAGTTAGAATTTCTATGCTTGGCAATTGGAATAATCCCCATATTGGATCTTTCACCTGTGGGGGTAGGAGGGCAGTGAACTAGAGGCTGCTGAAACTGTTCCTCTGCCCAGCCAAGATAGTAAATCAAAACCAGCATACATTTTTGGGAGAAGGGGAGTTGATAGTGGAATTGGCATCATCCTTAAAGATCTAAGGTGGGCTTGGCAAACTTTCTCTGTAAAGGTCCAGATGATAAATAAAAAATAAAATATTTTAGGCTTTGTGGGCTTTACAGACTCCATTGCAACCATTCAACTGTGCTCCTGTAGCAAAAAGCAGCTATGGGCAATAGTAAAGCACAGGAGCTTGGCTGTGTTTTCCACAGATATGATTTGCTTCTGCCAGTGGCCTGGGAGCTTTATATCTGGGATCATATCACCCTCCCTGAGGGTCTCAGCTAGCACAGAGAGTCTGAGGTTCCTTTTACTCTTGCCACAGCAGGCCAACCAGCCCACTGTTGTCCAGCTAGCCTCTGGTAACCCTGTCCCTTCCAGCTGCCCCAGATCCTGGTACTTCTGGTCTCCAATAATTTTGGGTGGGGGCATAGTAGGGAAGGACTTCTGAACACACCCCCTATCTTGTGTGAAATCAGTCAGGTCCCAGATTTTGTCTTCAACTGGATTTCACTGTTTTGTGGAAGGGGAGTCCCTCAGAGCATCTGGTCGGCCATAATGATGAAGGCAGTGACCTTTATTTTAAAAATACAATGGATGAGAATTTATTAGGCCAAATGTGTGAGATTGTTTGCCTTCCATTTGTGTTCACACATATGTAATGAGCATAATTCTAATGACAGTTTTTTTTAACCTAATTGTGCATTTTATATAGATTTCCCCCCCCCCAAAGATGTGATATTTATATATGGAGGATTTCAAATATACACAAAAGGACAGAGGATAGTAGAATGGAAGTCTATGTCCTGATCACCCAACTTCAAAATTTTCAGTTCCTAGCCACTCTAATTTCATCTATCCTCTTCTCCCCTTGATTATTTTGAAGCAAATCCAAGACAGTATATAATTTTATCCATATGTATTTGAATAAGCATCTCTAAACAATAAAGACTATTTTTGCAAAATGTAATCACAAGAGCAAGATCACACCTAAAAAGTTGACAATGACTTCTTTATATCATCACATATACTAAGGACATTAACACTTTATCAAATATTTTTTCCAAATTGTCATTTATCTTTATATTTAGCTTATAGTATTTTTTTTAACCATTCAACGTTTTTTTTGGTTGTTGTTGTTTTGTTTTTTTTTTAAATTATATATAACCAAATCCATCCATCTTTCCCTGGATTCCTTCTAGATATTTGAGTTCTGATTAGGAAAGTTTTTCCCATTCTCAGATTATAAATTCACTCATATTATTCTTTTCTAGTTATTATATGGTTTTACTCCTTGACATTTAAGTTTGCTATCCATTTGAAATTTATCCTGGTGTATGGTGTGAGGAATGGATCCAATTTTCTATTATTCCTTGTAATTCTTCAATTATCACTTGCCATTTGCTAAAATATACACTTTGCCTCTACTGATCTGAGACTTCGGATTCATCAGACATTATATTCTCATGTGCAACTGAGTCTGTTTCTGCATTTTTTATTCCCTTTTCCATTGGTCTTTCCCTCTCTTTATGTGCCAATGCCACACAATTTTCATTATAGAGGCTTGATATTATATTTCGATATACTTCTCCACAAATGATCTTTTTTAAAGGTTTTTCCCCTACTGTTATTGCTTGGTTGTGTGTGGGGATTTTTGTACAAACTTTTAAAAAGGGGGTTTCCTGCTATTTTTGCTTGTTCTTCTTGCAAATAACCTTTACAATTAACTTGATATCTTTATTTTTAATAGTATAGGGTTTTTTACTAAAACATCTTTTTTTCTTTTTTTAAAAAAATCTAAAAAAACATTTCAAAGTTTTAATTTAAATCCCAGTTATTAACATACAGCGTAATGTCAGTATCAGGTGCATAGTTACAGTGATTCAACCTTTTCATCCAACACAGCTCATCACAAGTGCGTCCTTAATCCCCAACACCTGTTTCATCCAACCTCCCACCCGCCTCCCTTCTGGTAACCATCAGTTTGTTCCTACAGTTAAGAGTCTATGTTTTGGTTTGCCTCTCTCCCTTCTCCCCTTTTGCATTTGTTTTGTGTCTTAAATTCCACATATGAGTGAAATCAAATGACATTTGTCTCCCTCTGACTGACTGAATATGCTCAGCATAACACTTTCTAGCTCCCTCCATGTCGTTGTAAATGACAAGATTTTATTCTTTTTTGTGATGAATGGATAAAGAAGATGTGGTTTGTATATACAATGGAATATTACTTAGCCATGAAACAGAAGTATCTTGCTAGTCAAGTTATATTTATTCTCTTACTTGCTTACACATAAGTCGGTATTTCTCAATACACTGCAGTAATATTTACGGAAACCGGGTATTGCATGATATGGTATCACTTACTTTGAACAATTTTTTGCATTTGTCTTTGCATCAAGCTGAAGAAGATACTAACCAAAGCAGAAGGTAACTCACTAATAGCCACTGCACAAAATGTCTGGTTGTTTGTGTATAAGTAACTGTCATTTCACTATCATCATTTTAAATCTCTCTTTGTTGGCCATCACGTCCTTCCATTGGGATAGCACAGTATGGGTTACTTAGCGGCTGCTGGGTAAGTATTAACTAGCTTTTGCATGGCAAATATACATTCTCATTCTATTGCTTATATTTATAGAGAACTTACTAAAAGCAAAGCACTGTGTTCAGTGCTATGCAAGGTATAAAGGTGAATCACACAAAGGTAAAGGAATTTACAATCTAGCAGAAAGATAAGATGTATACCGAAATAATTATATCAGAAGACTGATAATCCAGAGGAGATGTACAGATAAATGAGAGAGAGAGAGAGAGATTAACTTGAGGCTGGTGCAGTAAGTTAGTATACCAGAGTCTTGTTTATTATGGGAATTAATCAACTAAGAATAGTTACCTACTGAAGAATCAGGGCAGAACTATCCGTCTGTCAAGTCAATTTCCATGAAAAGAAATTAATGCATATTTCCATGTAAAGCAGTTAATTCTTTCCTTCTATATTTACTTACTGTCATGTAGATATGCCCTGGAGAAGTGCATATTTTTGGCTGGTGAGAAGGTAATGAGTTACTTGTAAGTCATTATTACAAAGAAGCTATTACTCCAGAACGATATTCACTTGGGATGTCTCATCTGGATGCAAGGCACACCTTGGGAAGTGTTGGTGCCCCCTAATATAGAAGAGTGGGGGTGTGACTTAGATACAGTTTTAAAATGAAGTTTATTTCTGGTTGCAAAACAAAATGAACTCTGAGAGACAAAGCAAAGAAGGGAGATTGGCTCTCTGGGGCTGACATGTGAGCTCGGCAATCAGCCAGGGGCTTCCTTTGTTTCCTCTTGGAGCAACTTCATTGTGCCCTTGGGTGTATGTCTCAAAGGTGGTCCAACTCTTAAGTCGCTGGTGTGGCACAAGGTCTTGGGAGTTTCACGTGGGAAGAAGTAGTTTCCATAGATGTGCTCTAGTGAGGCCTCCAGCTATAAGCCTCTGGTCATCCCATAAGCCCCTTGCCCATACTACTCTCAGTCTGCTGCTGACCTTGTATTTGACCCCCCCTTTAATTCAACTTATGAGCAGGCTGGCTCTTCAGGAGCAATGTCTAAGAGGAAAACATCTATCAGGGGAATCCCTCACTGTCGGCATGCCCTTACCCAGAAGGATGAATTCTTGGCCAGTTCTGAAGCAAACAGGCAGAGACACATTGCACACAACATTTTATCAATGAAAATATGGTTTTATTTATAATTTTATAACCCCAGCTGTGATGGTTAACTTCGTGTGTCAACTTGACTGGACCACAGGGTGCCTGGAACAGGGACTAAGGTACCAGTCTTGTGAGAATCTGGCTCATTTTGTTGAAATGTTACAGAAACAAATGATAATCTGATTTATTCTCTTACTACATCCTTGGGAGAGTTCTAAAGAGTCAGAAAGGATGACTTAGCCAAAGTGAAAAAAAATTCTGTAGTTGTAAGTGGAAATAGATGACAAGACTCACGACTCACATATTAATTCCTACTAGAGCATACTGCATCCTTAGAAACACTCACTTTCATGTGGAAAACAGAATCTTTTGCTTTCCACATCATTGTGGAGATCTGAAGGAATTTCTAGTTGTTTCAAGAATTTTTTAGGCACACGAGGTAGGTCTCATTATTAAAATCTCACTAGGTTTATCCTCTGAGTTTTGTCAGAGATATGTTTTAATTTAGACAATATATATGCCATTAAGAGAGTCGGTGGCTAGGGTACCCGGATGAACACTAAAGAAACACCACGGCTTCATGCAGCCCAGTGTTAGCTCGTGTATCAGCCAAAAAAACACAGTCAAACCTCCAAAGGTAATTCAGGAGCCATTCAAACCTTACTCATTCTTCTGAAGGAACTTGTATCTTCCGGTTATTGTGTGATTTTACTCCACAGTCCACTTCACAATCTTTAGAAACCTTTCTGAGGGTTTCTCTTCCTCTCTCATTTTCGCAGACACCCGGTGAACAGAGAAGCTCCTCATTCTTGTAACGCTTAGCCTTTACGTACTGGTTAACTGTCTTCCCCAGGCCCAGACCAGAGTCCTGTTTTTCTCCTGCCCAACCTTCAGATTCTGCCTCACAGAACCCGGAAACTAGGCTGGCAAAGAAAGAAGGCCATTTGTAAGGTAGAGAAGAGAGGGAAGTTGAGAGGACAAAAATGTAAGCCTGTTTCAAGATAAAATCTTGCAATGCTCTTATTTTATTTTCTTTCATTGTCATACTTAGAGGTAGCCCTGCAGGGGTAGGAGTCTTGTTCGCTGTTGCCTCAAGGCCCTGGGTCATGTTTCTGTCATCCGCAGTTGCCGGCACAGTGGTCCTGGGTTGCCCATTGGGAGAAAGATGGCACCTCTCTGAGACTTTGCTATCTGCCCATTCTTTTCAATGACTCAGCACACTTGTACCCTGCATTGTGTGTACAGATGGTGTTGGGCCGGGACAATCAGAAGACTGTGACAAAATGGAGAGAAAAGCCCTATGCTGATGCAGGGTTGGATCTCTTCTGTACATACTACTGACTCATTTTATCTTCCAGAAGAACCCTGTGGGATGGGCAGGGACAGCCATGAATGTTACTGTTCTCATGTGATAGCGTGCCAGACTTGGCATTTCTGTAAATATTGGTGAGTGCTTCAGACAGTAGGGAGAGTTGTTCAGACTGATTGGAATTCTACTAATTCACGTAAAGCATCCTGGGTATTTTTTCCTTCCTCAGGCCAAAAAAAAGTCCATTTTTAGATGTGAAGTAAACATGCTTTTTTTTTTTTCCTACTAAAAATCATGCACTGCATCTTTTGCAAAGAAAAATATTGAATTTATAAGCATACTTATACTATAATCATTTCCTGTGATTACTTTTCATTTTTATGCTAATATAAGTAGAATTTAGGTAGTGCATTATTTTTCCATAGTGCATCTATTCTGATAAATACAAGAAAAGAAAAAGCACCAGAAAACATCTTCTGAGACGGATCATAAATATACCTTTTTATCACCCTTATTAGTCAGCATTCTTTATTCTCTCTCCACTTTTTTCTTCCTCTTACTCTCTTTCTCCCTCTCTCTCTATTCCTTAGAAACAATCTGTAATATTTATAGATAGCACACAGATTTATAAATCTATTTCTAGAAATAAAGAAGGTATAGACTCTAGTTCACCAAAAGTCAGTCACTCTCTGGTTTCTCTGAATCTCCTAAATTTGCAGCCTCTTCAGGGACATGCTGATCCTTACTGGTTCTGTGAGGTATTGGAGGACGCTTGGGCCCATCACCTCTCAGTCAGCCCATTGCTCTGATCCGCACAAATTACCGCTGGGCAACACTCAAGTGTATGAGGGAAGCACTCAAACATGACCCCTGACAGCCTGAGGAGGAATACATCTGACGTAAAGAGACCCGGCCACAACAGCTCAGATGTCCTCATGTCCTGTTGTGGACGCTGGCCAGATAGCTCCGGCAAACGCGCCCCTGTCTGAGGAGATGAGGCGGGGCACAACCTCCGCGGGCGTGGGGTGGGGAGTCACGCTGAAGAGAGGGGATCGAATCCACAGCGGCTCAGCATTGTTTTATCCACTTCAAGTTTGACTTTGATAATCATGTTTCAGGTTTTTATCTGACCAGAAAATAAATCACATTGAAATTGGTAGAAGTGACTGTTTTCCTCCTGAGGGTGGTCCAGGAACACCCCTGTTCTAGGTACACACGCAAACAGCAGCCACTTCCGGAAGCTTGGCTGGTTTGTTGCTTTCTTTCTTTCTTTCTTGAAGGGATTGAATAGAGATAGAAGAGAGGAAAAGCCCCAACTGATAGAGCTTGCTGCAAAGAGAAGTCAGATTGTGGCACGTCTAGGAAGCCCACCAGGCCACACCCACCTGGAGTCCCGCCATGGCTACCGGCCTTCCCTGGATGGTAGGCCCGGAAGCTTCATGGGATGGAGGCCCGCGCTGCACCGCTGGTGCCCAGTTGCGTGGTTTCTAGCTTTGTTCCCCAAAGCTCGCTTCAGTTTTGCTTCTTTAAAGGTCACGTCTTACCACCCCGCCCTCCCGCCCTCAGGACACCGGTCCTTGCCCAGCACTGACTCGTGGCAAAACACAACATCTACTTGTCCATTAATTGACCACCGCAACCCCTCTGGTTTCAAAGGCCTTCAGCCTCTAGAATGTGGTTCGCAGCCATGTGTATGCCATTCTTCTCTCTTGTAAACTGCGTCCTTGACAGCCACTGGAGTTCCGGGGAAGGGGTGGGCAACACCCTCAGAAGACAACGGCTATGACCAGAGCTGCTGCTAGCCCTTCCAGTAGTTTCATGACATCTAGAAAAATGACCTTCTTGTTCTAAGGAGACAAAACTCTTTGCCTGAGCAGAGGGTAGACTGGATTTCAAGTCCTACTCATTGTCTCGGTTGGGCATTCTCCCACAGGCACTTTGCCCAAGCGTACCGGTGGCCCCTGACGGACCACGGGGTTGAAGCTGGCTAGAAAGAGCTCATCTCTCTATGGATTGTGGGGAGGAGAAAGACAGAGGTCAGAGAAGGATCGACTTTGAGCCCCCATCTTTCTTCTTTTTTTTTTTTTTTTTTTTTTTTTAATTTTTTATTTTTTATAAACATATATTTTTTATATACATATATTTTTATCCCCAGGTCTGTGAATCACCAGGTTTACACACTTCACAGCACTCACCAAATCACATACCCTCCCCAATGTCCATAATCCCACCCCCTTCTCCCCAACCCCCTCCCCCCGGCATCCCTCAGTTTGTTTTGTGAGATTAAGAGTCACTTATGGTTTGTCTCCCTCCCAATCCCATCTTGTTTCATTTATTCTTCTACCCACTTAAGCCTCCATGTTGCATCACCACTTCCTCATATCAGGGAGATCATATGATAGTTGTCTTTCTCTGCTTGACTTATTTCGCTAAGCATGATACGCTCTAGTTCCATCCATGTTGTTGCAAATGGCAAGATTTCATTTCTTTTGATGGCTGCATAGTATTCCATTGTGTATATATACCACATCTTCTTGATCCATTCATCTGTTGATGGACATCTAGGTTCTTTCCATAGTTTGGCTATTGTGGACATTGCTGCTATAAACATTCGGGTGCATGTGTCCCTTTGGATCACTACATTTGTATCTTTAGGGTAAATACCCAATAGTGCAATTGCTGGGTCATAGGGCAGTTCTATTTTCAACATTTTGAGGAACCTCCATGCTGTTTTCCAGAGTGGCTGCACCAGCTTGCATTCCCACCAACAGTGTAGGAGGGTTCCCCTTTCTCCGCATCCTCGCCAGCATCTGTCATTTCCTGACTTGTTGATTTTAGCCATTCTGACTGGTGTGAGGTGATATCTCATTGTGGTTTTGATTTGTATTTCCCTGATGCCGAGTGATATGGAGCACTTTTTCATGTGTCTGTTGGCCATCTGGATGTCTTCTTTGCAGAAATGTCTGTTCATGTCTTCTGCCCATTTCTTGATTGGATTATTTGTTCTTTGGGTGTTGAGTTTGCTAAGTTCTTTATAGATTCTGGACACTAGTCCTTTATCTGATATGTCGTTTGCAAATATCTTCTCCCATTCTGTCAGTTGTCTTTTGATTTTGTTAACTGTTTCCTTTGCTGTGCAAAAGCTTTTGATCTTGATGAAATCCCAGTAGTTCATTTTTTCCCTTGCTTCCCTTGCCTTTTGCGTTGTTCCTAGGAAGATGTTGCTGCGGCAGAGGTCGAAGAGGTTGCTGCCCGTGTTCTCCTCAAGGATTTTGATGGACTCCTTTCGTACATTGAGGTCCTTCATCCATTTTGAGTCTATTTTTGTGTGTGGTGTAAGGAAATGGTCCAATTTCATTTTTCTGCATGTGGCTGTCCAATTTTCCCAGCACCATTTATTGAAAAGGCTGTCTTTTTTCCATTGGACATTCTTTCCTGCTTTGTCGAAGATTAGTTGACCATAGAGTTGAGGGTCTATTTCTGGGCTCTCTATTCTGTTCCATTGATCTATGTGTCGGTTTTTGTGCCAGTACCATGCTGTCTTGATGATGACAGCTTTGTAATAGAGCTTGAAGTCCGGAATTGTGATGCCACCAACGTTGGCTTTCTTTTTCAATATCCCTTTGGCTATTCGAGGTCTTTTCTGGTTCCATATAAATTTTAGAATTATTTGTTCCATTTCTTTGAAAAAGATGGATGGTACTTTGATAGGAATTGCATTAAATGTGTAGATTGCTTTAGGTAGCATAGACATTTTCACAATATTTATTCTTCCAATCCAGGAGCATGGAACATTTTTCCATTTCTTTGTGTCTTCCTCAATTTCTTTCATGAGTACTTTATAGTTTTCTGAGTATAGATTCTGTGTCTCTTTGGTTAGGTTTATTCCTAGGTATCTTATGGTTTTGGATGCAATTGTAAATGGGATTGACTCCTTAATATCTCTTTCTTCTGTCTTGCTGTTGGTGTAGAGAAATGCAACTGATTTCTGTGCATTGATTTTATATCCTGACACTTTACTGAATTCCTGTATAAGTTCTAGCAGTTTTGGAGTGGAGTCTTTTGGGTTTTCCACATAGAGTATCATATCATCTGCGAAGAGTGATAATTTGACTTCTTCTTTGCCGATTTGGATGCCTTTAATTTCCTTTTGTTGTCTGATTGCTGAGGCTAGGACCTCTAGTACGATGTTGAATAGCAGTGGTGATAATGGACATCCCTGCCGTGTTCCTGACCTTAGCGGAAAAGCTTTCAGTTTTTCTCCATTGAGAATGATATTTGCGGTGGGTTTTTCATAGATGGCTTTGATGATATTGAGGTATGTGCCCTCTATCCCTACACTTTGAAGAGTTTTGATCAGGAAGGGATGTTGTACTTTGTCAAATGCTTTTTCAGCATCTATTGAGAGTATCATATGGTTCTTGTTCTTACTTTTATTGATGTGTTGTATCACATTGACTGATTTGCGGATGTTGAACCAACCTTGCAGCCCTGGAATAAATCCCACTTGGTCGTGGTGAATAATCTTTTTAATGTACTGTTGAATCCGATTGGCTAGTATTTTGTTGAGTATTTTCGCATCTGTGTTCATCAAGGATATCGGTCTATAGCTCTCTTTTTTGGTGGGATCCTTGTCTGGTTTTGGGATCAAGGTGATGCTGGCCTCATAAAATGAGTTTGGAAGTTTTCCTTCCATTTCTATTTTTTGGAACAGTTTCAGGAGAATAGGAATTAGTTCTTCTTTAAATGTTTGGTAGAATTCCCCCGGGAAGCCGTCTGGCCCTGGGCTTTTGTTTGTTTGGAGATTTTTAATGACTGTTTCAATCTCCTTACTGGTTATGGGTCTGTTCAGGCTTTCTATTTCTTCATGGTTCAGTTGTGGTAGTTTATATGTTTCTAGGAATGCATCCATTTCTTCCAGATTGTCAAATTTATTGCCGTAGAGTTGCTCATAGTATGTTCTTATAATAGTTTGTATTTCCTTGGTGTTAGTTGTGATCTCTCCTCTTTCATTCATGATTTTATTTATTTGGGTCCTTTCTCTTTTCTTTTTGATAAGTCGGGCCAGGGGTTTATCAATTTTATTAATTCTTTCAAAGAACCAGCTCCTAGTTTCGTTGATTTGTTCTATTGTTTTTTTGGTTTCTATTTCATTGATTTCTGCTCTGATCTTTATGATTTCTCTTCTCCTGCTGGGCTTAGCGTTTCTTTCTTGTTCTTTCTCCAGCTCCTTTAGGTGTAGGGTTAGGTTGTGTACCTGAGACCTTTCTTGTTTCTTGAGAAAGGCTTGTACCGCTATATATTTTCCTCTCAGGACTGCCTTTGTTGTGTCCCACAGATTTTGAACCGTTGTATTTTCATTATCATTTGTTTCCATGATTTTTTTCAATTCTTCTTTAATTTCCCGGTTGACCCATTCATTCTTTAGAAGGATACTGTTTAGTCTCCATGTATTTGGGTTCTTTCCATACTTCCTTTTGTGGTTGAGTTCTAGCTTTAGAGCATTGTGGTCTGAAAATATGCAGGGAATGATCCCAATCTTTTGATACCGGTTGAGTCCTGATTTAGGACCGAGGATGTGATCTATTCTGGAGAATGTTCCATGTGCACTAGAGAAGAATGTGTATTCTGTTGCTTTGGGATGAAATATTCTGAATATATCTGTGATGTCCATCTGGTCCAGTGTGTCATTTAAGGCCTTTATTTCCTTGCTGATCTTTTGCTTGGATGACCTGTCCATTTCAGTGAGGGGAATATTAAAGTCCCCTACTATTATTGTATTGTTGTTTATGTGTTTCTTTGATTTTGTTATTAATTGGTTTATATAGTTGGCTGCTCCCACGTTGGGGGCATAGATATTTAAAATTGTTAAATCTTCTTGTTGGACAGACCCTTTGAGTATGATATAGTGTCCTTCCTCATCTCTTATTACAGTCTTTGGCTTAAAATCTAATTGATCTGATATAAGGATTGCCACTCCTGCTTTCTTCTGATGTCCATTAGCATGGTAAATTCTTTTCCACCCCCTCACTTTAAATCTGGAGGTGTCTTCGGGCTTAAAATGTGTTTCTTGGAGGCAACATATAGATGGGTTTTGTTTTTTTATCCATTCTGATACCCTGTGTCTTTTGACAGGGGCATTTAGCCCATTCACATTCAGGGTAACTATTGAGAGATATGAATTTAGTGCCATTGTATTGCCTGTAAGGTGACTGTTACTGTATATGGTCTCTGTTCCTTTCTGATCTACCACTTGTAGGCTCTCTCTTTGCTTAGAGGACCCCTTTCAATATTTCCTGTAGAGCTGGTTTGGTATTTGCAAATTCTTTCAGTTGTTGTTTGTCCTGGAAGCTTTTAATCTCTCCTTCTATTTTCAATGATAGCCTAGCTGGATATAGTATTCTTGGCTGCATGTTTTTCTCGTTTAGTGCTCTGAAAATATCATGCCAGCTCTTTCTGGCCTGCCAGGTCTCTGTGGATAAGTCAGCTGCCAATCTAATATTTTTACCATTGTATGTTACAGACTTCTTTTCCCGGGCTGCTTTCAGGATTTTCTCTTTGTCATTGAGACTTGTAAATTTTACTATTATGTGACGGGGTGTGGGCCTATTCTTATTTATTTTGAGGGGCATTCTCTGAACCTCCTGAATTTTGATGCTCGTTCCCTTTGCCATATTGGGGAAATTCTCCCCAATAATTCTCTCCAGTATACCTTCTGCTCCCCTCTCACTTTCTTCTTCTTCTGGAATCCCAATTATTCTAATGTTGTTTCGTCTTATGGTGTCACTTATTTCTCGAATTCTCCCCTCGTGGTCCAGTAGCTGTTTGTCCCTCTTTTGATCAGCTTCTTTATTCTCTGTCATTTGGTCTTCTATATCACTAATTCTTTCTTCTGCCTCATTTATCCTAGCAGTGAGAGCCTCCATTTTTGATTGCACCTCATTAATAGCTTTTTTGATTTCAACTTGGTTAGATTTTAGTTCTTTTATTTCTCCAGAAAGGGCTTTTATATCTCTCGAGAGGGTTTCTCTAATATCTTCCATGCCTTTTTCGAGCCCGGCTAGAACCTTGAGAATTGTCATTCTGAACTCTAGATCTGACATATTACCGATGTCTGTATTGATTAGGTCCCTAGCCTTCGGTACTGCCTCTTGTTCTTTTTTTTGTGGTGAATTTTTACGTCTTGTCATTTTGTCCAGATAAGAGTAAATGAAGGGGCAAGTAAAATACTAAAAGGGTGGCAACAACCCCAGGAATATATGCTTTAGCCAAATTAGAAGAGATCCAAAATCGTGAGTGGGGAGAAAGGGGATAAAAAGAGGTTCAAAAAGGAAGAAAGAAAAAAGAAAAAAAAAAAAAGAAAAGAAAAGAAAAGAATTTTTTTTTAAAAAAGAAAACACCTAAGAAAAATGTAAAAAAATATATATATATATTAGATAAACTATTAAAAAATCGTTAAAAAAGAAAAAGGTAACAGTTAAAAAAAAATAAAAAATAAAAAATAAATAAAAAAAAATAAAATAAAAAATAAAATTTTACCTGAAGGCGAAAAAAAAAAAAAAAAAAAGAAGAAGAAAAAATTAAATTAACTGCAAGACTAAAAAAAATCACAGGAAAAAAGCCATGAGTTCCGTGCTTGGCTTTCTCCTCCTCTGGAATTCTGCTGCTCTCCTTGGTATTGAAACCGCACTCCTTGGTAGGTGAACTTGGTCTCGGCTGGATTTCTTGTTGATCTTCTGGGGGAGGGGCCTGGTGTAGTGATTCTCAAGTGTCTTTGCCCCAGGCGGAATTACACCGCCCTTACCCGGGGCCGGGGTGAGTAATCCGCTCGGGTTTGCTTTCAGGAGCTTTTGTTCCCTGAGCGCTTTCCGTAAAGTTCCAGAGGACGGGAATACAAATGGCGGCCTCCTGGTCTCCGGCCCGGAGGAGCCGAGAGCCCAGGGCCCCACTCCTCAGTGCACCCTCAGAGAACAGCGCCCAGTTACTCCCGTCTGCCTGACCTCCGGCCGCGCTCCGAGCTCACCGAGCCTGCGACCGGTTCAAGGTAACACGGAGCTGCGAGCTTACTGTCGGCTCTGCCTCTGTAGCCGGCTTTCCCGTTCCAATACCCGCAAGCTCTGCGACACTCAGACACCCCCGATCCTTCTGTGACCCTGCGGGACCTGAGGCCACGCTGACCCCGCGTGGGCTTCGCCCCGGTTTAGCCTCTGGAGCGATGTCCCTCAGCGGAACAGACTTTTAAAAGTCCTGATTTTGTGCGCGGTTGCTCCGCCGCTTGCCGGGAGCCGGCCCCTCCCCCCGGGGTCTATCTTCCCGTCGCTTTGGATTCACTTCTCCGCCGGTCCTACCTTTCAGAAAGTGGTTGTTTTTCTGTTTCCAGAATTGCTGTTCTTCTTCTCTTCGATCTGCCGATGGATTTTCAGGTGTTTGCAATCTTTAGATAAGCTATCTAGCTGATCTCCGGCTAGCTGAAGCAGTCTCAGCTTGCTACTTCTCCGCCATCTTGACTCCTCCCTACCCCCCATCTTTCTTCTTTACAGAGAAATCCCAGAGAGTGCAGCATTTGGGTAAGTTGAAGGGAGAGCTCCAAGAAGAATGCATTCATCCCTATTCCTGTTCGAGACTCCGACCTTTGCTGCACGCGTCCTGTACTCACTGTACAGGGAGGACACTGTGTGACAGGCAGAGACGAAGGGGGGACTAGCCTCGCTCTGCTTTTCTGTGGGATTGCAGAGACCTGAATGTCCTTCCTGATCTGTAGGAACATATGGGGACTGAGTGTGGCTGGGGAGCCTGCCAGAGGGGTCACCACAGCGGGGACACAGTGAAGTGTGACAAGCATACAGAGTGCCATCCAGGTGCCATCGAATGGAAATCACAGTCAGACCTCAGGGGGTCCTAATGTCAGGGAGATTCTTGGAGAGGTCTACACCACAGAGAAGTGGGTTATGCTCTGACTGAGACAAGGAAGGTGCTCCCTGTTGCCCAGCCCTATCTTCAACACCCGACGCCAGCAGGGTGAGCAGGAGCTGGGGGACAAGGCCAAAGAGACCACAGTGGGAGGTCAAGTCTGAGTCTGTGACCCACAGCTCTGAGGTCCCCCTTTCTTCTGCCACCCTGAGGCCACACACCTTCCTTCTGTTCTCCAGATGCCACCTCAGAAAGGAGGACATCTGAAAGAATAGCATTTGGCCGATAAAAACTGATTTATGTCAAGAGTCTATTTAAATTATTGGATGAACTACCTTGATTGGGTTGGAACGGCATGTTGTCGTCCTTCCACATTGGGGCAGAGGCTTATGAGCAAAGTGAGATCAGCTCTCGGAGGTGGAGAAGCTGCATTTTCGCCTTACCTATGTTTGTGGAATTGGCTCTCAACGTCACCCTCATTCATATCTCCCACATAGCCACCATGTCACATGGATGCAAAACAGGAAAAGCCAAAGGTTGCAGATGTGGCCAAAAGCAGACGGCTGGTTGATGGTGAAGCTTGCACTGGAACCCCAACCCTCTCATCCAAGTCTCCTCTCCAGAGGCTCCCTCAAAGGCCATAAGCACACGGGTACTGATCGGGGAAGATGTTTACCCGAGTGCCTTAGGTCAGGTTTCCCAGAAGCTACCTGGAGAGGAGGGTCTATGTGCATGGGAAATATTAAGGAATGGCTCCCAGGAAGAAAGCAATAAAGGGCTGGGGAAATGGGACAGGATGGGAGGGAAGCCCAGTAGGGGCATGACTTCAGGGGCAGTCCCACTCTCAGCCTGATCATGCTTAATTATCCCTCAGATGTGGCCTATATCTAAGGAAGGGAACTGGGCTTTCACACTCAGGCACTTCTGGCCACTTCTGGTTTTCTGGATACGAACCCAAAGCAACTCTAGAAGCCTGAGGGCAGTCCTCTGAAGAAGATGGCTGGTGGAAGTGACCAGAAGCACAGAAACGAGGCTGGGGTGTGGGGGTGGGAGGGTGGGCACAAAGAACCAGTAAGGGGGATCTGAGGAGACCTAGGATGACCATGGGATCCCCTAACTGTGCCTCCTCTCTCTCCCTCCCGGTTTAAGGTCACCAACCATCCTGTCTTGGGATGGTCCTTTATTCAAAGATACATTCTTCCTACTGTTTTGGTATTAGTGTTGCTCCTTTTACGGAGATCTGGTGAACATACATAGTATGGCTTGATATTGTTGTTTTAATGTCTTACCTGGCAAGATAAAAGGAGGCAACTGGGTCTTGGTTCTCAAACTTATTTGACATGTTACTGGTGCTGGAAACCCAAAAGTCTGGGAGCTCCTGCGTTAGTCCACATCACTTCTCTTTTTCGGTCAGTTTCCAAAATACTTCCTAACCTTTCTCTCTGATTTAAAACAGACAGCTAAAACAATACAGAGTCTGGAATCCAGCTCAGTAATAATTGTGTAAACACCGCCTTTCCTCCCTGGAGGGCCTCTGCAGTCATCAGCAATATGTACTTTCCCATGCAACTTGTAGGCAGGGGTGAGGGGAGAGAGCTGACCCAGAAGGAGTATCACAAGAGCCATCTTGGCCTCACCTCCCCTGCGTGAGTCCTAGGCTGAGCAGGACTGAAAGTAACTGTACATGGGAGAGAATCTCTCCCCCTTCTGTGACCCTTCCAATCCCACCAAGAAATTCCTAGAAACCACACAACCACCCATATGTGTGTGTGTGTGTTGCCACAGAACTGGGGAATGAAGAGAAGGATAATTGTGAGGAGAGTCCAGTTAAATGTGAAAGTTAAGGAGTTCTCAGTCGATGCCTGTTCTAGTTCAAGTAACGTGCAAATAAGTTACAGCGCCTTAATATTCTTCCCAGTGACAAATTCTTAGAGCTGACAGGGTTTGTTTTTTTTTTTTTTCCCCTTCTACTTTACCAAGAATGACTGAGTTTTCCATTTGGATAAAGCTTCATGCGTTTCTCATCTGCCAGCTGAAAATTGCAAACAAGAAAATTCTGTTCATTGGAGCAGTTCCTGGAGCAGAGGAATAGTTTCAGTTGATCAAAAGAGTTTATAGTGCCTGATGGTTTTGACTTTGAACTTGAAGAATCAAAGATTTATCTGTGTAAAAGAATATGGCCAGTGATTCTGCTCAGCTACATAGTATTGACTCTTGAAAAATATGTGCTAATCAATAAAGATATTTTAATAGTCTCATTTTACTGAGTAATAATCATTATTTGTATTTTGATCCCATAGTGATCTTGCAGGCATCTTTATTTTAAAACTAGGGCTTATAACATAAATTTATGTCTAAGGTTGATTTCATCGATCATCACCATATTTAACTAATATTTCCTGTGTGCCAAGTATGTGTCAGGCGCAGGTCTAAGTGCTGGGAAGCAGCAGGGAGCAGGACCATTAAAGGTACAGCATAGTCATTGCCAAAGAGTTAAGCTAGCATTTCCTGTGAAATTGCCTTTGAAATCAAGTATTTTATGGGGTCGGTCTAATGTGATACGATGCAGAAATTGAAAGTTACCAACAAATACAGAATTGCTATTATTCTGTCCCTAGAGTGAAAAAGAAAGTTCCCCAAAAGGCAGAAAATATCATGCTTTAATACCGGTGTATAATAGATGAAATCTTCTCTCAAAATAAGTAATGCATTTAAATAGAAAATAATTTTTGAAGTTCATAAATCCCTAAGTCTTTGAGATTTAAATGGCTTAAGAGCCAGGAGAGGAAACTGGATTTCAAACACCAGACGACAACTAGGAAAACGCATGGAGAAAAGCCTCGCCTTCCTTCCCTGAGACAGTCGTGGCTTGTCAGTGGTTATCACAGTTCTTCACCTTTAAAGATGACCGGGGTGAGATGCCAGGTAATGTGATTACCTGGTATTGTTTATTTCTCTGGATCCTTTAGCAGTGTAAAGAGATTTGCCTTCCACTACGTCACACTGCCAAACCAGGGTTCCGAACCTGTGGAGGTGTGTAGTGTTGAAATCCAGGAAAGCCCCTAAGAGCAATTCTTATCTGGAGACATCAGGCAAATGATCAGGGGAGGACAACCGGGGATGATACTCGGGAAAGTGGCAGGTGTCTCACTATGTCAGACTGATGATACACTTTTTTCTTTCTAAATAAAAATTAATCTGCTATATTGTCATGTGATGCCCGTAAAGGGCCTTTTTACTAAATTTTAAAGAAGACCAAATTCAGCCTAGAGGGACCTTTAAAAATAAATTTGGAACTTTAGAACAATAATCATGCTTCTCTCACTCAAAATAATCTGTTCATGAGTAGTTAAAAAAAAAATTAAGCCTCATAGTTACTTGCGAACTTCCTTCTTGGGTCCTAAAATTCAATTCGATAATAGTCCGTATTGGGCATTTTCCATATGCCAGATATCGTCCAAGTATTTCACACGTATTATCTCATTCAATCCTTATAAAATCCTGTAATGGAGGTCGTCCTGTTTTACAGAACTCGTTGAGGATTTGGAGAGGTAAAGCGAATGGCCCAAAGTCACCTAGAGAGTAAGGAGAAGAGTCAGAACTCGGATCCAGGTCCATTGGAGCCCAAAGCTCATGGTCTCAGCGTCATTCTACACGGCTACTGCCTGACGTCACACTGATGCTTCCAGAAAATGTAGTCCGATTCTAGGATCAGAAGCCCAGTCCTGCTAACTTGGAGGAAATGTGGGACTCTCTCCTCCTTGAATAGTATCCCTAAGCTCCTTTCCCATCGCACCCCTATTGGGTAAGGATGCCATTGCCCTTACAACGTGCATCTCTCAGCCGAGGAAACACTCACCTAGCCAGCCGGAACATACACCTAGGAGCTCCTTCACACAAATAAACACTCACTCTTTATAGCATTAATTACCGTGTACGGTGCAATTCTTCTAGGAAAATGTATGATGTGTGCTCCAAAAAAGCATTCCCCCCACCCCACACCATCTTGTTAATCAAAAGAGCTGGCAAGAGATCATGAGACCATCCTGAATCTTGCACAAAATATAAGAAAAAGAAAAATGCAACGGAATCTAAAGAGGGTGTATTCATTTCAGAGATGTTTTCGCTTCTTAATAACTGTTCTTCCTTCAAGACCAAGATGGCAGTGTTTCTGACGAGGCCGGGGCTCTTCCGCCTCCAAATACTCGCTTAGTTCCGCTCTCCAAGAGACTCTATAATTTGAAAATAACATTGGGAGAAAAGAAGGAAGCACACGTATCATTTTAGAGTTTTGCATACCTGTGTGTTTAGACTTTTTTTGAAGAGTGGAGATTTAGAAGTAAATTTAGCATTTCTGAGGCAAGATGTTTTTAGAATTTAAATGTTTCCTAAGAGAAAATTGAGTTCAGGATTAAGACAGATGCATAAAAGGGAAAACAAATTGAAACCTTATTTTTTAAAAAGATTTTTAGTTTACTTATTTGTGAGAGAGAGAGATCATGTCCCAGCAATGGGAGCGGCAGGCAGAGGGAGAAGCCGGCTCCCCACTGAGCAAGGAGCCTGATGCTGGACTCGATCCCAGAACCCTGGGACCCAGACACTTAATTGCCTGAGCCACCCAGGCTTTCCCTCAAACCCTTATTTTTCAATGTACTCAACATTCAAAATTCTTAAGTATTTATATACTGCTGGCAGTATTTCTACAGGTGCTTATCTTCAAATTTAAAAATATAGAGAGATTTAGAGGTTAATATGTGATTCAAAATAATACAAGGAAACTGTGCTTCAAATGCTGCTTGGAGAAAAGCCCTTACCTTTCAGGGACATCTTTGTTGGTCTTCATGTGAGCAAGAGATCAACTTCTATTGTATTGGGGTCACTGTAACATTTGAGGGTCTGCTTGTGGCAAGGGTCAGTGTTCCCTCACTAATCCGGAAAGATCCGGCAGCTGGAGGTACAGAGCTCCTGGTACAGTTCCAGTGTCTGTGCACTGCTCCTGCACGTCCACAAATAGACATGTGCTGGGTAGTTTTGCCTTTTGATAACCCTTTGGCCAAAACTTTCTGGACCCAGATCAGTTTCCTCCGCCTATCTGTCAAAAAGCTGGAGGACAGACAGAAAAGCTCTCTTCTGCTATGAAAGCCTCTTAGTAGCAATCAGGAAAGTAAAAGACAACATATTCCATCATTTAAAGAAAGCCATAGCTTTTAAAGTAATTTATTTCATTTCTCTCTCTCTTTTTTTTAAAGCAATATATGTGTTTCTCTGACCTTTCAGAGCTCCCAAAGGATTGCACATATAAGATATATTACTGGATTCGGGCGCCTGGGTGGCTCAGTGGGTTAAGCCACTGCCTTCGGCTCAGGTCATGATCTCAGGTCCTGGGATCGAGTCCCGCATCGGGCTCTCTGTTCAGCAGGGAGCCTGCTTCCCTCTCTCTCTCTCTGCCTGCCTCTCCGTCTACTTGTGATCTCTCTCTATCAAATAAATAAATAAAATCTTTAAAAAAAAAAAAAAAAAGATATATTACTGGATTCTACCAACAATCCTGGGGGGAATGAATTGCCCCATTTTACAGAAGAGAAAATAAAGGTTTTGTAAAATGAGGTTAGGTTTGTACCGGGAGTAGCAAAGCCAGCACTTCAATGCCAAAACTTTAAAGCCAAAGTCCTTTTCTTCTCTGAGATGACGAAGGGCTGGGTCTTGTTTGATGCCTTATTTGCAGTACCAACCAGAGCACTGCAAAGGTCTGTTGTCTTTGCTGCAGGAAGATGCCTTTTCTTTTAGAGCCGGCAAAAAAATCACATACTCTGGTGATTAAAAAGAGTATTTTTTTTTTTTTTTACTTAATGAGATTTAAACATTTTGCAAGATTTTCCAGGGAATTCAAAACTCCCTTGGAATGATACCATTTATTTTAAGCTGCATAATGGCAATATGCATAGCATTGCTAAGTATTAAATGAAATAAAAAATATCCACCACCATTTCTGCAAGTTTAAATATAGGAGAGTATGAAACAGAACAGAATGCCCCTAGATTTTCCGGGAAAAAGAAGTCCTTATCAGGGAAGCATCAGATCAGAAGTAGGCGGACGACCTCTGTTTCACTTGCTTCTCGTAGTCTTGGTTACCCTTCTAGAGGTGGCTGTTGAGGAAAAACAGAAGAGCTTTGGATTTTACCAGTTGAAAGAACTTTTCTAGAAGTCCCGAAAAGATTAAATACTGGGCCCCACATCACTATTTCAGAAATGGTATTTTTGTAGCTGTGTATTAAATAAAACCATTTCCAAAGCAGAGGCCTCTGTAGGAAATTTTGGACCAGTGTTTCCATTATTAAATATGTCTATGAGCTCAAAAGTTTCCTCGATCCAAACCTGGCCTGTCTAGTTATTTTTGGACACAGTGAAGTCTCAGGCTTGCAGAAAAAGGTCTGCGGCACTCTGCTGTGTCACAGGGCAGGCATGGCCGGGCTAGGAGCCGGTCATCCGGGGGGTGTGCTGCCGGCAGAGCCTGGCTTCGTCTGGAGGCACATCTTGTGGGGGGATGAACCAAACTAGTCACTATCCACATTCCCGAAAGCACCATTTGGAGCTTGCCTGAAGATTTAATTGCTAGAGTTTGAGCTAACCCAGTCCGCGACCGTAGGGCAAGTCTGAGGGGTCTGAAAAGGGTGGCGGAGAGCCTGGAGACTCGTGTAAATTTTTTTTCTAATTGGGGCATCTCTCTTCAACTCGTTCATAGAGCCTTTTGTTGCAAAGGGAATCAAATTTGGTGATCAGCCCAACACACGTAAAAACTGAATGTTCTGCTCTGTTTTTAGATTAGCTAAACTGATGAAGTATTCTAAAAACCAATGTGTGTGTGTGTGTGTGTGTGTGCACCTGCACACGCATATGTGCTAAAAGTTCCTTCCAAACATCAGGGAGGGAGAGGAGCATTCTTTGATTTAATGACTTGAATGTCCGACCACTCCCGTTTTGAAGCCTCTGAGTCCACAAGGGCTGGGTATCCTCTAGGAGACTCCTTTTCAAATCTGGAATTAATTAAAAGAAATTACCAAACCAATAAGTGTATGTTAATTACCTTTGCATTCAGTAATGAAGAGGTGGAAAATACTACTATTCTGGAACCACCACATACGTGCCAGTAAAAGATTCAGATGTCTTGCCGTAGTATCTGCATTATACGGCTCCCAGCTCCCAGTGTGGAACTCTGTTTAATGAAAACCCTGGCTGGGAGCTGCCTCCTACATCAGGAAAAGTTCACCTCAGACAGCAGTGTTTACCCGAGCACATTACATGTTCATTGCAATGATTAGAGAAAAATGGTTTTCTAGACATGCAATTGCTGCTACAGAAAAAAAAAAAAAAGCCAACATTAGCCTTTTTCTCTGTACCAGGTTTTATATTTTCTTATAAACATGAGCAGGAAAAGAATTTTTATTAGTATATATTCTTTTGGGGGAGGAAAAACGTATTCTACTCCATAAGAACTTAGAACATAAGAAAATCATGATGGGTCTAGCATGTAGACTGGTTGATTACTCAATCACTAGACACAAATATGGACTGCCTTGTAGGCCAATGGCAACATGTGAAAGGATAAAGGAAACTAAACATATGTTTCTAAATTCCTGTTCTTAAAGATTTACAAACTAGAGGAGTGCCTGGGTGGCTTAGTCAGTTAAGCATCTGACTCTTGGTTTCGGCTCAGGTCATGATCTTAGAGTCCTGGGATCGAACTCGGTGTCAGCCTCCGAGCTCAGCCAGAAGTCGGCTTGAATTCTCTCTCTTTTCCATTGCCCCTCCCCCTGCTTGCATGTGCTCTCTCAAATAAATAAATAAATAAATATCTTTTTAAAAAGATTTATAAATTAGAAAGTGAAAAGAAAAAGACCACAAGGATCTACAAAATCAGGCACAAAGTGAGAAGACACGTTACAGGAGCAAACAAGAGGTTGGAACAGTTCTGGGAATGGGGGAAGTTTTTCGAAGGAGCTACCACCTGAGCCGAGCTGGGCCCGGAAGGATTTGAGCCAGGGAATGGCAGGGAGGAGAGAAAGGCCTTCTCTACAGAGGAAGGAGGAACGAAGGACTGCTGGGAAGAAGGTGGGGGTGTTTGGGGAAAGGGTAGGTAACATATACAAATGGAGCCTATGCTCCAGGAGGTGCAGGGGAGACAGACCTGACAGGACATGGGAACAATTATAAAATCCCTTTAGAAGTATTTCACAGAATCAGGGTGTTCCCATTTCCTCCAGGGAAATTACATTCTTCACCTTATCCACGAGCTGAATTGAGGACATAATTGGTTGTTTTAAGTCCAATTATATTGAACTCAGTTGAAGGTAAGGATTATGGATTTTGATATTACTTAGGATGGGGTATGCATAATAAGGCCTTTGATAGAGGTTAAAACAATGGTATAAAGTACAGTGGTCTGCCCCTGGGCTAGGAAACAAGAAAGAGATGACAAAAAATGAGCAATGAGCCAATTAAATTATGCGAAAACATCATGCTCGCAGAGAAACAGAAAAAAAGTCAGTCCTTGGGTTGTACTTCAAAGTCTCATTTTCTTTCCCCTTTAACCAGGACTCTTGCTTCGTTAGGATTTCTTCTAAACCATTTAGTAATTGGATTACACTCAAGAAAAAAAAAGGTGGGGGGCAATGAATCCAATGACTAATTTTAGGCAGGAACTGCAACGACAGATTTGATTTAGAATTGGTTATTTCTGGTATCTGTGTCCTCACGGTGGTAGGGTGGTTCCTTCCGTGTATCTCCCTCTCAGAAGAGAATTCTATAAATTTCATTCTGCTTCTGATAAATAAAGTTAGTAAACATGGATCCAACCTTCCACAGCCCAAGAAAAAGACGAGAGGGATGATTGTCTGCTCTTCTTAACCGGTCTAAACAAACGTCCTAGAGACTTAGTTTCAATGAATTTTTTTTTTTTTAAACGAAGCAGGGTATTTTAACAAAAGGAAGTGACCCTAGGCCCATGGGTTCAGCCCTTTACACAAAACTCAATCCTCTAAAAAATGACTTCCCCAGTTTTTCTCTCAAAACAGCCCATTTGTTTCCCTCATAGTGCTTATCGCATTGTTACTATCTTGCTTATTTTTGTGTGTGTTCTGTCTTGCCCAACCATAAAGGAAGGCACTCAAGGCCGGGGACCATATTTTTCTTGTTCATAGAAAAAGGTTTTGCAGTTCGCACAATGCTGGGCAAACCAGCATGATGACTTCACTGTGTAACTGACAGTATCTCAGTTAACTTACTCCGTGCGTTTTTTTTTCTTCTTTTTTTTTAAAGATTTTTTTTTATTTATTTGTCAGAGAGAGAGAGAGAGCATGAACACAGGCAGACAGAATGGCAGGCAGAGGCAGAGGGAGAAGCAGACTCCCTGCCAAGCAAGGAGTCCGATGTGGGACTCGATCCCAAGATGCTGGGATCATGACCTGAGCCGAAGGCAGCTGCTTAACCAACTGAGCCACCCAGGCGTGCCGACTCCGTGCGTTTTGAATGGTTTACCTCATCGGATAGTACACCGGAGGGGACAGAGGCATGTTTGTTGAATAAATGAATGGCTCTTAAAGATAGGGCATATAATTTGGACAAGTTATCTCAACGGCTTACTAAAGTTTACATGATTCTTGCATGTGGCTTCGCAGTTGGGGATCTTGGAGAGATTTTTAGAAGGGAAAGAAGTACCAAGAACAAAGAAAGGGGTAATGAGGTTAGGGACAGAAGTTTTACTGTCTGTCTTCAAGCCGTTCTCCTTCAAAGTAGTCTTTTATTATTTGTTTTCCTCATTATTTAAGTACGCATGCTCACTGCAAACCTTCAGCAAAGTTCATTCCGATTCTAGAAGCATTTCACTCATCCCCATGCATGAATATCTTTTCCCTGCTTAGGGAAGGAGGTTGCTTACTGACATGTTACCACCCATGTAAGAGAGATTCGGGTCCTTCGTAGTGACTCAATAAATTCACCGATGATTAATTTAAAACCGCAGCCCAGAGAGAGAGCTAATTTTTCATTGAACACAATTTCAAATCAATATATTAAATTTCTTTCTTAAGAACCACACGGATTAAAAATTAAAGGGCAAATTCAAAGTTAGCAAACTCTGTGCTGGCAGGTATTGAGCTTCGAGATCTGCAAATATCGAGGCATCTCATAGAATCAGTTAAGTTTATTGCAATGGGAAATTAATATGCCCCACTAGCCTCTAAAGAGCAAGTATTTAAAATTTTCTGAGTAATTTTATAGTCTGTACATGTTTTAAAAGTCTCATTAATAAATATGTAAAGCCAGCAAACAGATGTTCAGAGACTGTCACCTAATCTTGTCTCTGCCACTCCTGATTGTTGAAGGAGGTGATGTGATTATGTCTTGAACTTTAGAACAGCGTAGAACATTTGAATGGCAACAGCACAGCCTCTGTAAGCAGTTGGCCTTGTGAAGTTCTCTCTCTGCACTCGTCTGCCCAAGCGGTTTCCTACAATGCCCAAAGGGCACACAGGTGTGGTGCCTCCATCAGATAATTTCATATCATGTGGCTTCTCTGAGGTCTGGAAATAGGGGGCAATCTGGAAAAGTGAGGAATCACCGGGCTAGAAGCAAGACGGTCAAGGCAAAGCTATTGTGGAGTCTCATTGGTTTTTACTTATTTATTTTTTTTCCGTTGGTTTTTTAAAAGCAAGGGGGATGAGTGGCCCAGAGTGAGGCTGCAGGGTGCCTGATTGAAGGCTGGAGTCTCAGCAGATTCAGGTCACGTTTCTTCTCCCTGCCCTTTCGCCCTTCTTGATCCTCTGCAGACAGAAGATTATGAAGGGGGCATTTCCCTGGGGCCATGGTTTCCACCCATATTCTGAACGCTCTCCGGCTGTCTCTCCTAGGGACCATACAAGCCAATGCCCTGTGGCCTCATCCTTGTAGAGCTCTGAAAACATGCAACGCACTCTCGTGTACAAACTTTTCTTCTTTCCCTGTAACAATCCTGTGAAACAAGGTGGGAGTTATTCTTCCTTGGTAATTACAAGAAAGTGTAACTGGTCAGTAATTGTCAGAGCTGAAAGCCAGACCCAGCTCTTTGGATTCCAAGGTCACTATTTGACGAAGAGTGACCTTGCACTTCTGTGGCCGCTTCCACAGTGCCCAACAGTATGCCAGACACATCAATAGTCTTGTTTGTAAATGGCAAGTAAGTTCTTTGAAGGGAGTTACCTCGTCTCTTCTCCTGGTGTAACAGTAAGAGATTCAAGGAGAGCTGCTGTTTTATTTAGACTCTCAGAAAGAATCAGACGGTTCAATCAAGAGCTTTCATGGATAGAACTTAAGAAAAGTTCTTTTTACGGAGGTGTGGGTAGGATAAGGAGAACCAGGAGGGGATGGTGAGGCACCCCAGAATTGCAGGAAGCCATGACCACCCCGAAATCTGAGGAGGAAGTGGAGGGAGAGTACTGGAATCTGGTACAACGGAGCCACCCCCAAAAAGAGGAAACCACTGAGAAAAGCGAAGGACAAAGAAAAGCCTAGAGGAGGGCACCTGGGTGGCTCAGTGAGTTAAAGCCTCTGCCTTTGGCTCAGGTCATGATCCCAGGGTCCTAGGATTGAGCCCCACATCAGGCTCTCTGCTCAGCAGGGAGCCTGCTTCCTTTTCTCTCTCTGCCTGCTTCTCTGCCTACTTGTGATCTCCGTCTGTCAAATAAATAAATAAAATCTTAAAAGAAAAGAAAAGAAAAGCCTAGAGGAACCCAGAGGAATGCAACTACTGCTAGACTACAGGACTGGCGGAGGGTCGGGTTGGGGAGGGGTTAGGCGACGGGAAATAAATACTCCAGCTTATGGTTGTACCCCCCCCCCCCAAGCCCACTGACCTGCTTGTAAGGGCTTTATAACCAGAGACAAGGGGTTTGGTGACGCGGCCCGTGGATGTCAACAGGAAAGAGACTGGAGACAGTAGAGCTGGAGATGCAAACCAAAAGGGCACTAAAGAAATACTTGGTGGCTGAAACTTTGGCTTTATTCTCTTCACTTTCATACCAAGATTTGCCATTGCCTTTTTCCTCTTTCTGTTCTTCATAATCAAGATGCCTATTACTTATTTTTGTGTTTTTCTGCAACTCAGTTCCTCAGGGTACACATGTGCATACATACGCACGCGCACAATTTAAGAAGCGTAAGGCCTAGTCTCCTTTTTGGCTCCACAGAACCAGCTGGTTGAGCGAGCTAGAGTCCGTGGAGTGGTACTGTGAAACAGCTTTATTTTCTCATACCCCGTGTCTGAAAACTGCTCTATCTGCTTTCCTTGCTCAAAGCTACTGAAGGCGGGTCACATTATTTTTCCAGTCACTTCTGTGTACTAATGATGCAGCTTCAGGTGTTAAAAAGTCCAGCGTAATCTAGGTTGCAAACTCCCATCTCCTGTGTAACCTAAAGCTTTGCTTCTGCTCAGTACTTTCACCTGAATCATGCTTGAACACCTGCAGAGAAGAAAGGACACAAGGGCTCCCCCTCTTTTCTTGTTCCTTGCTATCTGGCTCAGAGTAGCAGACAGGTAAGCAGTGGTTGTCTCTACGGGGGCACTTCCGGGGGTTCTCTGGTGACCTCCTGCGATGAGGTCTTCCCAGGACAAAGCATGCTTGGCTACCTGTTGGGGCATCTGCGTTTCCATGGGAAGCCCCAGGAGTGTTTGCCTTGCCAAATCCCAGAGCGTTGACTCCTTCCACTTCACCCGCTCTGCTCACTGCCCTCACTTTGGCCTTCTGGACATGAGAGGCAGGCAGAGACCTATGGCCTCCAAACGTCATGGGCCCACAGCAAGCCCGAGCCACCCCCTTATTTGAAAGTGGCTGAGGAAAGCGGAGCATTCCAACAAATCTCTTCCCAAGGTAACTTCTCTGCCAACCTTCTCCCCGTGCCGACCTTTTCTTTTCTTTTCTTTTTTTTTTTTAAAGATTTTATTTATTTATTTGAGAGAAGACAGTGAGAGAGAGCACGAGAGGCGAGAAGGTCAGAGGGAGAAGCAGACTCCCCATGGAGCTGGGAGCCCGATGTGGGACTCGATCCCGGGACTCCGGGACCGTGACCTGAGCCGAAGGCAGTTGCTTAACCAACTGAGCCACCCAGCCGACCTTTTCTTATATAGAGACGCCGAAAGCAGAAGGGTCTAGAAGCCATGCCCGTGTGGTTCGGAAATGGTTCGAAAACTCGTGAGCGCTTAAACAGGAATGGTTCTGTCTCAGTTCATAGACTGGAAAAGTCCCATCTAGAGCCTGTTTCAGTCTTGGTCCTGTGACAACAGTAGAAAATAAATTTCTTAATCTTGCCCCTGTAGGGCAGCGCTCAGCCAGCCTTTCTCTTAGACATATTTTATGTAGTTATAAATTCAGGATAATGACCTTTTTTCTTTGTTTGATCTGCTGTTGGGTTATAAGCACCTCTCCTATTTCTCTGTTGCTCCCCCGATAATTTAACAATCATTAAGTGAGCACCAGTTATGTGCAGACACATGATGCAGCCACGAAGAGTATAGTAGGGAAGAAAACAGAAATTTGGATGGCATTCTCAAAGGGCAGTCAGGTATTTAAGAGATAACTGCAGAAAGTATGTGTTGGATGATCATTTAACATATATAACTAATATTTCATCAGGTGGATATGCCCCATTTTACGTATTTCCCCCTTGTTTCCTATTCCGAGCAATGTTCATAGTCATGTAAAGGACATTTTCCATATTCTCCCCCCCCCCATTCTGAATCATTTCATTAGGCCTGAGTCTAACACAGCTAACCTGTAGGCACAGTGTATTTTTAATTAGCTCAAACTGAAATGCTCATTTTGTGAGAATTCTGATACAAGTGTTCAACATTCATATAAAGCATTAGAACAATGTTGGGCATGTGGTAATCACACAATACCCATTAGATAGTATTGCCATTATGGCTATGCTTTGAGATAATTAGAGATATCCTGACATGTTGTGACATCAGACTTAGGGGTCATACTGTTAGTTATATTATAAGGAGTTACAATGTTAAAGGAATGCCACACTTTGATGAAGAAAGTATATCCATGTTTCCCTTAAATATAGAATAGGATGGGGTGCTGGGTGGTTCAGTCAGTTAAGTGTATGACTCTTGGTTTTGGCTCAGGTCATAATCTCAGGGTCGTGGGATCAAGCCCCGCCTTGGGCTCTGTGCTCAGCATGGAGTCTGCCTGAGATTTTCTCTCTCTCTCTCTCTCTTTCTCCCTCTGCCTCTCACTGTACCTGAGCTCACTCTCTTTCTCAAATAAATACATAAAATTTTAAATCCATATATATAGATTAGTTTAGATAGCACATATCTCATTTAAACAAAGCAAAAACCACAGGAAATAGCAGTAGAATTAGACTTTGGTCTTTGACATTCTTAGATTTCTGAGTCAAATGCTAAGTGAATGCTTTTCCCCCAACTGCTCTAATTTCTCTTTACCATAAAGTTAAGCTGCTGGCATTCTAGACTTAAAGATAGCAATCAAAAAATGAAGTTCATGATCCCATCATCATCTGAATTTCTATCGGTTGCTTCTAGCTTATCTACCACTTCTTTATGAGGTTTATGAGGCGATATTTGTAAAGCACAAAATAGAAAAACGTGGCTGTCACTGGAAACAATATACGTGTTTTTGCACATAACTCATGCATGCTTGAATCCTTCATTATTGACTGTTTATTCTGCATTTGGATCATCTGAAAATGTGAGCTATAAAGTCTATCTGCCTCCTATTCAAGCTTCTTCAATAAAGCAGAGTGTTCTCTTAAAACAGAACTTTGACCATTTCAATCCCATGTTTAAAACTTATCAATGACATACTTCAGGTGAAATCCAAAAGCAGTCTGACATCGAAAGTGTTGAGTTGTCTGATCGAACCTAGAAACTAGGAATGGGAGGGCGTAAGAGGGAAGTGAAATTATTCTAAAGGTCACCTACCGAGGCAGGAGAGAGACAGAAGGGCATGAGACTCTGTCAATGGGGAAACAGTGCATCATGTTGATTAAAATAGTATTTTGTTTTCTTCTTTTTTTAACATTTAAATTCAAGTTAGTTAATGTATAATCCTATTTTTTAAAAGATTTTATTTATTTATTTGACAGACAGATCACAAGTAGGCAGAGAGGCAGGCAGAGAGAGAGAGAGAAGCAGGTTCCCCGTTGAGCAGAGAGCCCGATGGAGGGCTCCATCCCAGGACTCTGGGACCCTGACCTGAGCTGAAGGCAGAGGCTTTAACCCACTGAGCCACCCAGGCACTCCCGTATAATCCTATTTTGTTTTCAAATAATAAAAGAGAAGTTGATGAGTAATGATGAGAAGAGGGTAGAAGAGGTTACAACTTAATGGATTAGAAAAATATTGTGAACTCACTAGGGAAGAAAAGGAATGAAAAGCAATTTGATCAAATCAGAAAAAAAAAAAAAACCAGGAGAAAAGGGGAGACATGAAAATATAAAATAAATATGAAATAAATGGAATAAAATCAGTTACATTGGTGATGGTAATACATGGAAACCAACACAATTCTCCCACAAAAGACAGAGACTATTAAATTAGGATCAAAACGAAATTCAGTGATGCACTGATTAAAGGAGAATCATTTAAAACAAAGGATAAAAATAAAGGAATGGAGAAGAGATACTAAAAAAAAAAAAAAAAAAAAAAAAAAAAAAACCAACCAAACAACAACAACAAAACCCAAAAAACACCAAACCAGAAAAAATAAAAAACAAAGCAGAAAATAATTTTAATATTGGATATGCTGGAACTTGCATTAAAAGTGTTAAATAGGACATTGAACCAGATTATACAATGGCAAAAAGCATGATCTATGAAGAACCTATAATACTTAAAAATCCATATGTACCAAACAACCTAGAAAATAAAGCAAAGTCATTTGGGAGGCCAAAGAGAACTTAATAAAAATTATAACAGGAGATTTCAGTATTGGCTGTATCTAGGAAAAAGTCTTCAGATTTTTCTCATATTCCTTCTTCTGCCCCAAATGGTTTTATCCTAACTTGTCATCAGTGGGAATTGTGTTCACCTTTTAAATTTTATTTTAGAATTATTTTCTCCAGGAAACTTTTTTTTTTTTTAAGATTTTATTTATTTATTTGACAGAGATCACAAGTAGGCAGAGAGGCAGGCAGAGAGAGAGAGAGGGAAGCAGGCTTCCTGCTGAGCAGAGAGCCCGATGTGGGGCTCGATCCCAGGACCCTGAGATCATGACCTGAGCCGAAGGCAGCGGCTTAACCCACTGAGCCACCCAGGCGCCCCTCTCCAGGAAACTTCTCATTCATACCTCTTTCCAGATAGAACTTGCTATTCTTCTCCTTTGGACTCCAATAAATTCCTTACACACATGTGTCTAAAACAGATCTGGAAGCTTTCCTCGTATTTACTGGTGAAAAGTCTATCTCCCCTAGGAGGGTGTAAATTCTTTGGGAGCATTCATTGGGATGTTATTTTGATTTACTAATAAAAGTATATCCACCCCACCCTGGTCTCCACTGAATTCCTTCTTTGGAACTCTGATTCTCCTCTAGTCAAGCTACCGAACAGGGGCCGACCACACCCCAAAGGTGATAAAGGGCAACTGGGGGAAATAATCCCATCTACCCGCGTGTAGTACCAATAACACGGAAATGTTCATCATGGGATGTGCTCCCTGAGATGCTTGACACTCCCCCCAAGGGTAAGAGAGGTTCCTGGCTGTTCTGCTCCGAAAGGGTTATGCAAATGGTTGACAGTAGGTTTTAAGACCTGGATGAGGAGGACACAGAAACTGAAGGCTGGAGACAGGACTTGTCCTACTAATCCCAGACAGAGGTGTGCTCGTGCCTGAGAACCCAAATGATTGATTGGCTGCCTTGGCAGCTGCCTGCGTAGGAGGACTGCCAATCAGATCCTTCCTCCCCTTCCCACTACTACTGCGGTGCTAGCCCACGGGAACTCCGAATCCCATGACCTGGCGAAGGCAAGGAGGGAAAGGAAAAAATCTGGGAGTAGACCTTGAAACAACTGACTTTATCTGGAAATGACTAAACTAAGGGACATGCCAACAGCCAGACAGAAGCTGATTCCAGTTAGCAAAAAATAAGTTACATGTGTGCCCTTCTGAGTTAGTGACTTGAAATATCACACCTGCCAAAAGTTTATATGTCTCTCATCCCTGAAACTCTGGAACCGTGCCTGACAGGTAGAGCATACTTACAAAATGACTGTTTTCTCCAAGGAAGGATCAAATAATACTTGAATAATTAAAATCCAAAGTTTCGTGTTTGTTTGGGAATTTGGGTAGATTATTTGCCATTTTAAACTTTAAAGATTTTCTTTTATCTGTTTCCTTCTTGCCACTCCCATTGAAGAGAATGGTTTGAGATGATTATGGTCATCTAGGTGCTTGATGTGATTGAGATGTGGTCATTTTGAAACGAATACATGTGAAGGAGAGGCCAGCCATGAAAGCCTATTTCCTCAGTGAGAGCCAGGTCTTTTGATGACGTCTGAGATCTTTCTCAAGACTCAGTTATCGTTACTGGGGACAGAGCCAGAGCATCTTGGAATCCATTTTCTTTCTCTTTAGGCAATGCAGAATGAAGTAAATAGACAAATAATAAAAAGGTGTCCTACCATATCTTTGAATACTTTGTTATACACATAAACAAATACAGCCACAATCACTTATCTTTGAAGATACACTAATAATTTTAACTCCCTGATGACTAATAAGGTTGAACACCGTTTCATATGCTAATTGGCCAATTGGATATCTTTGTTCATGAAGTACTGTCAAATCAATAACCAGTTTTTCTACTGAGTTTTCTGCTTTCTGTCTTACTGACTTATAGGAGTTTTTTTCCTTTTAAATGTCCTAGAATCAAATTCTTCATGTTAATAATATTTTGCCCCCTTTTTTGGGAGGGGTAGATTCTCTTTTTCAGGAATCATATCTCTTTATAAACAGAAGTTATATATTTTAAGATGGTTTAATTTATCCACCTTTCTTTTATGCTTAGTACTACTTCTGTGCCTTGCTAAAGAAATGTTGCCGACTCCAAGGGCACAAAGATGTTTTCCTATGTTTCTTTGTACTCTCCTTTGAAAATTAGTCTCCAAATACTTAATTGTCCTCACTGATCTTATTGTCACCTTTTCTCCTTCTCGTACTCTTGTGGAACAAGAAAGATTGCTGTGTTATACTTCCAGTTTTATACCTCAGAAACTGTGTGTATCCTAAATCATCACCATCACTAAATATTGTATTTCTGTGTGCAGAGCACGGCACAACAGCGGCATTTGGATTTACATTTTGGGTGTGTGAAAAAGGAGTCTTTGAGAAGAGTCCTTGAATTCTGAGCAATTCTCCTCCCTCACAGTTTGTTGAGACTTTTATGGGCTTTAACAGTTTCTTGTCCATCCAGAATGCCTATGCGAATCCAAACCCCGCAAAACCACACCGAGCTGAAGCCGTGTTTTCCTTAAGATAACAGAGGAAGCGCGAGTACAGAAAGGTACTAACTTCAGGCCAATGAAACTAGGCTCCATGCCAGTTTTAGCTCTGAATGTGCCCTTTCTTATCGCTCCCCCCCACACACACACACAAAAAGGTAATGCTTTTTGTTACTATTCAGAAAGAATAGCAACACCAAATTTGTTATTCCATAAAATGTAAACTCTGTCAAGGGCTTAATGTATCATCTCTAGCACATCGTCATGGTTTTTAGAAAAACAAGCTGTAGTTCAGCGCATTTCTAGTTGACAAGATACTCCGAATGTGGGTCTCTGGCAGAATCCTTATGGGGGACAAAAAGAACGTGTTTCTCTTGTGAAACTCTTCCAGGCTTTCCTTCTGTTTCAACAATTTGACCAATATTTTTGCAGAAGAATAAAGCCATTACTTAAGCATCACTTTGAAGCTGCTGTAAGATTAATGAACAAATTTTATGCCATATGCCAGACCTCATTTTCTCTCTAAAATGGAAAACACTAGGAAACTAGAGTCTAAAGAGAAATATAACTGAAATTAATCTTGAGAAGACCTGCAAGTCAAGGGACGTCTACATGGAAGGTTTTTGCTTTCCCATTTTGGTTTGTTATTATAGGAGCCAGACAGTCGTTTCACAAATGGTATTACAGTTCTAAAGAACTAAGTAGCCATAACTATGAAATATGCTTACTTAAAAAAAAGGAATGCCTTCTTCCAACCACAACATTCTACTTGAGAATAAAATTTTGTTCTTTGAGGTCTAGAAGCCAGATTCTTTCCTCCGATTCAATGTGGCACTTCTGCCAATCAGTTCTTCACCCAAGACACACCGAGTGCCCTGTTTGGGACAGGAACTTTCTAGATGTTGAAAACCTTAAGATGAATAAGCTATAGTATCTGTCCTTCGGGATTTTATAGTGGAGACACAGATAAGTAAAACCACAACTATATCATATGGTGCTAAGTGCTGTGGAGAGGAGTCACAGGTACAAGGACCACTAAAATTTGATGTGGCATTCAGAGAAGACCTCTCAAAGGAGGTGATGGGGGATGAATTTGGTTTTGCTAACTGAAGATGAGAGCAGTGTAAGAAAAGTGAATGCATGAAAAGAGTCATACACAAATAGTACTAGACTTCCGATAATGGTAAGGAAGGACCCTTGTGGGGCATCGTCAGGAGGGAAGCTACAAAAGTAAGTAAGGAAACCGTGTTTAGGCTTAAGGACCTAAGAATAAGAATAAGGTAAAGAGAGTGTCACATGCTGCAGGGACGACAAGTAGAAGAGGACAGAGAAATGTTACTGGATCTGGCGGCACTGAGATCCCTGAAGATTAAATCAAGATCATTTCAGTTGGGTAATAGATAAGGATGACGGATTATCGTGGGTGAGAGAGTCAATGACAAGTGCAGAGACTGCCAGATACCTTCTTCTGGAGACTTGATTGGAGGATGAAGAGTTAAAGGAAGTTTGATGGACTTTTTTTTTCTCACAGAATTTTAGACTTCAGATCATTTCTAAATAGTACAAATAATTCCTATATAGCTCTCACGTTTCCTAGATGTTAGTGTTTCATCACATTTTCCTCATTTGCTTTATTTCTCTCCCTCTTTCTCTCTCTATGCCCTTCTCCAGGTCTCAACACACACCTCATTATATTTTTTTCTGAACTTGTTGGGAATAAGTCACAGATATGATGCCACTTTATACCTCATATTTCAGTGTATTTCCTAAAAGAGAAGGATATTCTGTTACATAACAATAACCCAGTAATCAATATCAGGAAATTCATGTTGATATAATGCCATCATCTAATTTACACATCTTCTTTAGATTTCATCATTTGTTTCAATAATGTCCTCTATTGCAAAAGAAAATCCCAGACCACATGTTGCATTCATTTGTCATCATTCTTGTCTCCTTTAACTTGGAATAGTTCATCAATCTTTCTTTACACTTTGTAGTGGTCTGGCATTTTTGAAGAGAATAGATCAGTTGTTTTGTAGGATGTTGCTTGAGTTGGGTTAGTCCAATGTTCCTCCTGATTACATTCTGCCAGTTCATTTATGGCAGGCAGGAATACTTTGGACGTGACGTTGTGTCTTTCTCAGTGCATCATATCAGGAGGCACACAGTGCTGATTTGCCCCGCACTGGTCACTTTAATTGTTTGGTCAAGGTGATGATATTTGCTAGATTTCTTCACTGTAAACTTTCTGTTTTTCTCTTTATAATTAATAAGAATCTTATGGGATATAGTTTGGAACTATGTAAATGGCTCATTTTTCTTCAAAATTTCACCCCTAGCTATAGCATCTGTTGATGATTCCTGCTGAATCAATTATTATTATATGGGGTTGCAAAATGGTAATTTTCTAAATTCATTATTCCTTCTACATTTATTAATTGGCTTCACAGTATAAAGAAGAGCTTTCCCTTCTCCATTCATTTAATGATTCATTCATGTTACTGTGGACCCATGGATCCTTATTAATTCAAAGAGTTAAAATCATTTATTGTGGGTTTTTTTAAATTAAAGTATAATTAGCATAGAGTAGTATATTAGCTTCATGTGTATGTATAATAAAAGAGCAGTTCTACACATTACTCAGTGCTCATCAAGACTGTCAAAGGCAGGCCCCTGGCCAGGGCGGCCTCCGCCATTAAAAGATGGTGCCTGGATAGTTGCCAGGTTAGGATTGCCTCGTGAGACTAAGTGGAATGCCCAAAGAGGAGGTAAACAGCATTGGTTGCTAGCGAAGTTGTTCGTTTAGGTACACAGCCTGATTTGCTCCCTCCTATACCCTGCTCGCTGATTGGTCATGTAAACATATATAAGTGTGTAGACTTGCGGAAATAGAGAGATGGTACATCTGAACTGGGGCTTCTTGTCGTCCTTGCAGGTCGAGGGCGATAAATGGTGCCGAAACCTGAGAAGTAAATAAAGGAATCTTGCAAGGTAATCCGCGGTAAAGCGGGAAGTAAAGATCGACTGAAGTATATGCATGTAAAAAGTTAATGTGCTAGTTAGTGTCTTTAACATCCGCGTCTGTTGTCTGTGTGTTCATAATGGGATCTGAAGTATCTAAAGTGCTGTTAGAAGGGTCTTTAAAAGACCTGCTGAAAGCCAATGGAACTCCACTAAAAGCAAAAACTGCTCGGGCCTTTTTGAATACAGTGGAAAAGGCAGCTCCATGGTTCCTAGATGAAGGCTTGCTAAACATACCTCAATGGGACGACCTGTGATCCAGGGTTTGGCCCCTGTGAAACCTATTAATGCCTCGGGGCCATATCAACCTTTAAGTTGCCCAGGTGCACCAATAACAGGGTATGGCCACTGGAGTGGTCTGGATGTCAGAGTACTTTGTGCTCAGTTTACATCAATGAAATGCATAGCTTTACATTCACTCCACACTTTCCTACTTATAAAAATAATACCTTTACAGGGTACAATTATTCCTTTCAAAATCCTAAGCAAAGCAATCTCTCCTCTCCCTTTGATGCATGGCAGGTCTGTAACTTGCTAGGAGCATGTACTGATATCTCAGCAGTGTCCATGTTAAATGGTGGCAAATTCCTCAACTGTTCTTATAAACAAAATGACTCTAGTACCTTTGAGACAACAGTCAATGTGTCTTGTCCCAATAATATTACTTATCAACCCACTCCCATATGTGTCTCGCCACCGTTCCTTTTCCTCGTAACAAATGCTAGCGAGCTGAATGATACGTTGAATTGCACTAAGAATTGCTATCTTTCCCAGTGCTGGAATGTCACGGCCTTTAAGCTGGCTGTGATTATGCGTATCCCTACCCATGTTCCTATCCCAGTTTCCATTCCAGAGGACAAGTTACCGGTGGTGCTATCCAGAAAGAAGAGAGATTTGGGTATCACAGCCGCTGGTGTGATAGCATTGGCTATATCTACAGCAGCTGCCACGGCAGCAGCAGTCTCGCTTGCTGCAACTATACCCACTGTGGAAGCTGTGAACACCCTTGCAGAAGGAATGGCGGCTGCCCTTCAAACGCAGACTCAGATCAATGCACATCTGCAAGCAGGAATCCTGATAGTCAACCAGAGAGTGGATTTGGTTCAAGAACAAGTGGACATATGGGGGCCCTATTAGGACTGGGATGTATAGCACCCTTCCCAGCAATTTGTGTAACTCCCATAGCCTATACTAATATGAGTGACTTACAGAATGTCTCCCGACAGCTCTCCCAATACTTGCAGGGGAATTAGTCCGCAGAATTCCAAAACTATACTCAGCACCTGCTACTAGGCATAACAAGGATAAATAACACCAGAGTTGAGCTTGCAACCCTCCCAGAGATAATCAAAACATTGCAAGATGTGTTAACCTTTACGAAACAATGGGCTAGCATAATTGGTCTGATGACAATCCTCGTAGTGGGCTTGATTCTACTAGTAAGGAAACTGCAAATTTGGAGGCGACAGCAACCTAGGCAACAGCAAGCCATGGTGCAGGCCTTGTTAGACATCGAGGCTGGAACATCCCCCCAAGTGTGGCTAAGTATGCTGGATCGGTAGTCAACCACGGGTAAGATTGGTGGGGGAAATATATCAACCTAAGACAGGATGCAGATCATTGATATCCGCCATCTGATGACGGGTAAGGATATTCCCCGCCACTGACAACCTAAGACAGGCCCAATCCCTGCCATAAAAGAAAAAAGGGGGAGATGTCGGAGGCAGGCCCCTGGCCAGAGCAGCTTCCACCATTAAAAGATGGCGCCTGGCTAGTTGCCAGGTTAGGATTTCCTCGTGAGACTAAGCGGAATGCCTAAAGAGGAAGTAAACAGCATTGGTTGCTAGCAAAATTGATCATTTAGGTGCACAGCCTGATTCGCTCCCTCCTGTACCCTGCTCACTGATTGGTCATGTAAACGTATATAAGTGTGTAGACTTGCGGAAATAAAGAGAAAAAAGATACATCTGAACTGGGGGTTCTTGTCGTCCTTGTGGGTCGATGGCGATAAAGATGAGTGTATTCCTTGGATAAAATTAACAAGTCAGGAAATGACAGATGCTGGTGACGATGTGGAGAAAGGGGAACCCTCCTACACTGGAATGCAAGCTGGTGCAACCACTCTGGAAAACAGCATGGAGATTCCTCAAAAAGTTGAAAATAGAGCTACCTTCCAACCCAGCAATTGCACTACTGGGTATTTACCTTAAAGATACAAACATAGTGATCCAAAGGTACACGTGCACCCGAATGTTTATAGCAGCAATGTCCACAATAGCCAAACTATGGAAAGAGCCTAGATGTCCATCAACAGATGAATGGATAAAGAAGAAGTGATATATATATATACAATGGAATACTATGCAGCCATCAAAAGAAATGAAATCTTGCCATTTGCGATGATGTGGATGGAACTAGAGGGTATTATGCGTAGAGAAATAAGCCAATCAGAGAAAGACAGCTATCATATGATCTCCCTGATATGAGGAAGTGGAGATGCAACATGGGGAGTTTGGGGGGGTAGGAAAAGAATAGACGAAACACGATTGGATCGGGAGGGAGACAAACCATAAGAGACTCTTAATGTCACAAAACAAATTGAGGGTGGCTGGGGGAAGGGGGTAGGGAGAGGGTGGTGGGGTTATAGACATTGGGGAGGGTATGTGCTATGGTGAGTGCTGTGAAGTGTGTAAACCTGGCGATTCACAGACCTGTACCCCTGGGGCTAATAATACATCATATGTTTATAAAAAAAATTTAAAATTAAAAAAAAAAAAGATGAGTGTATTCTTAATCTGTTTTATCTATCTCATTCCTCCCCCATCCACCCAACCTCTGGAAACTGCTCATTTGTTCTCTGCATTTATTTGTCTGGGGTTTTTTTCTTTTTTCTTTTTGTCTCTTTTTTTCTTTGTTTATCTATTTTTTTGTTGTTGTTTCTTAGATTCCACATGAGTGAAATCATATGGTGTTTGTCTTTCTCTGATTGACTTATTTCACTTAGCATGACACTCTCGAGGTCCAACCATGTTGTTGCAATTCCCAAGATCTCATTCTTACCATGGATAGTTTTAAAAAAAGCCAACAAGACACTTGAGCACGTTTATAGACATAGAAAAAAAAAGCCAGGGAAGAAAGAGGAGGGAGAGTGCATAATTGATGTGGCAAAGCAACGAACTTTTGTTCTGCAGCTCTGTTAAACTCTGTCTAGTCTGGGCACTGAGATGCAAACAGGAGTAAACCAGGGCCACCATCACAAAGGGAGTTCATACACTGGGGGAGCGGCAGCCCCCTGGGGAAAGGGGACAGAACATTTACTAAGGTGATTTGTAAGAGTTGTAGATATGAGAATAGAACTGTGGGTGACACTGAAGAAAATGATTCATTTTGGTGGGTTGGTGAAGACTTCCTGAAGAAATGACCTTTGAGACAGATCTTAGCATGTTAGTTGGATGAATGGGGGGAGCGGGGAAGAAATAATAAAGAAGAATAGGAAAAACATTCCAGACAGAAATGAAAGCCATCGAAATGTGGGAAGAGCTTGTTAAGTTCTCCTGGACATGCAGGAAAATAAAAGGCTTTCAGTGAGTTGCCTCTACAGGCTTCGAGGGAACGTGGTCACTTCAGGTTGAGGCTGCCCTTGCTCGGTTTGGGGATTGAGAGGCAGAACAGATCTTGATTTTTTTTTTTTTTTTTTTTTTTTTTAAGATTTTATTTATTTATCAGAGAGAGAGAGGGGGAGAGAGTGAGCACAGGCAGACAGAATGGCAGGCAGAGGCAGAGGGAGAAGCAGGCTCCCTGCTGAGCAAGGAGCCCGATGTGGGACTCGATCCCAGGACGCTGGGATCATGACCTGAGCCGAAGGCAGCTGCTTAACCAACTGAGCCACCCAGGCGTCCCCAGATCTTGATTTTTAAGGGAAGTCCCTCCCTGATTGGGCCTCAGAAAAGAGTTTCCCGCCCACCTCCGCGGTTACCACAATCATCAAAACGAACTCTGTGCCCTCTTTAAGGAGTCAGCTGCTAAATGTGAGTCAGCCTATTCAGGGAATCCTGTGGAAATGTGGAGTTCCCCTTAAAACATTTGCTTTTGGCTTCTGAAAATGTACTCACAGACCATTTGCCTGAAGAGAAAATGAATCTGACTGCAATATTAATTATTTAGCCTTATTTATTTCACCCACGCTAACAAAAAGCAAGTGTAAGCCAAAATGCAAGAGGTTCCATTCATTTTAGGATTTTGCCTTCATTCCAAAGATGCAGACGTGTGGTTAAGCTTTCAATAGATTCATATTTCATACCTGAAAAAAATCCTTCAAAAAGGGAAATGTTTTTGTTTTTGTTTTTGGTTTTGGTTTTGGTTTTGGTTTTTTGTGTTTTTTTGTTTTGTTTTGTTTTCAATGAGTGGAGAGATAGATTAACGTGGTTTTAAATACCTGGAAGAAAACAGAGTAAAGCGTCTGTTACCCCATTACCCAGTACACATAATACTCCCAAGGAAATTTAAACTAAAAGATTCTAAAGATTAGCAAATGCCGTCTAGCTGCAAATGTAGGTCACATAGTTTGGCATCCTGTGTGGGTTTCCAGCTGTCCGCTGAACTCAGAAAACAGAAGAATACGTGTTCCATTGCACAGCACGCTTGAGAGTGAATTTCACGTTAGAGCCTGAAGTGATTCACTTACTGAAACTTATTTTTCCTCAACCTTCTCACTTCTGGTTTTTCCTTCTCTTTCGGGTCAGGATTTTTAGGTAGTACAGAAAATAAAGCCTTCTCTCTCTTTCTTTCCATCTGTGGACTTCGTTTCCTACCAAATTAAATTATGAATAAATTCAATCTTGGTATTAATCTAATTTGGGTAACAAACACTGGCCTGTGATCGCTTGGTTTATTCCCAATGCAAATAGAGAAAAGCTAACACACCAATGGATTCATTGAGCTTTGGGGAGCAGGAGGATAAGTAAGAGAGCTGTGCCCCTCTGTAATTTATGAGCTAGATTTGTACATGAAGACTAGCCAAATAAGGCAGTAAATAATTGATAAATGTCATGTGAGTGCCACAGATAACAAATGTCACAAAAAGCCAAAGGAAGGCACAATTTGGGCCTAGGGAGAAAGAAAAAGAAGTCTGTGAAATTTTTAACCCATGTGGTTGTTCCACCAAATTGGTAGCGCTGATGTGTTCCCTTATTTGGCCACTAACTAATCTGTCACCTTTCAACAATTTCAGTTAAATAAAATTCCAAGAAGGTGGAAAGTCATCAGAACCTTTCTCCATGTCTTGTCTACCTCTCCTCATACTGCAGACCAACCCTAACCACTTCCTCACCTCCTGTGGTAGAACATGGCTGCCCACAGCTCTCAAGATTATGTGCTCCCCCTGAATTCTACTTCCATTTCTCAGAAGAGAGAATCTGACTGGGTCAGCTAAGAGAAAGGTGTCCATCACGTGTCCAGTCAACCAGGGCTCTGGACAGGCATAGAGTGAAGCATGTTGACAGAGGTCATGGGAGTGGGTGTGGGGAGTGGGAGTTCCCAAAGAAAGGAGAGTCACTGTGAGCTCTAGCAACCCCGGAATTGTGTCTCAACAAATACCAACTTATCAGAGGTGGCTGTCCACATTCACATAGAAAAGGCGGGTCATGGGGTAAGATTAGTTTATAGATGACCCCTAGGAAGAATGGCATTGCATAAGGGAATTAAAAGTTCTGGAGGCATCTATGGAGTGGGAGACTCTAATGACTGAAGAATTAGGAAAGGTTTCACAGAGAAGACACCGGAGGTGGGCCTTGACAATGGGTTGATTGTAAATGTAGAGATAGGCATAGCAGAAGGGAACAGGGATAAAAAGGGGTGGGTACAATGGCCAGAGGGAACAACAGAGAGACCTGGAGACAAGAACAACAAATTCTGAGAAAATGAGGAGGAACCCCTGACATTCCTGTGATTGGTTTGCCTGCAAGCGATAAAACAAAAGAACAGACAACACCGCCATGGCTTAAGCAGGTTAGAAGTTTCTTTTTCTCTCTTACAAAGGAGTTGAGAGTTCAGGGTTGGTAGGATGACCGTGAGCATCAAAGACCCAGGCTCTTTCCATCATGTTATGTGGCCACCCTTCATCTGTGGCTTCCAGTTTGTAGCCCAAGATGGCTGCCCAGGTCCAGGCATCACACCCACATTCTGCCTAACTGGATGGAAGAAATAGGAAAATGGCATGCCCTCTACCATTTAGTGATACTTCTCACAAGATGCACATGACATTTCTTCTCACATCCTGTTAGACAGAACTTTGTCTAGTAGACATGCCTAACTGCAAGGCAGGCTGGAAAATGCAGTGGCCCCATGCCTGAATAAAAGCCAAGTGTGATATTTCTAAGGAAAAAGGAAAGAATAAGTATTGGGAGACAGGCAGTCTGTCCCACTCCTGCTTTGCTGAAAACGTAGACACTCTATGATGGGTGAGGCTAGAACGTTTGGTTAGAAGTGCTTGAATGTTAGGCCAGGGAGGTTGTTCACTTTGGTTGACAGTGGACAACCATCAAAGGTTTTGGGGCAAGCAAGTGACATGATGAGATTTATACTTTAAGAAACTTGCTATTTGGGGTGCCTGGGTGGCTCAGTGGGTTAAAGCCTCTGACTTCAGCTCAGGTCATGATCTCAGGATCCTGGGATTGAGCCCCGCATTGGGGCTCTCTGCTGAGCAGGGAGCCTGCTTCCTCCCTCTGTCTCTGCCTACCTCTCTGCCTACTTGTGATCTCCATCTGTCAAATAAATAAAATCTTAAAAAAAAAAAAAAAAAAAGAAGAAGAACCTGGCTACTCGAATGATTAAGAAGAAAGGCAGTAACTATTAAAGGTTACTTAATAACCCTTGGGTTTGAGGGTTACTCCTAGTTTTACATCTATAGATTGTGTTGGAGGTAGAAGAAGCAAAAAGTGCATGTGTGGTGAGTGGGGAGGGTGGGAAGTGGTGGGGGGGTGCGTTGGAGATTATATTGGTCTAGAGTCTAGACCAGAATGGTTAGGATCTCCACTGGACCTGTAGCGATGAGAAGATGGGATAATGGGGGAGAGGCAGAGGAAAAAGGAAATTCCAGAGTTTTGAGCCTCAGGGACTGGGGACTGATTGTGCCCTTAATGGAAACAAGGAAGTTAGGCAGCGATGAGGAAGGAGCAGCAGCAGGATGGAATGCAGAAAGGGAAGAGACCATGGGTTTGGCAGCAGGTCCCGTGGTTAGGGCCTCCGTGGCAGGGGTGTCCAGCAGGATGGCTGGAAAATGAAGGGACGTGAGCAGGAGTCTCCATGACAACTTTGGACAATTCCAGGACCCTATGGTGTCATAATGTCAGCATTTACGTAGTGATGTGTGGCTCGAGTTATGAGACCACCGATTCACGGCCTGCGCTTGCCTCTCTCTGAGAAGCTGAGAAGGCAGTAAACCTCCATCACTCTGCAGTATTGAAATCTCAGATTATTCAAGGTACTCCGGGCACATTTAGCATGGGTAAGTGAGACTTGGGTGTACTGATACTGCTATATTTCCAGCAAAATGTCAATAAAGCTGCAAATGTAATTTTTGACCCTGGTTTTAAGTGGAGGAGATTGATGTAGAGGGTGAACACTAAAGACTTCTCAGAGAAATTCTTATTTCAGGGTGTTATAATTTGTGTATAAATCAACTATTCATTCAATAAATATTTACCGAGCACTGCTGGGATGTACTAAATACAGGGCTTATAAGGGTGGATAAAGCAGACACAGTCCCTGCCTCAGTCTAGACCAGGGGTTGGCAAATTATAGCCCCTGGGCCAAACCTGGCCAGCCGCCTGTTTTTGTTCTGCCTACCAGCTAAGAATGGCTTTTACATTTGTAAATAATTGAAAACTATTATCAAAAGAAGTGCAGTACTTTATAGTATGGGAAAATCATAAGAAATTCAAATTTTAGTGTTCGTAAATAAAGTATTATTTTGCATAGCCCCACTTGCCCATTTATTTATTGTTTTCAGTTGCTTTTACACAGAAGGGCAGAGCTGAATAAGTGTGAAGAGATGCATGGCTCCCAAAACCTAACGTTTTTACTCCACGGCCCTTTGCAGAAAATGTTTGCCAAACCCTGGTCTTGATAGAATCCATCAAACACACGATCACACAAATAAATAGATATTTAAGCAAGGTGGGTGGGCTTGGCCATTGTCTGGTCTTACCCAAGTTCCTTTCTCACCCTCTAATATCTAGACCTGTGGTAGGAAGTCTCTAAAAGATGGCTCGCAATGAACTGGGTCTCCCAGGATCCAGATTCTTTTGGTCATCCTCTCACCTTAAATCTGGCTAACCTATAAGCTGCTAGTGAGCAAGAGGATATGGCAGAAATTACATGGTGTGGCTTTTAGACTTCTAGAAGAAGTCTTTCTCCTGGTCTCCTGGAAGGCTCTCTGTAAGACAAACCAGACATTGACCTCAGTCCACCATGCTGCAGGAAAGCTTGACCTAGTACATGGGGAGGCCCCATGGGAAGAAAAATGCCTGGACAGCCTCCAGTTCTTCCGAACATCCCCGGCTAGGAAACAGACATGTGGTAAAGAAGCCATCTTGGATGTCCCACCAGTCAAGCTTTTGGACGACTAGCCCCAGCTGACATTCTACTGTAACCCCATGAGGGACCACAATTGAAAACTAGCCAGTTGAGACCAGTCAATCCTCAGAGCCATTAGAAATCATAATAAAATTTTCGGGCGCCTGGGTGGCTCAGTTGGTTGGACGACTGCCTTCGGCTCAGGTCATGATCCTGGAGTCCCAGGATCAAGTCCCACATCGGGCTCCCAGCTCCATGGGGAGTCTGCTTCTCCCTCTGACCTTCTCCTCGCTCATGTTCTCTCTCACTGTCTCTCTCTCTCAATAAATAAATAAAATCTTAAAAAAAATTATAATAAATTTTTGTTTTAACTCATGGGTTTTGGGATTTTTTTTTTTTTTTTTTTTTTTTTTACATAGCAGCAAAAACTGAAACAAAGCCTGGACTTCTATTTCTGAAGAGGCATTGAAAAGGGTGGGGTGGGTGAATTCCACATGTCCACATTTGGATGGGGCTTAACAGTCTTAGGAATGGAGAGGTGGTATTCTGTTTTTTTTTTTTTAATTAAATTTAGTTAATTAACTTATAGTGTAGTATTAGTTTCAGAGGTAGAGTTTAGCGGTTCGTCAGCTGCGTACAACACCCAGTGTTCGTTACATTAATGCCTCCTTAATGCCTATCACCCACTTACTGCATCCCCCCACTCCCCTCCCCTCCAGCAACCCTGCATCTGTGTCCTCTAATTAAGAGTCTCTTATGGATATATATAGAGAGAATGGAATACTATGCAGCCATCAAAAGAAATGAAATTTTGCCATTTGCAATGACGTGGATGGAACTAGAGGGTATTATGCTGAGCGAAATAAGCCAATCAGAGAAAGATAATCATCATATGATCTCCCTGATATGAGGAATTTGAGAAGCAAAGTGGGGGGCTTGGGGAGTAGGGAAGGAAAAAATGAAACAAGATGGGATTGGGAGGGAGACAAACCATCAGAAACTCTTAATCTCACAAAACAAACTGAGGGCAGCCTGGGGGAGGTAGGTATGGAGAGGTGGGTTATGGGCATTGGGGAGGGTATGTGCTGTGATGAGTCCTGTGAAGTGTGTAAACCTAGCGATTCACAGACCTGTACCCTGGGGCAAAAAATACATTAATAATTAATGAAATTAATTTTTAAAAAGTGAAAAAAAAAAAAGAGTTTCTTATGGTTTGTCTGTCTCTCTGTTTTCATCTTGTTTCATTTTTTCTTCTCTTCCCTTATGATCCTCTGTTTTGTTTCTTAAATTCCGCACATCAACGAGATCATATGATAATTGTCTTTCACTGACTGACCCTTCTTGCTTCTGCTGCTTTATCCAGAGACCCGTGGAGGCCTATCCTGGAATGGAGATAAAAGTCTGCAGGCAGGACCCATCACCCTCAGGTCCACTAGAATGACTGCGCTGACTCCTAAACTACGGGATTATTTTCATGTCAGTTGCAAAATAATATAAGAGTAATGACAGTATGAAGTAAAATTGAATAAATTTCATTTATTCATGAAGACCAGAACATGTGGTTTATCGCAGAAACCCCATGTACCAGAGTACTGAGGCTGTTTTTCTGACTTTGAGTGCGGGTTATTGGAACTTGCTTTGGATTTTAGATTATTTATTTCAGGTGTTGGAAAGTTGCCTCCAGTTCCTAAAGCCTCCCTCCTTTTTTTAAAATTCAGCTTTACTGAGGTATAATTGACATGCAAAATGGTAAGGTATGTGAAGTGTACATCACTGTGATTTGATAAACATATACATACACATTGTGAAGGTTTCCTCCCGCCAGTTCAGGAACACATCCATCACCCCAGTTCTTAAGGTCTTCCTTCCACAGCTGAGCTGAGGGAGGGCCTCTGTGTGAACCACCACTCAGGTCCTCACAGGGTCTCCACTCTCCTAATGATTATCACTTCAAGAGGGAAGTCATTTGAAAGGTTTCCTGCAACACCCAATCTTGAGCTGTGACTCATTCCAGGAAATAATTCAGAGAGCATGTGAGCTTGGGTTTCTCTCCAAAACGGAGCCTGAGACAAGGATACTGCACTGGGTACAGGGCGTACATTTGGAAGTCGACCCCAGAAGGCAAGAGGATGGGAGTGGGAATGAGATGGGGAAGGAAGGGATGTCAACAGCTGACATGTGATGGTGCTGGTTTCCCCTGTGGGCAACTGATGCCAGATCCCTCTAGGGACCCTTGGAGAAACCATGTAGAACGTGCCTCAAAATTGTCTTCCCAAAGGATGGGAGTCTGAGGGCACTGTTTCCCGTTGATGTCTGGTTACCATTGTGCGAGGTTGGCCCCCGGGGTGTTTGCTGTTGGGTACTTCCAGGCAGAAAAGCGAAGAGATTAGCAGACACTTGTGTTGGGCTGCTGATGGTGTGCATGGAAGCCAACTACCTCAGCTGCAACTGAAATCAGAGGGAGGCCCAGGGGAGGTGGCCTGGTGTGCCTGGAGAATCTTCCTCAGACAGTGACAGCTGCATCAAACACACGGGCACACCAACTGTCACAACCCAACAAATGTTTTGGCAGTTGGTAGAATGAGTTAGTGACTGACTTGTACTGTAATTTCTATTCACTGCAAGCAGTTTCAGACCCTCGATAATTTTGACAATAAAAGGGGATCTTTTACATTTTTCATCTATATATTGGCTTATGTACTAGTGAATATTAGCAACAGATTGCCAAATATGTGAAGTACACCCAGGACTGTATGTCTCTGCTCCCTCCCAGGGCTCCCCGGTCCTGGCCAAGGATGATGCTTGGCCAGGGTCCCGATGCCAACCCCACTTTTCCTCCTTACCCAGTCCCCAAGCTACAGCATCAGCTCTGCTCTCCACACGCATCCCCATGACTTGCCCTTTTAATTCTTATAAGCTTCTATTGGAAATTGAAATACTGAGCATGAAATGTTTCCTGCTCTTGTCACTCCCTCTATACAAATCCCACTTTCCTTGAATAAATGGATGGTCTGATTAGGGAAAAGGTCATGTACAAGTTGTGGAGGGAAAAAATTAATATTTCCATTGCCATCACACTGCACTAACACTTGTGATAAGTGCTATGAAGGAGAAGTACAGGATATTAAGAAAAAGTATAATGAGGATGGCTGGTTGGGGGGAAATCAGGGAATGCTGCTGAAGAAGTGATTTTTAAGCTCAGATCTAAGGGACAAGAAGAGATTAGGCAAAGAGCGGGGAAGAGATTTGAGGAAGAGAGAACAGCATGTGCAAAGGCCCTTGGGCCTCTGAATAAGGATCTGAAAGGAAGCCAGAAGTGTGGCTCAAGATGGCAAATGGGACACATGCCCTTACTTTGCTTTTTCCTGAAATTACACTAAAATGGGAATAGAGGGAGAACCCAGTATGACAGTTGCTCATCAGATGTGGAAGTCTGGGCAAGGGAAATACCTTAGTAAACACTGACATGTACTTAATTGAGAGTATGGAGAAAATGTTTATTCACCTAAGGTGGGTGTAGGGTTGACTTAGTGATAAGAAAATCAAACCAATGGAAAAAAAAAAAAACAATTCATAACTACAGGGAAAGTAAGTTATTCAGGAAGGGAGAGGAACCTCTGACACACATGGTTGAGCTGTAAAAATGTTTATATAGCCCAAATAATGTAAATATAGGGTATGTCTAACCATAATTATCAAGTAACTATATTGGGAACGGGAAGGCTGGTGTTGGGGGCAGAACTGGAGAACGGGATTAAAGAATAAGTTCTTACCTTGCACAGTAAGAACTCAATAGAGTAGACTTAAAACAAAAATAGGAGGCACCTGGGTGGCCTGGTCGGTAGAGCGTGCAACTCTTGATCTCAAAGTCATGAGTTCGAGCCCCATGGCGGGTGGAGAGATTACTTAGAGCTTTATTTTTAAAACAGTTAAAGTAAATAGTGAAGTAAATAAAGACCAAAAAAGGGGGTACCTGATTGGCTCAGTCAGTAGAGCATGTGGCTCTTGGGATCATGAGCTCAAGGCCCATGTTGGGCTTTGAGGTTTCTTAAAAATAAATAAATAAATAAAAACAAAAATAAAAGTAGCCTTAAAACCATGATATTTAGAAATGTGAGCACAAAATTCCAAAGAGTCAGCTGAAATAATTATGTGGTTGTCTTTGGGGAGATGGAGGCTGTGGGAAGAGGGGCGTGTGACATTTCTTCAGATGGGGGCATTATGAACATCACAGGATTTTTTTCACTTTCTTCTAGAACTGTCCTATAACTTGGATTGAAATGAAAACCGCCCCGTGGCGGGAGTCCCTGGAGGAAGTAGGGAGTTGCATGAGGGGAGTCTGCAGTCCTAAGCAAGAGGTGGGATCTTCCAGGCCATATTATGGATTTTAAAGGCAATAGGAAGCAAGTGCTGGAAACATTTTTTCCAAGCGGAAATTGTGCGACCAGTTTCATACTTGAGAAAGATTCCTCTTGCTGTTGTATGGAGAACAGACAGAAAGAGGAGGCCAGACGGACTACGGGGAGAACAGAATGTCATGGGAGAGAGGGGGATGGCTTGGATGAGAGTTGGGAGAAGTGGAAAAATTCAAACGGGTCTTTGGAAGGAGAACTATGTAACAAATAATTTCAGACAGGTGTCAGAGGAGGGGCGAGAGATTTTTCTTTATTAATAACCACCGTGAGCAACTTCACAAATCACAGCTAATGACCTTAAAATTATTCCATTGAAAAACCATTCAGATTAATGTTGACTGTAACATCGTAAACAGGCAAGGATATTCATTTTGGGCTGAGTGCTTCTGGAAAATATACAAGCTGGCACCTTTGTGGCCTTGCATCCAACAATCCCATTTTCTTCAATTAAGCGCGTGTTTTGAAGACATGTCCTCTGTTTACCATTAATACATACAAACACAGCCGGCCGTGGTGTAACAGCGGCGACCATCTAGAAAGGCTACATTATACTTGTGCGATTTTTCTAAGTTTTTTCATACGCGTGTACATTTCAATCCCAAACCAACATTTTCGAGTGAAATATCACAGTGAAACTAAAATGACAGTAAATTGAACTCTACCAGGGGAAAATATATTGAACCTTATATTACTTAAAAATCAATGTTCTTCCTCTGACTTTTGCTTTACTCGTATGTTCAAAGTGAAGGGCTTTGGAGTCATCTTACATTCCAGCTCCCACGTCAACACGGCTTTCTGCTTCCAGGCCAGCTGGTAGTTTCTGTTTGCCATGATTTAAAATTTTCCTAATATTTGCTAACAAAATCTGGGTGTCATTTTCTTTCCGTAATGGTCCTTTCCTTTCCCCTAGGGATGGGGAGAGACTCTGCGGTGCTTTGATAAACAATGAACTTAAAAGGAAAGAAAGGTGAGTGAAATGAACCCTTCCACGCTCAGTCCCCTCCACAAAGGCACCTTGACTCGGTGTCCTAGTCACTTGATTTGCTGACTCATGAAGCAGCCAAACGTGTCACAAAACGAGAGGAGGTCTGTATGTCTGCGATTTAAAACCGAAGCCCACAAGGGATCAGAATGAGGTGAATGGGGTTTGCTCATTCTTGGTCATCATTTTTGGCCTCATTTGCTTTGCATTCATACCTGGTGCAGTTTCAAAATGTTGACAGGGGGGGGAGGCAGCAGAAAGAGTGGGCAGAATCCTGAGGTGCTTTGCAGCAGACAGTGGTTTCTCTTCCAGGGCCAAAACCGCTATTCCATTGGCTGGCTGTAACCCTTTCCTCACCAAACAAGATAAGAAGCATCTTTCCTTCAGCATTCCAGATTTAGCAGATGTTGACATTTTACTGTATTTGCTTTGTATCTTTTCTTTAGGAAACACAATGTCACAGATATGGCTGGAGCCCACTTTATCTCTCTCCAGGATTCCATTTTTTTTTTTAAAGATTTTATTTATTTATTTGACAGAGAGAGAGAGAGAGATCACAAGAAGGCAGGGAGGCAGGCAGAGAGAATGGGGTAAGCAGGCTCTCTGCTGAGCAGAGAGCCAGATGTGGGGCTCAATCCCAGGACCCTGAGATCATGACCTGAGCTGAAGGCAGAGGCTTAACCCACTGAGCCACCCAGGCGCCCCTCTCCAGGATTCCATTTTATCTTTGTTTTTCTCCAGGGTTAATCACTCCCCTGAGGCTTAGGTCAATCTTTCTTATCCCTGCTTTATAGTTTTACTGTATTTATATTTTTACTATGTATTTATAGTTTTACTGTACATAAGAAATATGTATCTGAGTCTGCAGCTTTTAAAAGCCTGCCATAAAGGGTTTTACGCTCCACGTTTCATTCTACAACTTGTTCTTTTTTCAATCAACCATTTGTTTGTGATGTTTATACACGTTGATATGGGTGGCCCTAGTTTATTTTCATTGTTCTACAGTGCTGGATGGACCAAAACACCACAATCTACTTACCCATTCTCTTTTTTTCTGATGACAATTTAGGTTCTCCTCATCCCATTAGAAACAGTTTTGCAGTGAATGTGGTAGATTGCATTCAAGACTCGTTCTTAGGGGAGAATCCCTCCGATCCTGTCCTTTGCCAGGTGACTTTGCCATTATTCCCACTAACTTTCCTGCTTGGCTATGTGACTTGCTTCGTGCAGTGGAATGTTAGTAGGAAAAATGTGACCAAACACTTGGAAAGAACCTGTGTGGTCAGATTAGCATTCTCGAGTCCGCCATTGCCATGACAACATGCGTAGACCACTGTCTAGGCCTAGGAGGAGGAGTCAAATGGGTCAGAGCTGGGCCTCCTGGCTGAGTCCCGGTCCTATCAGCTGACCGCCACATGGGTGTGAACCACCCCAGCTGCTGGGAACCAAACCACCTGCCTCAGCTGATCCCCAGCCCGCCTATAGAAGTGTGAGCGTGCCAACACATGTTTCTTCTTGGATGCCATAGAGTTACTGTGGCCTTTGTTATGCAACAACATCTAATTAATATGGCAGATGCCCACATAAATGAAAGTTCTAAGACTTTTACCTAGAAATGGAACTGCTAGGTTACAAGGGACATGAATCTTCATTTATTTGCAGCAGATACGACTAAATTCCAAGGGATTTGACAAGTTTTTCCTTCTGCTCGTGGTAGATCTCATTTTCTTACATTCTTGCTGACCCTTGTTATTTTGTCTGTCTTTTCTCATTTCTTCCCACATTGCCTTACTTTCTAGTGAGGTTTATAGTTGACGCTGAGTCTGTCGTTCAGTCAGCCCAGCTTGGGCTCCAGACATGTGAGTCAAGAAGCCATCTTGAAAATGGACTCTCCAGCCCTAGCTGTCCCCACCACCAGCCATTCAGATCGCTCCCCACTGCGTGAGTGGTCCCAGCTGAAGCCTCAGATACTGCGGAGCAGAGAAGGCTGTCCCCTTTGTCCTTTCTGAATTCCTGACCCAAAGAATCCATGTGCCTAATAAAATGGTTGTCGGGGCGCTTGGGTGGCTCAGTCCATTAAGCGTCTGCCTTTGGCTCAAGTCATGGTCCCGGGGTCCTGGGAGCAAGTTCCACATCGGGCTCCCTGCTGAGTAGGGAGCCTGCTCTTTCCTCTGCCTGCTGTTCCCCCTGCTTGTGCTCGCTCTCTCTGACAAATAAATAAAATCTCTTAAATAAAATAAAATGGTTGTTGCTTCCTACCACTGAGTCTGGGGGTGGCTTGTTATGCTATAATACATAAAAGGAACACTGGGTCATCTCAGCCTGGCCTGGGACCCTTTTAGCTCCACTGCAGGATGACGGTTGACCCCGCTACCTCTGGCTGCTTCTGCACCCAGATCTTGCCTCCTGTTGCTTTGCCTTACTGTTTCATCTCTTTTCCAAGAAGAATTTGGTTTTTGGTTTTGAATTTTTTTTTTTTTATTATGATTTCATTTTAAGTAATCTCTATACCCAATATGGGTCTCAGATTCACAACCCTAAGATCAAGGGTTGCACGCTCCCCAGACAGAGCCAGCCAGGGGCTCCTGTTTTGAGCAGTCTTTTAAATATTCTTTTCATGTGTTATCTCCCATTGTTCCATGCCTGAAATAGAGGCGGCTGTCTTGCCTGCTTTGTGTTTTTTAGGAAGATCTCATCAGTGCATGTAGGCAATCCAGCTCATCATCGATTCCAAATATCGATTAGCACCTCTGCATGCAAACCATTTTCTAGACATCCTGGAGGGTATCCAGAAAAGTCAGGCAGGATCCCTGCTCTCAGAGAGCTTCCAGTCTGCTAAGGACAAGCTATACGTAACTAACCAGAATGACACACAGACTCATAAACTGTATGAGTAAAATGGTGTAGCTATGGAAATAGGACTGCCACTCAAAGATGATAAATAAACCCAAATAAACCAAGACAGTATAGCCTGGAGCCAGACTGGGCCATCTGCTCCCACGTGTGTGGGCTTCCTTGAAGAGGAACACCACGTTTTTCCCTCCCGTGGATCTATTCCCATCACCCACGTGACCCGTAGGCCAGCCCCTCTGCTCTGAATGCCACAGAAATCTGTCTCTTCCCTCGCCCGCCGCTGATCCAAGTTCCCACGTTCTCCCAGGTGTGTGGATGTGAAATTTCGGAATCGCACTTCTTCCCACTTTCTCCTTCATCCAGGAAGTTCTCACAGCCCATCAGAGGTTTCCTCAGACTGTCTCGTTTACTTATTTATCTTCTTTATCTATTTATGTCATGACGCCCCACCCCCACCCCAGTGCAGGCTCCCATCAGCTCACGTGTGCATTACCGCCCCCCACACTTTTGGTATCTCTAACCCTAAGCTTTCATGTCCCCCATCTTTCCCACAATCTTGGGCTGAGTGCTCCTCCTTTAAGGAGAAGACACTTTTTTTTTTTTTTTAAGATTTTATTTATTTATTTGACAGAGATCACAAGTAGGCAGAGTGGCAGGCGGAGGGGGGGGTGCTGGTGGGGGGGTGGGAAGCAGGCTCCCTGCTGAGCAGAGAACCTGATGCTGGGCTCGATGTGGGGCTCCATCCCAGGACCCTGAGATCATGACCTGAGCCGAAGGCAGAGGCTTTAACCCACTGAGCCACCCAGGCGCCCCAAGGGGAAGACACTTTTATGTTCCTTCTCTGGCTTCAAAACTTGCAGAAGTCCCTATTTTCTATTATTATTTCTCACTTAAACTTTTTAGCGGGATCCCAAATCAGCCACACTCTCAGGAAGGCATATGCTATTTCCTTTATAATATTGGGACCAGGCGCCGATCGTCCTGAGTGCTTACACTCAACGTCAGAACCTTTTCCTTGTTGCCTATCGTCTGGAAGACCCTCGCCCGCTGTCGCTTTTTGTTAGGCATTTTTTGTCACCAGTTTCCATCATAAAATATTCCCTGTCCTTTAATATTTTCCGGTGAAAAACCACCATTCGAAGAAACGAGGGTGCCGTCAGGTGGAGAAGAGCTGAAGCATGGCCAGAGAGGGGGAGCACGACAGAGCCGTCAGGTGGTGTCCACGAGCTCCCCTGTCCTCCTGCCCCAGCCCCGCCCCACCCCACCCCCAGAGAGGTCTAGCCAGGTGTTAAGGTTCTCGTTTCCTGGAGCCCTTGAGGTCCAATAGAAGTTGACTTACTTGTTCAAAGTCACAAAGCTCTCTAGCATCTGAATGAGGCTCAAACCCCGCAGCTTATGCAACAGGGCCTTGAATGGGAATGATACACGGAAGGGAGGGGCTATGACGGCTAGGATCATTTTGAAGGATAAAATTCTGTGATTCCTAGCTTGTTTGCAAGTGCTTTTGCCTGGCCCAGTGGAGTGGGGAAGAAAGAGACAGTGGATGAAGCTATTGTTCATTTCACTATTTTTATAAATGATATCCTAAGGGATTTACATTTTCATTTAATCAGCAACATTCGCAGCAACGCAATGGAATAGTTTTTTATCACCACCCCAAATTTGCAAAAAAGAAAAAAGAAAAGAAAAAGAAAAGTTAAGGTTAAGGGAGGCTAATAAATTTGTCAATAGTTGATAAGTAGAGAAAAATGAGGTACAAGCCAAGTAGAGGGAAGGTAGTGAGGTCAGGTATTTACTTCACCAGCTCCTTTCTGGTGGGGTGCCCGAGGCTGACTGGTTCTCTGGACCAGACGGTTCCTGCCAGGCACCCTCCTTGAGGTTCATTTCTTTTTATCCTATTGTACTGCACATGGAAGGACCTAAAAATTCTTCTTATCTGATTACTTAATAAAGGGATCAAATGAATAGACAAATAAAAAAGTGCCTTGAGAATCCAGCCAGTGTACTAGGAGGTCAGAATTGTATTGTCTTTTTTTTTTTTTTTTTAAAGATTTTATTTATTTATTTGACAGAGAGAGACACAGTGAGAGAGGGAACGCAAGCAAAGGGAATGGAAGAGGGAGAAGCAGGCTTCCCGCTGAACAGGGAGCCCGATGTGGGGCATGATCCCAGGACCCTGGGATCATGACCTGAGCCGAAGGCAGACGCTTAACGACTGGGCCACCCAGGCACCCCGGAATTATATTGCTTTTGACTAAAGTTTGCTGCATGACTTACAGACCAAGAGTAGATGTCAAGGAATATTCAACACAACATACACGATTCAATACCAACCAAGTATAATCATGGGAGACATTTAGAATCCTGACCATAAAGATACTCTTGACCAAACATGGACCTTTAACTTGAACTATAATGTAACCAGAGCCAGCAATAGATAATACCCTTATCCATAGATAGAGACATAGAGATACACAGATGTCTTCATTAAAAAGCTGATGACTCCTCTTTCCTGGTGAGTTCCTAAATTATTTTCAAGAAACTCTGGTTTGAGGGGCGCCTGGGTGGCTCAGTGGGTTAGGCCTCTGCCTTTGGCTCGGGTCATGATCCCAGGGTCCTGGGATCGAGCCCAGCATTGGGCTCTCTGCTCAGCAGGGAGTCTGCTTCCCCCTCTCTCTGCCTGCCTCTGCCTACTTGTGATCTCTTTCTGTGTCAAATAGGTAAATAAAATTTAAAAAAAAAAAAAAAAAAGAAAGAAACTCTGGTTTGAGTCTAGGTAGTGGAACAAATCAAGAGACAGCATTGAATGTCTGGGCTCCGGGGTCTCCGCGTGTTCGGGCTCACTTGTCTTGAGGTGCTGTCGGGCATCTGCCTTCAGTCACGGCCGCCCCAGAGGTGGAGTGCCACAGGTGTGCGCCTGGCCATGTGCTTTGCTCGACCATGATTATTTTTCCACTTGGAAAATATGGTATCCAAAATAGCTAGCCTGAAGGACATGCAGTTCTGATTGAAAATCCACTCCTATAAGCCTGCGTGTTGGAAAAACGACCCATGTATGACTCGAAGTAGTTCTGTGTTTAAAACCAAAACATTTCTCTGGCTAGATATCATCAGATGATGGTTAACCTGGGAAACCGTACCCGGAGGGAGTGAGGGTGTGGAGGCGGGGGGGGGGGGGGGGGGGGCGGGGACAGGAACAGGATCTCTCTGCCCACACAATGGGGTTGGAGCCGGGAAGAGAGTTCCCAGTGTAAGAACTTTGCAGGTGAAATACTCTGGCTGGTTTCCAAGCTTGAATTCCGTGTATCATTCCAGATTCAAGCCCTGTCACATAAGCTGTATCAGCCCCCCTGGATGAATTTTAGCACAAAAGATGTCTATGTAGTTAACTTTAGGGGAACTAGCATTTTAGTCTGGCTTGGGACTGAGGGATTTTAGGTTTTGCTCTCTTAGTGTAGGCTCCAAGAAAACTGTGCGTGCGTGCGTGTGTGTGTGTGTGTGTGTGTGTTAAAGTAAACCCTAGATATTGAACATGCCAACAGTGAGTATTTGAATACCCATCAGTGTCTGTCTGATATTAAATGCTAGGCTGGTTTTCTACATGATCACTTTGGCTTGTGACTTTTGAAATAATCATGGAGTTTGGAAAGTAGGCAATCAAAGTCTATGAAGTTAAAATACAATAGGCTATCTAGTCAGCAGACAGAAGAATAAAGATGCCTTCAAATCTAATTGAGAGCGGGGGAAATTGGGCTCAGAGACTTCTTAATTATGGCATGAAGCCAGAAATTGAATGTGGGAGCCAGGGATCTGGTCCTGTGTTGGACGTGTTCTGCTTACCCTCCTAGGTTCTCTCTCGACCTCCTTCTGCTTTGCTCTGTGTCTCCAGAGTCTGACCCATAGTGGATGTTAACGAGTTTTGCAGCCCTTTGGCTTCCAGTTGGGTTAGGGCAACAGGAAGTACAGGAAGGACCCTGTAGGAACAAATATTTATTGGGCTCTTCCCTCCCTATGAGGTCACTGAAAAGTGACGGGAGATCAAAGCTCCTGTCAGCCCATAGCCCATAGCCCATCGAAGCTCCTGTCAGCCATCTCTCCGTAGCCGCCCGGGTCTCACTAAGCCTACCTTGCCCCGTCAGGCCTGGGGCGGTGAGTTCCCCGGAGGCAGCCTGGGTGCTGAGTGCTAAAATACTCCTGTGCTTTTGCTACTCTTGTTCATAGCCTCTTTATTAAACTCTTTTCAAATGATCTCTCCCCCACCCCATATGTCCTCTGCTTCAGGTGTAGTTTTAACCCTTGAACCATCAAAAGAAACAGAGAGGAAGGAGGGAGGAAGGGCAAGAAGGAAGAAAGAGAAAGAAACCGGGGCGCGCTTGTGGAAGTCTCCTGCTCGTGGAAGTCTCCTGCTTGTGGAAGTCTCCTGCTTCCAGGGGTGTTAGTGCTTCTGGTAGTTTCGGGGGGCCGAGCCAAAGGCCAGGGGCCAGCGCTGGGGATGCGTCAGGGAATCTCAGAAGAGCTTTTGTACCTGACTGCAGCAAACACCCGTGAGGTAAGCACTGGTCACCTGATAATTGTCCTCCCTCGAGACCAGCTGTTTCTCGAGGTGGATGCTATTGGATTTCTCTCAGGCTTTGTGCTTGTTCGATATCTGTCACACAGCTTGGAGGTTTATTGGGCAATAGGGGCCTGGGTTTGGGTTTGTTTTTTGTTTTTTTTTGTTTTTTGTTTTTCCCTTCTAATTATTGAGACAATAGTTTTTCTTTTCTGGCTAAATTGGGTGTCCGGAATTTGAACCCAACAGGGTAGAAACTTACCAAATCATTCTGGAGGCAATATATCCTTCTGGAAGGACTTACCTAAGGGAAAAGATCATTTTATTTCTGTTCTGTTGGAACAGAAGACCGTGAGGTAAGTGACGTATGTCTATTAAAACATGGACAAAGCTGAGGGGAAACAAAACCATTTAACAGGCTATTTATTTGGAGGCCAAATCTTATTGACAACGTTTCAGTACGTGTTTTTAACCACTGTTTTGTAGGTAATTTATAGAATGGTTTAGTCTAGGTCATCTGGCCTTTAAAGAATTCAACAAATGATTCAGGGCCCTACAGGAGGCCTCATCTAAGGCAAAGGAGACCCATTTGTTGATTAAGATAGACAAGACTGGGGGGGCCTGGGTGGCTCAGTGGGTTAAAGCCTCTGCCTTTGGCTCAGGTGATCTCAGGGTCCTGAGTTCGAGCCCCACATTGGGCTCTCTGAGCATCGGGGAGCCTGCTTCCTCTCTATATCTGCCTGCCTCTCTGCCTACTTGTGATCTCTGTCCGTCAAATAAATAAAACAAGTCTTTAAAAGAAACCCACCACTGCTACATGTAATGTCGAGCGAAGAGCAGAACCTTTGATTGTAGCTTAGCCGCAAGTTCAACAGGTCATCTAGGATTTAGCAGACACAGATTTTTGTCATCATTCGTTCATATGAGTGGCTTCCCTGTTTTCCTTCTTGCTTCCTATCTTCATCATTAAGCGCTCACCACTTTCCGATGGTTGCCGTGTCAACAGCAGCATCCTCTCTCCGTCTGGCTTGCGGGACATCCTTGGCGAGCCTCCCCAGACCGCGCGCTCAGGGCATGACGATGGGCGCCCCGTCTCTTGCCGGGAGGAATGCTTCGCTCATGAACACGTCCTGATTACAATCCCAAGCCGCAGAGGATCCAGGAAGGACAACTACTTTCCGGTTTTCGGTGAGCAAGCCGAGCCTCCAGGCCGTATCTGGTAGATATCTTCGGGAATACTTTCTTCGGCATCTTCCTTTGACTAGAGAGACACGCTGCTTTGCCTTCAAAAGGACTTTTATGAGCCAGATGTTCAACTCATATTGTATTTTGTGACTTTGGAAGGAGGTCTGAACACCTGGACAAATGCGAGGAGGAGGAAACGTTTTAAAAAACGGTAACAAAATGCCCGACTTGTACAATCCATTGTGAGCCTGCGAGGCACCCGGGTTTGATGAGTCCTCCATTGTTAGATCAAACAAAGGGGAAAAAACTTGCTTTGTCTTTGTCACTAATGAGCTATTTCTATACAGCTGGAGTCTTTTTAAAGACCTCAAAGAAACCACACTTTATAAAAAATGCTATGTTGCGTGTACTTAAAAAAGAAGAACAAGCAAGAATCCATTGTTTGAAAGACACTGAAAATACATTCATTCTCAAAATTCTTCCAATTCAGGAGTGAATCCCAGTCCAGATTAAGTCCTAGGTCTGAACAGTTCAGTGGGACTGTTCTGTGACTATAAATGCTACGGTCGCCATCAGCGGAGAGATAAAATTTTAAGTAGGGGCTGTGTTTTGTCCACTCTGCACTCCTAGTTTCCTTCCCCTGCATGACCTTGTTATCTCCATCTAGTAAAGATCGAGTTCAGAAAACACTTTCACAACGAGATGGAAAAGAGCAGGTAGTTGGAGCTCAGCAGAGGACGTGCACTTGAACCGAATGTAAAGGAGTAAATGCCCATCGGGGATGGAGGACTTTGGGGAGGGGAGGAGGGAAGCATGGGGACAGCGATCCTTTCTCGCCTGCTGTTGGGCAGCATCAAGGGACGAGTAGAGGTGACACCCACCAGCACTGCCCAAGGGGTGGTCGGGATGGGGTGTGGCCACAATCCTCACAGACACTGGTTTTCAGAGCACTGTGCTTCCCAGTCCTTCTGGGACGGAGCACCTAGTCGTATGTCCGATCTAGATATTTTAGGAAAAAAAAAAAAAATGGAGTTAATAACCTCCCAACTCCTCTTCTGATTTCTGGGCTTTGTGTGCATGTGTGCATACCTCAATGTAGCAAGTCTGGCTCATCTGTTTCTGCCCCTTGAGTAGAAAAGAAAGCCTGTGCATAGATGTCAGAGAAAGACCCGCTGAGACAAAGGGCGGAGACAGTTACGAACGAATTACCAGCAAACACGTTACCAGCAGTTACAAACCTGACCTCCAGACTGCTTGAGTCCAAGTCTTAACTCTTCATTTTTTAGCTGTGTGACCTGGGGCAAGTTAATTAAATTTTCTGTGCTTTAGTTTCTCTGCCGGTACAATGCGGAACAAACTCGTACTGACGTCTCATGGTTGTGAGTCACTTACGTGAAGTATATAGAATGTTGTCGGGGACATAGGAAGCATTGTGTATGTACTAATAATAACAGTTAAAAATTATTGTGATATTATTATTAAGGGAGGCCTCAGATTGTAAAGTCCAACATTTTAATTGCTTTCTCTCTAGGATCCTCATTCCCTTTCCCCTCTGCTGTATCCTCCGGCAATGGCCCAGCACTAGAGGAACCCAGCTGCCCTACTCTGGGCTCCTGGGCTCTGCCAGAGAGACCATCACAGTTCAGGAAGTCTGTGTCACTACACGTTTATGAGCACCGATCTCAGCAGGGCTCTAAAGCCTCCCAGAATTCTGTTCCCCATCCTCACTCTTCACGAGCGCGGTCTCACCTCGCTCAGTCTCCTCCAGCCCCCAGCTCCTTCACTCCTTCTCAGTCGATAAGAGATGTGAGGATGAACCCCCCTGACTGGGTCGCCACATCTACAAACCACTCAGCATCCCTTACACTGGACGAAATACCCTTTCTTCTTCTATTGGTTCCTTTTCCTACCCACATGTAGAGAAGTTCAGGTTTATCACACACACACACACACACACACACACACCCTCCTTTCCTTCGTCCCATGCCACCTTTCCATCAAGGCTCGAGCAACTGCACCCTACTTGTTCATAACCAAACTTTGTAAAGAACTGTCTACATTTGCTATTTATATTTCTTCACCAGGGATAGGGATAAACCTTATCCTTGGGCTTCCCCACCACTGAAACTACTCTGCTACTCTGGCCTAAATTCCCAATGTCCTACATGTCTTGAAATCTCAAGGATATTTTGGTTGTCTTGCTTTCTTTAAAAAAAAAAAGAAAGTCTCTACTCTTGCCTTCTAGCTAAAATCCTCTGATTCTTCTTTTGTCTCTCTGGCTGCTGCTTCTTTCATGTCTTTACAATCTTTTCCTTTCTACTCATTCCTTACATACCACTAGCCCCAAGGGATCGTCTCTTGACTGTCTGATCTCCTTCCTCTGAACTCCCTGGGGACAGTGCTCTCTCTCCCCAGCTCTAGGTGCCCGCTACATGCCAACGGCACCAAAAGCAAACCTTTCCTTTAAGTCCACGCCCTGACACCCACTTGCCTATGCCTATCTCTCCCTGGATGTTTCTCTGGCTCCATAAATGTAACGTGCCACAGCAGAATAAATCAACTTTTCCCCTAAACCTGCTTCCTTTTTGTTTGTTTGTTTGGACCCGAGGTTACTGTCTCAGAGAATGGCACCATCATCCACACTGTGCCCAAATCAGAAACTTGGGGGAGTTACCTTAAATCCTTTCTCGCCTTCATTCTTTGCTCCTCAATTCCCCTTTATCAGCCTTCCAGCTCCTAAATGGCTCTGAATCCGTTCGCTTCTCTCCATTCACTTCTTTCTGCTTTACCTGGAATTTCGGTCTCACCAGAATAACAGGATTGCCCCCTACTTGACCTTCTTTTCGATGTTTTGTACTCGAACCTTGGGTGATCTTTGAGTATTCACACCTGATCACAGAACTCTTGTTTAAAATCCTTCATTAATCTTCCACTGCCTTTTAGATGAATACGAATTCCTCTGCGGGGGCCCCCGTGTGGGGGGGCTCCAGGCACTGGTCCCTGCCAACCACTCTGGCCTCCTCTTACCACCTTCCCCTTGAACCCTGTCATCCAGCCCACGGACTTCCTTGGGCTCTGCAGAGAACCCTACCTCCGTACTAACTTTTAGCATGTGCCGGAGATGGGGTGCTCAGTAAATATTGACCAAATGAGAAATAAACAAGCTTCAGAATTCTGGTGCTTCATTTTTCCCATTGTGTCTGATATCTCACATCTTCTCAGAAGCCCCATCCATTCCCCTATTCCCATTTCAAAATGTAACATCTCTACCCACTTCCCACAACTTTCCACATTTTAAAAAAAAAAAAAAACTTTTTTTTTTTTTTTTTAAATTTTTTATCCTCTGTGTAGCTCAGAGGTTGCAAATGACCAGTTTCTGGATCAAATAAGGCAGATGAAATGGATTTGGTCTACACACTCTTTTAAAATTTGAATTAGTTTGCAATACTTAAAATTCAAGGTGTTTACATAATACTTCAACTTCTCTTAAAAATGAATCAGAAAAATCCAAGAGCAGGGCGCCTGGGTGGCTCAGTGGGTTAAGCCTCTGCCTTCGGCTCAGGTCATGATCCCAGGGTCCTGGGATCGAGCCCCACATCGGGCTCTCTGCTCAGTGGGGAGCCTGCTTCCCACCCCCTCACCCCCCCCCCCCACCTGCCTCTCTGCCTACTTGTGATCTCTGTCTGTCAAATAAATAAAATCTTTAAAAAAAAAAAAAAGTAAAGAAAAATCCAAGAGCTCACACTAGGCGCTGCCAGTGTTCCCACGTGGCCATAACTGGTCGGAGCTGGTTAGCAATCACTCTCTTCACAAGGCAGATGGCTTCCAGTTTCCCTTGGTCAAGCCAGGCCGTCTTCATTGCCAGATTTCTTTGTAGCACCTGTAGGACCTGTAGGCATCTAGTTGGCACCACCTGGTACGGATTTGCTCCCCGCCGGTAGATTCCTGTGGCAAGAAATCCAATCTCAGTCACGTCTGTGGAGTTCCCAAACATGTGCAGGAATGTGTCCGGTCTCCGTGTTGGAGCGGTTCCCAGAGAAGGGAGCCAACATGGCCTCGGTGCTCTGCCCGGTGCGGCTCCTCTGCTGTCTCTGTGCCCGACCCGCTGTGGGTGAGCAGGGGGGCTCGGAGGTGTGTCTCTCAGGGGTCCTCTCCTTGGACGAAAGACTCGGTGACACAGACCCTAATCACAGCACTTAGCCTCCTTGTTTCCGTAAGCAGCCCATTCGCCTCTCTTTCCATCTGTGCCATCCCTCCCCGCCGTGATACAGAAGCCAAGTGCATCTCTGCCTCAAAAACCTCCAAGCCACCATCCCCTTTCAGTTGTGGGAAAGCTGCCTCCTGGGGTTGGGCCAGGCCACCAGTTCTGACCCAGGACACCAGTCCTCACTTCTCCATCGCTTGTACCGTCTGCTCTCATCCCTTCCACTCCTGCCAGGGACACGAGGGGTGTTGACTCCTGCCACCGTGGAAGGTCTAGAAGGGAAAGCCAAGCCTTTCGGAGATTTAACACTGGTGCTGTGCCAGCATACGTTTCACTCTCCCCGCAAAGTAAGACACCCTCAGCCTTTTCCTCAGGGTTTCCTCCTGTTACAACAGTTCTTTGTGTTGTCTTGCCCGCTGGACTGCCAGTCTCTCAAAGATGAGACTGCTTTTATCTACCATTTTTATCCCCAATACTTAGCATAGATTCTGCTGTCTAATATTTGCTCAATAAACGTTATTTCAATAGACGAATGAGTCATAGGTCAGTACTCGGAGTGCCTTAAAAGTGGTCAATAGTTAAGGGAACACAAATCCTACCATAGTGACCTGCAAAGGCCACTTTTCAAAAATTGCCCAGCTCCGTAGAAATCTGAAGATCTACACAGACAAGCCATTCAATTTATCCCATTCAAAGTAAATCTCCCCTTTCCACGTTTATTGGCGATAACTAGAGATTCCATTTCTGAGTAATTATTTCTCTTTTAGTGAGTCAAGGTCGGGATATTTTCAAAACTATAATCCTGAATTAGCCACACTGATTCCTGTCATTTAAGATTATCCTTGAAATAGTGAATGCCTGTGTTTCTTACTCTGGGGTTAAAATTCATTTGCTAGTCTAGACATTCTTTGTTTGCGCTGGATGAAAGTTCGCATTTCTCTGTTAACACATGAACAGGTAAATTAAAACAAGTTTTGCGCTGTGATTTCCCATTAATCATGATTATCAATTCATGAATGCTTGATCAGCCTGTTTGGTGAAATCTGATCTTTCACCTCCATGTTTAGAAGTTGAATTAAGGATAATTGCATGCATTATGCCACTTGTGACAGTATTTGAGCTGATTAGCTCGTGGAGGACTGATTAGGTGAAGGCTATAGTAGTATAAAAGTGTGCATTATAATAGACTATGGAGATGAGCTTGTAGTGATATTGTATATGACACGAAATGAAAAGAACAGATTTTTATTCAGATTAGAGACTCTCTTAATTGTACTCCATAAGCATCAGGGTACCTGACAGTCTCTGAATGACTATGTAAATGCGACCCCCCATTTTTATCAACTGCCCATCATGACTCTCCTGTTCTCTGCTGAAGAAAAAGAGAAAGCATAAGTAGAAAGTTCTGGCAGGTGGGATAAAAATGCACGGCAAAGAACACGGCACGGAGCTCTCTCGCATGTGACTCCCCACAGCAAGGCAGGCATTCCTGCATTCCGGCATCCTTCTGAAATACTATTTATTTTGAGAAAGGTCTTCGAGAGACCCCCAGACTGTCCCGCATGTGCAGCCTCTTATCTCATTTTCAGGCAACGCCTTCCATTCCCACATGCTTTCCTTCTTATCAGCTGTGGATGTGTGATGGTATCTCGCTCCGTTTTGGCACTCTAGCTGGCTTCGTGTTTTTCCTTTTGACTTGTTCGTTGTTGATTGTTTAATCGATGTTGTTTCTGGCAGCCTCCGTGTGTGTATCCCGCTTTGTTTCTGCATGTTGCAATCACCTGTTGGAATCTGGGCTTCTAATTTTCCTAGATAGCACGGAGCAGCGGCAGTAGCTACTCAGAGAAGTGATAACCGCGAATATTCCCTTCCCCAGCTCCTCTCGACAAGCCTTCCATTTAGCCCTGGATTTTAAAATGTCTCGTCTTCAGCATCTTCAGCAGGAGACATAAGGCAAAATGTGATATTCCGATGTGATGGGCCCTGGGGGCTGGGTACTTTGGAAGTATCTCAAGCAATCCAACTCAAAACATTTAGAGAGAAACCATGAGAGACTGTGGGCTCTGAGAGACAAACAGGGTTTTGGAGGGGTGAGGGGTGGGGGTCGGGGTGAGCCTGGTGGTAGGTATCATGGAGGGCATGTATTGCATGGAGCACTGGGTGTGGTGAATAAACAATGAATCTTGGAACACTGAAAAGAAATAAAATAAAATTTAGAAAAAACCTTCAAAATGTCAAAAAAGAAAAAAAATTAGAGAGGATGTTGTAGGAAAATGGTATTTTCTTGGAAGACCATTGTGAGGAGAACTTTCAACAAAAAAATCACCAAATCTTACAGAAAGGTGGCCTCATAGAACTAGTAATGGGGATTTCTCTTTTTTGACCACAGGTATTTTTTTTTTTTAGGTTTGTTTTGTTTTGTTTTTTTAAAGAGTATACATCTTCCAGCTTGTATCTTTTCTTATACTACGAAGGAAAATTTTCCAAATGCTTGCAGCTTAATGGAGACATTTGGAGGACAGGTAAAAACAAAACAAAATGAAAAACAGTTATCATATGACTTTCAAAGGTGATTATTTGATTTTTCTACAAGGATATCCATACCCTAATCCGAGGAACCTGTCACCATGTCACCCTACATGGCAGAGGGAACACTGCAGATATGATGAAGGGTATGGACAGGAGAAGGAGAGAGAGCTTGGATTATCCAGGGGGGCCCTGTCTAGTTACTAGTCCTTAAAAGCAAAGAATTTCCCCTGGGTGGGTTAGATGGGTGAGATGGAAGAGGGAGGTTGGAGCACGAGAGGGACTCAACCTACCACTTACTGACTTTGAAGATGCAAGCAAGACGCCATGAACCAGGAAATGTAGGTGACCTCTAGAAGCTAGGAATGGCCCCTCAGCTGACAGCCAGCAACAACATGGGGATCTCAGTCCCTGTGTCTGACTTCCGGTTGCTGAGTTCTGTCCATAACACTAAATAAACAAGGAAACAGATTCTCCCCTAGAATCTCCAGAAAGGAATGCAGCTTGCTGACACCTTGGTTTTAACCCAATAAAATCCATGTTGGACTTCCAACCTACAGAGCTCTGAGACAGCACATGACCTTGTTTAAACCACTAAATGAGTAGTACTTGTTATAGCAGCAACAAGAAACTAATGCATCACATGGTGGGCAAACAGCGTTCATATGGGGGTATGAGGAAGGTCTCAGTCTTCTCAGACTATTTCCCAGAGATAGAACATTCTGGGGTTACCCACTAGCTACGGGCTACCTTCTGAAGGTTAGTTTGCTTTTTCAGAACTTCGAGAGGGAAAAGTGAGTAAGAAGAAAAGAAAGGGAGAGGGTGAGAAGACATCAGAGCCTCAGGGGGAGGCTCTTGCCTCAAAGGGCTGTTATTGTATTAATAAAAGAGGCACTGAGTGCTCTATGGGGCTGGATAAGTTGCGTGTAGGCCAGCGCCTAGGAGCAGTGTGGGAATGTGGAGGGAGCAGAGGTTGTCTAGGCAGGGGGCAGGGCCGAGAGGACTGATAAGCTGAAAAGGACAGGGGCACAAGGGAAGGAGGCAGGTGGGAGGGGTGAGAGAGAGAAGTTGAGCGAGAGAATGAAGAGAAGAGAGGAGGGGAGGGGAGAGGAGGGGAGAGAAGAATTTTCTGGGGTGGAAAGCAAGACGTTCCCAGGAGATAGAGAATTTTCAAAAGCTGTCAGAGATTTTGTATTCATATCCCACACTGTATTTTTCAAACATACAGGTAAAGATTGGAATTCTTATTTATACTACACTTTTTCAAAAACTCCATTCTGGACAGAGCCAAAGGTCCATGACGAACCTGCTATAAAGACACAGGAAATAACAGAAGTGAGGATGAATTAAATGTTTGGACAAAGGAAGAGACATAGAATCTAGATCAAACTGGCATTTTTCTGGTAACTTTTTGATAGATTTCACTAGATAGGTAAATAAGGTAACTGCAACTACCTTATTATAAGTTCCTTTCCTATATGAGTAGCTGAATCTCCATGGATAAAATGTTTTTGTTTCGACAACTAAACCTCCAGCTAGAACTGATGTTTGCTCAACATTAAATAGGATCATAGTCAGACCAGGGTTCAAATTCCAGTTCCCATTCTCCGTAGCTATTTATATTATTGGTGAAGTGACTTGATCTTTCTGAGTCACAGATACCTCACTTCTCAAATGGGGATAATAATACTTGTCTTTCAATGTTATTGTGGGAATTAGATGCAACATTCATTTGAAGAGTGCATCGCGGAGTCTGTGGTACACGGCAGTAAGCATTTAATAAACAGCGGTACTGATACGATGAGGGAACCTGGAGGATATTGTTGTAATAGTTTAACCCAGAATACGAAAGAGGACAAGTGGATGACAGTTGATAAAACTTAGTAGCAATTTCCTTTGGAACTGTTGGCATAAATAAATGCATGAGCCCATGATTATACATTTTCCGACAACTTCAGTTAATTGTGGTTTTGTTTCTGAAACAGTTCTCAACTCCAGGACTTGCAGAAGTGAAAAATACTGAGCATAAAATTCAGAGTAAATGAAAGCGATTAGAATCCAGGCCTTTGTTCCTCAGTGTGTTACAATCATAACAAATACCATGCCCTTGCTTGTAATCCAACTTTCCTTTTTTGATTTCCTCCCCCTGTTTATGAGAATTCAGATTAGAGCCTGGGCTGCAAGACAGCCCTTGGTCACGATTGAGAAGTGTTAAAAACTGACGTTTGTCAGTGTTTCCCTCTAGTGTGATATACAACCACCTGTCCAAAGCCTGTCTTCGGGCTATGGTCTGCTGGTTGGGGTACCCGCCACCACGGCCACACTCCATCCTTCTGCCTGTCTTCTTTCAAGAGTTTAGGAAACTCCCAGGTGAAGTCTAACAAGACTCCATTTCCTTTAAATACTGCTCGGACAGACACCCTGCTTGTGTTCTGGCTGCTCTGCCTTGCTCAATGCTGTATTAGTTAGCGATAGCCATGATAATGCTGAGTAACAAACAGCTTCAAACCTCGGAGGCTTACAGCAAAAATGATTATTTTCATACTCACAGTACTCTGCAGGAAGATTGGTGCTCGGGGGCTCCAAGCTAAGAGGCCCTCTGTGAGGTCACAAGTCTATCGGGCTCATGGGTTGACTCCAGGTGGGCCCCATATGTATCTCATCCACCTTGGGCAAGGGACTACCCAGGGAAAGGTCTCATGGTGAGCAGTGTGGTGTACAAGGCAAACATTACAAGCGTGTTTAACATCTCTGCTCACAAACAATCACTAACTTGACTTGAAAGCAAGTCAAATGGCCAAGCCTAAGCCCAGCATCAGTGAGTTGATGGAGGACACGCCAGTTCCACTGGGAGAGAACCGCAAATCTACACGGCAAAAGGTATAGGTAGTGTTAGATTAAACCACATGAAACTGCTGATACCTGACCTTTTTTTTTTTTTTTTTTTACTTAACCAAAATGTCAGTTTTATATAGTTCAACCTTATACTGTTATTACCCAGGGGATAAAGAATTGGAAAAAATAATGCAATCTACCACAAATGGTTAATCGATAGACTTTTCAGGTGAACATACTGCCCATCAAGACTGAAGCTTTTACTCTTACTCATTAACCAGAGCTTTTCATAGATGGCTTTGAGCAGTGAGGAAACTCCATCTATTTCTAGTTTGCTGAGTTTTGGTCACGAAAGGATGTTTTTGGTCCCTCTAAGCTATTTTACATGGTCTAATAAATGAGCAATCAGTGTTAGGCTTCAGTTCTTCATGAGAGATAGTATCATCATTTACTCCCAATATCAGGGGTCTCTCTCTTGCCTAAAAACTTTCATTCTTACTGTAGCAAACACACGCCATCATAAAATATACCTAGGAATGCTGATTTTTTTTTAACTTTTAGAAAATATTCCGGTGAAGATGAATGTACATGGATTAAACATTTCATTGACCATAGGCCAGCCTGCTTGTGGAGAGCTACGTTAATCATCTTTTCCATCAAAAGCCCCTAAACCTAAAACAAGTTTGCTACCCTGTAATTTTCCCATTTTCATTAGCTTTCTTTAAACGTACTATCAACTGAGGAAATTTTAAATGAGTTCATTAGTGCAAACACTCATCATCTTTTCTTCTCAACGACTGAAATAAGAAGAAATAAAAAAGAAAATTTCTAAAAAAAAAAAAAAAAAAGTTAAAAAAAATCCCAAAATCCACATAAGATGCCTTTCGCCGGAGTCTGAATTGCAACTGTGACATGAAACAAAATTCCTTATAAATCTAATATCCTTCCCCTCATCGTCTTTCATCTTCTAATTCAGCATCTGTTGCCTGGTTTATCTGTGTTTTTTTTTTTTTTTTTTTTTGTGGTTTCTTCTTGGTCTAAGTATTTGGTGGCTAGAATTTTTCTCCCAACTTCTAATCTCCAGTGAATTACAAAGGGAAGATGCACCCTGTATAGCTGAGAAAATAAACAGACCAGCAAACACCTTGCTGCAGTGAATTTTAACTTTGTGGGTCATAGACCCTTTAAAGAAACTGAAGATTGCAAAAATCCTTTCCCCAGAAAAATGCACACATGTTCAGGTAAATAAAATTTTGTATGCAATTTCAGGAGGTCTTCAAATGTGTACAGAGAATATAAAAATCCAATAAGCCTGTGAGCCTGTATGTGCAGCTAAATAGGCAAGTGTACTAGAAAAATTCCAAAGGAGGAAATATGAGTATTTCCTCCCATTTGGCTGTAATTTTTATGTCCAGCTTAGTCTCTTGTGTTCCAGACTACTCATCGCTCTGGACATCCCTGATCTCTTCAAAGACTGCAGCCTTCTGCAGACAAATCCTAGAAATAATTCTGCCTCTTAGTGCAGCAGATAAGTGGTTAATGGTCGGGGGGAACTGGAGAGAAAGAAAGCAATGCAGACAGGGAAACAATATTTCATTTTGCCTAGGATCTCTTTTTTATTGAATTCCTTGCCCCTTTGTTCCCTTCTCTCCTAGCTAAGAGCTTCCCGTATTGTCTGGAGGATGGGAAAACACAAGTTGGGGGAAGGGGGAGGCTAATTTTTCAGCGAGGCTCTTCATTGCCAATGACATGACAGATGGATTTGGAGGCTCACACAATCACTTTTTCCTTAATCATGCTGGCTACCACATGGTGCAGAGACACAGTTGGAAATGAAGGCTTATCCAGAAAGGATGTTTTTTAAGAACACTATCTATGCATGAGCTACGGAAAGCACAGACAGTTTGCAAAGCTACGAAGCTTTGCATTCTAGGCATAGAACTCTGCCCTAAAATGCTGCAGTGCGTGCACACACACACACGCACACACACACACACACACACACACATGCGCGCGCGCGCGCGCGCGCGCACACACACACACACTTATACCCTCCTAGTCAAGCAATTGTCTTCTAAAAGATCCTTTTTAAAAGAAAACACATCTTTATCTGAAAGACGCCACAAAGAAAAGAAGACTCATGCCATCCATCAATCCCCGGTAACTGGCATTCAGCTCCCAGATAGACTCGCTTCTTTTAATTTTTAAATCACCTTATCAATCAAAGCACTGTATTGTTCTCAGTTTCATTTGAGCTTTGCTGAGTCGATCCTATCTCCTCTTCTGCTGCTTGCTTCTTGGATAGTCTGCCATTGTCTGTGTCTTACAGAAATCACTCCGAGGCTTCCAAGACACATGCTTAACAGAGGTGTTCATTTTTCTTTAGTTAATAAATACACGCGTTTCCTTGGGAAACTGTGTTGGCTCGGTGAAGTCCGGGCTATCAGTCTCCCAGTTTGGGTCATTGTGACACAGAGTGAGGCGCTGGCGGTGAACCGCCGCAGTGAGTTCCAGTTGAAGTTGCTACAGGCAGAACCCAGAGGCAGTTCTCTTAGCCCCGGTGCCTGGAGTGTGCCAGGGAAATAAAACTTTATGGTGGCTCTGTCTTCATAAATCCTGCAGGAAATGAATCAGAAGAATACTTAACTTTTTTTTTTTAAAGATTTTATTAATTTATTTGAGAGAGAGAGAAGGAGAAAGAGAGCACAAAAAGGGGGAGGGTCAGAGGGAGAAGCAGACTCGCTGCTGAGCAGGGAGCCCGATGCAGGACTCGATCCCAGAACTCCAGGATGGTGACCTGAGTCGAAGGCAGTTGCTTAACCCACTGAGCCACCCAGGCGCCCCAAGAATACTTCACTTTTAGTAAAATGTCGCAGCCCCGTTCTGGTCCCAGGTGATCTGCTTTCCCTACCGTTCTGTGCCTGGATTTTCCAGATTTGAGCAGCCCCGGTGTCGGTCTATCTTGAAGAAGAACAAGATGGGAGAGGCTAATTATCCTCCTTTGTGACATGACACAGGAAACCGTGCACGAATGGCAGAATGGAGCATTTTTTCTTTTTCCTGTTAGAGTAAATGTCTTTCTTCCTGACGCTTTTGAGAGCAGATGAAGAGGAAAAGTTATTGGTGCTTTCTTTTCTCACCTAAAACGGTTTTATTTGAGGTAATATTTTGATCACCTTTTATGAGTTGCATTGTTTTTCCTAATGGAGAAACCAGAGATCTACACAATAGCAAAACCCTTGCTGGATTTAGGAAAGCAAGAGAAGGCAAGGGACGGGCGACTGCCCCTTGGAGCAGGGCGGAGACGTTGGATGTCCTCCTGTTCCGGGCGCTCCTACAACACCTGAGACGATCCTCCGATGGCCTGAGTCAGTCAACCTGCCTTTTTGGTTGTCTCAAGTTCACTCTCAAAAAGCAGCCATATAGGAAGAATAGTATTTATTGTTTAGAAATTGCACTTATTCAAAATCAAGCTCAGGTGTTCCTACTACTGTGTGTGTGAGTACATCTCTTTTTCTTTTCCAAGATGTAGAAAAACATGAAAAACATTTGTCATCTGTTATACTTAAAAACCTATTTATAGTTTTTATATTAATTTAAGATGCATTGAGAGTCTACTTTGTAGAACAGGTACTAAGAGGGGTGCAATGGTTAAAAGGTATAATAATCGCTGGGGCACCGGGGTGGCTCAGTCAGTTAAGCGTCTGCCTAGCTTAGGCCATGGCCCCAGAGTCCTGGGTTCAAGACCCGCATCCGGCTCCTTGTTCGGTGGCGAGACTGCTTCTCCCTCTACCTGCCGCTGCTCCTACTTGAGTTCTCGCTCTCGCTCTGACAAATAAAACATACAAACTTTAAAAAAAAAGATATAATTTCTGCTTAGTGAGCTTAAAATATTGCATATAGTTTTTTCTCTCTTATAAACTGGTTTTTTTTAACATCTTAGTTTCATTTTATTTTTTTCAGTGTTCCAAGATTCATTGTTTATGCCACACCCAGTGCTATAATATTTGTGATCAAGTTAATTCTGTAAGTCCTATATTTGCATAGTCAAATTAGGAAATGAAAATTTCAAATGTCAGTTTGAAGATGTGTATCAATGTACTTCCTTCTTGAACAAAAAACCTTGTACGCATCATATCCAATTGTGCTTTAATACAAGAACCACAATAACTTGCTAGGAAAATGTGCTTCTGTCATGTTACCTAGTTGTTTTTCCTGTTTGCTGTCCAAACTTCCAACTGGGGAAAGACTGAATTGTAAACAAATGCTTACAGAAAACTTTCAGATAGGCAATGACTATCCCTTCAGATCTTTTCTTTTTGTCTGGTATTCTTTTCTCTCTCTCTCTCTTTTTTTTTTTTTTTTTTTTTTTTGACAGAGAGAGACACATCAAGAGAGGGAAACAAGCAGGGAGAGTGGGAGAGGGAGAAGCAGGCTTCCCGCTGAACAGGGAGCCCGATGCAGGGCTCGATCAGAGGACCCTGGGATCATGACCTGAGCAGAAGGCCGATGCCTAGTGACTGAGCCCTCCAAGCGCCCCTTTGTCTGGTGGTCTCGTCACTTGGTCTGTGCAGCATATATCCTGCAGCCTTAAGTGTACTTTCAGCTCTCAGCATACTTGAAGATGCATCCTTGAATATTTAATGCAAAATGCTGAGTGTTCAGGTTTGAATGAATGACTTCTTGCATTGTGTAGCTCCTTGCCAACGGCACATGCACTGCAGGAAAAGACTTCCCTCCCTGAAGTCCCCATCATTCCTTTGTGCCTACATTCTGAGAAGCCCTATGACATTTTTAGTCACAGGGCTTCGAGAAAGTCCTTAGAGATTTTCTTTTCTTCCCTCTACATTTTTCAAGAGTGAACACTTGTGTTTCTCTAATTCCACGTTAGCCGTTGTTCTGTGTTCACCGGGGTAAGCCCACACCAGCGTATAAACTCGTGAAATCAGATACTCCCGTGTCCTCTGGCTGCTGGAGGATGGTAACACATCTTGGGATGACCTGTCGACTCCTTTTATTTTATTTTATTTTTTTTAAAGATTTTATTTACTTATCTGGCAGAGAGGGAAAAAAAGAGAGAGACCACAAGCAGGGGGAGTGGCAGGCAGAGAGAGAGGCAGGTTTCCCACAGAGTGGGGAGCCCAATGAGGAACTCGATCCCAGGACCTGAGGATCAAGACCTGAGTCGAAAGCAGATGCTTAACCCACTGAGCCAGTCAGGCGTCCCAGCCTGCTGACTACTTTTAAAAAATTTATCAAGCACCTAGTTTGATGCCCAGCATTGACCTGCAGGTTTCCCTGCACTTTGTCCGATTCAATCCCTCTTTCAGCCGAGGGATGGAAGTATTGGAATAACCCCATTTTACAGAGGGGAATCAGGGCACTGAGTTCCAGGGAAATGGGCTACTTGGCCGTGTTAACACTTAAAACCAGGTCTCTGGTGCCATTTTAAAAATATATAGCTGAACTCCTTCTCCCATTTATTACCTCAGAACAAAACTGAGCTTGAAATGTACAAAAAAATCATCAACTGCACGCTAAATTTGAATCTATAATAGGAAGTAAGCGGGGGTTGCACTTTTCCCCCAAGTTTTCTAAACAATACAGAAAACTCATTTATTTCAGCCTGAGCGTTGTAATATAACATTTCAGCATTTTCCATTAAAACCAAGAAATTACCACATATCCAAGTAAACTAAAGAACGCTATAATTGTTCATGTTTCAGAAATGTCATTGGATATGTTAGCAAAGAGCCTTGTTATTCTACGTGCCATAAATATTACTGCTTGAGTGGGTAAAATGCACGGGTTTTAAATTCCTAATCAGTGTTTTCAAGCACTCATATAGGCACTTCATGATTGCACTTTCTCTGGGTATTTTGGTGGTTCCTTCCAACTAGGAAAGAAACCAGCCCTTCCGTGTCTCTCTAGGGACCCGGTGCCAGCTTCCTGAGCTCTGGTGTTCCTGATTTCTGCGTGCCCGTCACACAGGGTGCATACGCGTCCTCGGCTTGTGTTTCCAGGAGGGGACTCGTCCTAAGTAACACTCTTGCTCTGTCCCAGGGGCGAGAGATCCTTCTCGCTTTCTCACGTGAGACGCGTAGTGATGTGATTGATGGGTTTGCGAGGAATCAGCCTCTGTCGGTCATGCTCCTTGAATGTGTGGATAGAAACTATTAGAACATTGCAAACATTGAAGGTCCTTTCTCCATGGAAGGACCTTTCGCCATGAAGGGAGGCAGTTAATTCTGAATGAATGATTTGCTCTGCAGACCCAAACTCTCCCTTTGAGACAGTATTTGAAAGCCGAGCCTGGCCCCCAAATTAAAGTCATGTTCTCTGGTTGGTTTTAACTGTAATGAAACTGACATTTGAATCTTAACGGTCTTGTTTTACGTCTCAGCTCTCAGTTCACTGGAAGATGTTATTTATGATCTCCCGAGCCCCAAAGTAACCAGTATTTCAGTTCTCACACATGTCAATGCCAACTATCAACGACCAGAACACCCGGAAAGCCGAAAACAGACTTTGAAATTTTCATCGGCTATTTGCTGTTATTAAATGACACAAGAAAGCTACCCTAAGTGGAGGAGGTCACGATAACCCTACAGTCACTCAGCCATTCATCTGATTTTGTTATCATTTACAGACTGAGCATCGTGCAAGGAGACGGGGGCATAAAGACAGGTAGGACATGCCGCCTGCCTCGAGCGATTTGCAGAACGCAGAGAAGCAGGCAGGCGGACCAGAGAGGATACAGCAGTGTGACCGGTGAGGTGACCCAAGTACATACAGGGCCCGCGGAAGCCCAGACTCAGGGCCTGGGATGAGGGGGATGGGTGGGGTCAGGTCAGGCTGGACCAGGGGGAGATATGAACCGAGTCTTGAGGGTGAGAAACGACTGGACAAAAACAAGGTAGGAGGATGGTGTCGCAGGCAAGAGGCTAAGGACGTGCTTGGGAAAATGTTAAGGACGCAGTAAGGCTTGGAGTAAAAGCGAAGACCCTGACGAGGTTCAAGGGCCCATGTAGGGGGCACGTTCCTTTGTATCAAGTCTGGTGTAGAGAAGAGAGTTTTTTTCCCACTAAATTCATTGTCCTTGCTCCAGCCTAAACTGTGTCCTGAGGAATGGATGTGCTTGTGGGCTGAGGCCAAGGTCATGGGGCAGATCTCCAGCCAAAGTACATGCATTGACCGTGGGGTGGGTGATCCCCCGGAGGGAAATCAGGGGTGCAGTCCGGGGGCATTTGGAGGTCAGAGAGATTAATTTCCACTGGGGCCAACATCGGAGGGGGGTGGTCAGGGTCACTTGAGCAAAAACCTTCCAGGTGTGAATCCTAGCTCTACCATGGACGAGCTGAAAAGCTTTGGACAAATTACAGAATCTCTCCTCCCCAGGGTTGCTCTGGGATAAGATATAGGAGCTCAGGAGCAGGACCGCTGGTGGAAGAGTGGAAACTGTTAGCATTACGTCTTTTCGGGGCCATCTTAGCTTTTCCCTTACCCATCCTGTGGCCCTCGACTCATTCGCAAGCAAGATTTTAGTACGCTTTAGTCATGTTATCTTCTGCCACATAACAACTGCCACAAAATTTAGTAACTTAAAATGACAATTTATGATTTCTCACAAGTTTGTGAGCTGACCAGGGCTCAGCTAGATGGTCCTTGTTCTGGTCTCACTTAGAGTGTCCTGTGCTACGGTTGTCAGGGGGCGGGAGCTGGAACACTCAGGGTGGCTTAAGTGACACGTCCGGTTCCTGGGTGCCGTGGCCAGAAGGATGGACTCAGCTGGGGCGCTCCGCGGGTGATCTTGGGACAGGTCTCCGCGTGGCTTCTCCATGTCATCGGTTTCTCAGGGCAGCCAGGTTTCCCGGTGAGTCCGATGCCAGGCTCTCTTAAGGCTTAGTCTCAAAGACGACTGAGGCCGCACGCTCTGGGGAAAGTACCCACACTCAAGGAGAGAGGACCTCGAGTCTTCACAGAAGGGTGTGAAGACTGGAGCGTGTGGTTCAGTGAGAGTCCTTTTCTTTCTTTCTTTCTTTCTTTCTTTCTTTCTTTCTTTCTTTCTTTCTTTCTTTTTTTTAATATTTTATTTATTTATTTGACAGACAGAGATCACAAGTAGGCACAGAGGCAGGCAGAGAGAAAGGAGGAAGCAGGTTCTCCGCTGAGCAGAGAGCCCAACTCGGGGCCCAACCCCAGGACCCCGGAATCATGACCTGAGCCAAAGGCAGAGGCCTCACCCCACTGAGCCACCCAGGCGCCCCCAGTGAGAGTCCTTTTCAAAGGTCAGCCCTTCATGCTGACTTTAATTTGTGTACAGCTCAGGTCGACGATCTGTTACTCAAAACCCTTGAGTCACATATTTTTCATAATTCAGGTTTTTTAAATAGTCAATAGAGGAAGAGCATGCATATCCTGTATCTAGTACGCCCAGCAAACTTTGGGGCGGCCTCCCATAAGCAAGAACCTTATGATTCTGTAATACGACGCACGCCTCAGGTGCAGGGAGTACAGACTGCAATGAAGCTCTTAGAAGGTTGGATCAAGTTTTGGCGTTTTCAGAGATTTGGGGATGTTCAACTGTGAGTAAAATATTGTGCACCTATATTCTGAGTCAAAATAACCTTTTAAAAATATAATAAGTTTCTCCTATCTTAGGGGCATACATCTAATCTCAATACAGGTCCTCTGGGAAGCAGACATTACACATAATGAGAAGTAGGAGCAACTGGGATAGCTGGTTGGTTAAAGGGAAAGGGAAGCAGCTCCGCAGGGGGACAGTCTTCAGACCGTGACGAAGGTCTGGCATCCAGAAAGGAGAGGGGCAAGGACAGAGGCCCGGCTGCCGGGAAGCTCTGAGACATTTTGGCTGGCCCCAGGCGGAGCTCCATTTGGAACAAAGATGGCTCTTTGAGACGTCTGGTGTTAGACAGGACGGGCCAGGCCCTGTCCCCCTGCCCGCTCAGCCTCCTTTGTGGGCTGGAAGCTTCCCCGGGAACAAGGCAGCCTGACTCAGCTCCCAGGTGCCCGGGGCAGGTTCTCTCTCCAGGGACATCAAGCCCAGAAGCTTCGGCCGGCCTCCGCAGCTGCCACCGTCCTTCTTCCCCAGTGTCCACACTCTGCATTCCCTCAGTTATTAGTTTCCAGGAAACACAGTGCTTTTTAGGACCGTGTCCCCCATGTAACTGGGGGTTCAAGTCCCATCTCGGGACTGGCTGATGTCTCCCTCAGCCATGTCGAATCGCACCCCCCTACCCTCCAACCCACCAAAGGAGCCATTTTACAAGTTCTCTTTCCTGTGCTTTCCTGAGATGTCAGCGTCGTGAACAGTCATTTATCGTCCAAATAGGAAGCGATGTCTCCAAGAGAGAAGGCCCAGAAGGCCTAGAAGGGCTGTGGGGACACGGCAGGTGACACTGTGCTTCGCAAACATGCGGGGCGACTTTCAGAGCCGTCAATGTTCCCTGGGGCTTTTAGGACTTGCTCACATCTCCATCTCCCCCGCAGTCCCCAACGGGAAGCCTGGGGTGGGGGGTACCCCAAGTCCCCCGGTAGTGATAGAACAGGGATGGACTCTGACGCCAACTCACCGTCCATCACCCCACCCTGCCCCGCCCCTCCTCACGTGGGGAAATGTGCTCTCGGTGACATTTGCCCCCACCTTATGGCAGGGCTGCTTTTTAGTAGTATCTGAAAGGTCTGAAGGTGACAAAAAAAAAAAAAAAAATCAAAATCACATCTCTCTTTAATGAGTTATTCGAAAGACCCCTTTAAAAATGTGTGGCTCGGGGCGCCTGGGTGGCTCAGTGAGTTAAAGCCTCTGCCTTCGGCTCAGGTCATGGTCTCAGGGTCCTGAGATCGAGCCCCGCATCGGGCTCTCTGCTCAGCGGGGAGCCTGCTTCCCCCTCTCTCTCTGCCTGCTTGTGATCTCTCTCTCTGTCAAATAAATAAAATAAAATAAAGTGTGGCTCTTCTTGCCAGATCAGAAGTCTAGGAGAGTCTTCCCAAGACTTCTGGGCCACTGAGCGTTCTGTGCGCTCTTGGCGTCTTCCACCGAGCTGCACATTCTCTCCGAAGGGGACAGTCGTGGCAGATGTTCCTGAAATTGCCCAGGGCAATGGCATGGGGGGGGGCAGGTAGGAGTTATAAAGGGGGCAAAGGAGGGATCAGAGATAACTCACCAAATCCCTGCCAGCTTGCTCTAAAATGTGGGTAGATGACTGTCCTCTGCAGATGGTCAGCCAGGCAGGGTGGACAAGCTCGCTTAGCGAGACCAGCGCACTTTGGAAGAGTTTAATACGATAATCCAATAAAACTTACAGCAAAGTTAATCTGACGCGTATAGTGGTGTACATAATAGTTATTGTACTACATGGCAATTAGGCACAAATGAAAGCAGTTCCCATAAATGCCTATAATTAGATTTGGAAGTCCTCCATGGGTGGAGGAAGTGGATAGAGAATCTAGAAAACGCTATTGCATGTTTAATATATCACAGAGTTTTTCTTAAAGAAAAATTACCCTCAGCTAGCTGCTCTGATGCCCATTTAGTGACAGAGTTCTGACTCCATCCGAGAATGATCTTTGTTTTGTTTGATTTTTTCCTCTCAGTTGCTTCTCCAGGATCATAAAGATGAGGAAGAGGGAGCGGTGCGCCACACATCTCCTTAGAAGCTGAGCAGGCAATTCTGCTATCACCATAAGAGGACTTTTTCCGTGGGCAAGGGAAAAAAAATTTTTTGAATATGGAAGAAAGTGCCCAAGATGAATACTATTTTTGAACAGTTGGGTCAAATTTCTAGTTTTTGTTTTTGGTTAATCTTCTAATAGACTCTGATCAGTGTCAGCGTGGACTGAGTTCTTGGTACTGTGAGCTCCTCAGACCTCTTAGATGTCCTCAGGGAGGAACGTCAAGTTCTCTTTCTAAATTCTCTTACAGGGGCGCCTGGGTGGCTCAGTGAGTTAAGTGTCTGCCTTCGAGTCAGGTCATGATCCCTGGGTCCTGGGATGGAGGCCCGGGTCAGGCTCCCTACTCAATGGGGAGCCTGTTTCTTGCTCTCTCTCTACCGCTCCCTCCACTTGTGCTCAATCTCTCTCTCTATCTCTCAAATAAATAAATAAAAATCTTAAAAAAAATAAATTCTCTTGCAACGGGGGCTCAATGGCTACGGGATCAGCATTTATTGAGCAAATGCCTTGTGCCAGCACAGGCTCGGGGCTGGAGATTATGGGGCATCAAGCAGGGTCCCTGTTCTCAAGGGACTTGCATCCTAGGGGAGGAACTAACCGTGTAAGTAGCTGGCAAGAATGCAGCGGTAGGAAGGTCATAGCGGAGGTTTGCAAGCAGTGGAGACACAGGGCAGAGACTTGAAGGTCTACGCAAAGGAGGTGAGACTGAGAAGAGTCTTTGTGACTGTGCTGGAGTTTTCAGTATAGAAAAGGAGGGGCCTTCCAGACGCACGGGGCGTGGAGGCGTGGAGGCTGCCCAGCGGAGGGTGAGGAGCTGTGGTGGGAAGATGAAGCTGGGTAGCAGTTATGCTGGGAAGGGGCCCGGACACCGTGGAAGGTTTGGACTTCCCTTTGCAGGCAACAGTGGGAGTGAGTCCCTTGCTAATGGCCTGGGGCCGAGTTCCCTGAACTGGGTCCCAGGGTTCAGGTCCTGGAACGGCCTTTTCTGTGGGACCGTGGCGAGAGCCCAGCTGCTCCTGCCCCTTCTTCCTCTTCTTTCCACCTGTTCCTCAGCCGCACACCCGTGGCCAGCTGGAGGGGCAGAGGAGACGGTGCAAACAACCCTCCCCGCCAGCTCCGAGTCCTCCACACCACTCCGTTCCCAGGCCAGAATCTCCAGCAGCTGCCGCTGCTTCCCAAGGGAGCCCAGACAGTTGGCGTTTTGGCATGTGGAACTGGTGGAGATTGGCCATTCCTTCCCACCCAGACTTACCCGGCTCTCTGGCTTCCTAGGAAATAACTCAAATAGACTTAGGAACTGATCCTGAGGACATTTGAGCTCAGAATCAGAGCGAAGTCCCAGCTTAGCCAGGGACCCCTACTTGCCACCTGCACCCCAGATGCATGGGATCCTTTATAGAAGAGTCAAAGCCTTCCACGGTCAGAGATAAAAGGCTGAACCCCAGAGGAGCCCGGGGGAAACCAACATCCAGTATAAATGAGTTTCAGCCTCACCAAATAGTTTCCCTTCCTTTAATGTGGAGGAAGAATTAGAATTTTAAAAGCATAGGGCAGTGAAACTGAAGGGAAGGGACAAGGGCCAATACGCGCCAGGCACTAGGGAGGCAAGTTACGTGCACTACGCGACTTGATTCTCACTGCAAGGCCACTAAGGTGGGGATTATTGTTCCCGTGTTTAAAAAGAAGTAATTACTGCTCAGAGAATTTAGATAACATGTTCTAACGAGGCCTGGGATTTCAGAGTTTCTACCTGGTTGACTCTGGGGGAGAAAAGGAGAGGCTGGAATCCTTGGGGACCATCTTTGCTGTGGGTAGGCAACGAAAGCCAAGTTTTCCCGGGAGCGCGGGAGCGCTGGTGCTCTGACCTAATGGAGCTCACCTTCCAGTCGGCCATGAACCCCTAGGAACTCAAGACAGCCGGCATTTAGTTGAGCACACCACCATCAAGGAGCAAGCCCAGTGTTAGAACCAGAGGAGTCGTCTCACTCACTAACGTGTGCAGTCCTCGTTTCACTCCTGGGGGAACCAAGGCCAAGAGAATGGATGTGACTTGCCAGGGCCAGCTCATTTGTGAAAGCTGGGACGAGCGCCTCGGTCCTTACCAGCTGAGGGAAATGTTCGCTGCTTCCTCAATAGGCAATCTACCTAATTATACTCTGCGGTTTTTGTGCGGTGTTTCTGCTTCCGCCAGGAAAGCTATTGGCAGGCCCGGGCCTGGCTGGGGTGCCTTGTGGGGGAGATGCGCGGATCTCGGGTGCCTGGCAAGAGCAGAAGGGAGGGAGAAACAGGAGGGAATGTATAAGCAACGGCTCTCTTTTTCTCTCAAGCTTTATCCCAGCCATGAAATTTATAACAAATAAATGCCCCCCAGTAACAGTGGTAGCTTTCCTTTGAAACGTATTTGACATTAACAATACAATTCTGATGTCCAATCAAGGTCAATAAAAAGGATTTTTGTCCATATGTGTAATGTCTCTGAGGCCCCATGGCTCAGCTGGGGTATCACGAGGCAGTTGTGGGAGATGCACAGAGACCAAAACATTATATATGTCATTAAACTTGATATTCATAGAAGTTATTTATAATTGTGGGGCAGGTGAAGTTGTTTTCTTTGCTGCCAGTGGTCTCGTGTTGTTTCTTCCTACCCCCAGGGAAATTTCTCAGAACAAGACATAAAATTCACTCATTTCAAAGTGTAAATAGCAAAGGATGCTTAAAGTAATATTTCTCCTAGGAGTGTTTTCATTTTAACATTTTAAGTCAGATAAATGAAGCTTTATTGGAGGAAGAGCAGGTTTTATTTCAAGGTGGGAGAGGACCTTCAAAGGGTGAGTAGAACATTCTTGGTGCTTCTGAGATCACACTATATAAGTGATTCTTCAGTCTTTCAGTTAAAGGAGTCTTTTCTGCTTGCAAAAAATCATAGCTACTAATACTAATCATAGTTAATGTAAATTCAATGTCTAGAATTCACCTAATGCTATGAGTACATAATGATAATGGGTTAGAATTTATTGAATGTTTCCTGAGCACCAGACATCGAAAGAAACACTTTATGCTTAAAACTAATTTCATCCCAGCAACTCCCTGTGCGGTAGGTCTTATTATCATCTCGATTTTATACATAAAGAATTAAATTTATAGAGATCCAGGAGGTTTTCAGGGAAGATCTTCCTGTTCCCATTTCACAGCTGGGAAAATAGAGCCTTAAAGAGAAGCTTGAAGTCTTAACGAGTCTTTGTTACTCTGTTCCTATTGTCTCTAACTTTATTTGATACAGAAATGAGTACTGGCTTCTTTTAATTTTACGTTGTTTTGCGATTCTGCTTTCTATGTGATGTTTAGTGAGTGGCTAAGGCATTACATCTGAAATGAATATAAATAAGTCCAATTTGGCCCCTGTTCCAAAACCAAATTGATAAGGGCAGTATTTTGTGAGGTTCATTTGTGGACATATGTGACTGCATTGTTTCTTAAATGAACACGAAAACCATGATGATTATGATCTTTTGAAAAATTCATGGTTGAACCAGATCCAAATTAATTATGAGATTTGCCTTATGAGGTTGTGTGTACGAGTCATCCAGCAAAAGAAAGAACAGAAGGTCACAGAATTCACATCCATGCAAGCATATGGATGGGTGTCTAAACAGACACACACACACACACACACACACAAACACAGACATTTCCACACATCTGGCTTGATCCAGAAAGAATCAGGAAATTCAAAGTAAAAATGAAAACCATTTTTATTTGTGGACTGTCTGGAGAAATATCGTGGAATGTTATGGAAACAAAACTCTAAGTATGGCCCTGGGACAATACAATTAAGAGCTAAAAGAAGAGAGTACCCAAACCCTGTGTAGGTAATTGAGAGCCAAGGTCTGAATTTCCCTCCACCCACGATGTCCTCTCTACAGGACGAGTGATTGGGTCAGGAAATCACAGAGAATCAATCTGCATGCTGGTTATAAGAAAGACAATATCTTTTTAAAATATCATATCTGTGAAGAAGTGAAAAAAGTTATTGTATTGTGGTTTTGGGCTGGACTCCCTTTTACCTTGATGAACCACAGAGGAGGCTGTCCTTATGGACACAGGTGTGGCAAAAAGGAACCGGAAAGAAGCATTAGCAAGGCTTTGAGTCAGGCATATCATGGGGCTTGTAGTAGGCTCTCAGTAACATCTGTGGGACCATTCCATTCAACAAGCAAATAAGTCACTCAGCAAATAGATATTGAGTTCCCAACATGTACCAGGGACTGTTCTAAGCTCATGGGATACAGCAGAAAACAAAATGGAAAAATCTTTAATGTAATAGAGATATTACATTATTATTAGAGATTTTTAGAGATTATTAGAGATATTATATTGTATATTCTAGTAAAGAGCATGTGAACAAATACTTAGAATTTAGAGATTTTTAGAGATTATTAGAGATATTATATTGTATATTCTAGTAAAGAGCATGTGAACAAATACTTAGAACGTATCATGTGTTTAAAATGGTGACAAGCACTTTCGTAGGCTAAATAATGGTCCCCAAAGATGTCCACATCCTGATCCCGGGAACCTGCACATATGGTACTTTATATGGCAAAAGAGACTTTGCAGATATAACTAAACTAAGGATATTGAGGTGGGGAGATATTGAGATGGGCACTGGGGGATATTGAGATGGGCACAATGTAATCACAAGGATCCCCATAAAAAAAGAGGCAGGAGAATCAGAGTCAGGGGGATTGCGACCACAAAAGTAAAGGTCAGAGGGATGTGGGGCAACAAGCCAAGGAATGCAGGCAGCCAACAGAACCTGGGGAGGGTAGGGGTGAAATCTGCTCTAGCCTCCACAAGGAATTTGATTTTAATTCTGTGATTTCAGACTTCTGACCCAGAACTGTAAATAAACAAACAAACAAACAAACACCCCACCAAACTTGTTTTAAGCCACTAAATTTGAGGCGATGTGTTACAGCAGCAATCGGAAGCTAATACAAATGCGATGGGGAAAACGAAGGCGTGGGGATAGAGAATTTTGAGGTGGAGGAGGCAGGGGCAGAGAGTGATTATAATTTCAAACAAAACAAGCAGAGAAGGTGTGCCAGACTGTATTTTCTAAAGATGGCTAGGGCAAGCTCTCCCATCCTGTATACTTTTCTTACAATGCAACCTTGATTGTCTGCCACTTGAACCTCATGGGCTTGCATCTGTGGTGAAAGGGGTACTCTGTTACTTCTGAAGCTAGGACATGAGAGTTGCTAGGAATCCACGTGGTGCTCTTGGGATGCCCACTTTTGGAACTCAGTCACCATGCTGTAAGGAAGTCCCAGCAGCCCCACGGAGAAGCCACATGGAGACGTTCTGGCTGAGGTATCCGCTGACAGGCACCATCAACTGGCAGACATGTGAGTGAGTGAGCCTTCAACTCTTGCTGTCCCGTCACCCTCAGACTTGAAGGCTCCAGTCATTGTGGACGGAGACAAATATCTTCACTGTGCCCTTTATGAATGCCTGACCTATAGGATCCTTGAGCATAATAAAATGGTGGTTGTTTTACCTGCCAGGTTTTGAGCTTATTTGGTGGCTCTAAAAGCAACTGAAGAAGTCCACCCTGAGAAAGTGCATCCCTAAAGGAGGTGAGGGGGCACGGCAGTATCTGGTGGAAGTTTATTCAAGGTAAGGAAAGAGATAACTGCAGAGACCCTTAGGCAAGAGTGCCAGGCATGTGCCGGGGATGGGTAGGGGGCTGCTTTGGCTAAAGGGGGCTGAGTAGGAGGGAAAGTGGCAGAAAATGAGTTGAGAAGGGTATCAGAGGAATGCAGATTGTGTAGGTACTTGTAGGCCACTGAAAGAATTTGAGCCTTTCCTCTGAAAGGAGCAGTTTTGTGGGGATAGGGGTATGATCTGACTTACCGTTACAAAAGATCATTCCAGCCGCTATATTCAGAATTGACTGTGGTGGGCCAAGGGTAGAAGATGGAGAGCAGACAGGAGGATGTTTTTCTAATCAAGAAGAGAGACTTGGACCAGGATGGTAATAATAGAATTGGTGAGTGGCTGCATTTGAATATAGCGTGATGGCTTAGTCAATAGGAATTTAGTATATATTTAGAAGGTAGAGATACTGTGATAGATTAGATCGGAGGAGTGAGGGAAAGAATGAATGTAAGATTTACCTGAACAACTGGAAGAACAGATTTGCCATTTATGAGAGAGCAAAAACTCAAAAGAGAGTCTCTAAAAGGGAAAACCATGAGTTCAGTTCGGGATGTTATAAGGTGGAGATGACCACTAGACACTGAAGAACAGACTGTTGATGTACAGGCTGGGCCTTCAGGGGAGAGGAGTAGGCTGGAGACATAAATCCAAGAGTGCACAACCCCGGGACTGGCTGAGATCACCAAGGGCGTGACTGGAGAAAGAGAAGAGGTCCAAGAACTGGACTCTGGGTGCTCTAATTTTAGGGGCCAGGAAGATGAAAAGAACCAGCAGCACACACGGAAACAGGGCAGCTCCAAAGATAGAAGGAAAACCAGAAAAAAAGCATGGTTTTCTGGAAGACCAAGAAAAAAAGTATATGGTTCCCTGGAAGGCAATTAAAGAAAGTGTTTCACGGAGGAGAGAGCGATCAGCAATGTCAAGTGATGAGGTCAAGGAAGATGAGAACTGAGAAGTGACCATTAGCTTTTGCAAAGTTGGAGTCCTAGGTAACCCTCGCGAGGCTTGTTTCAGTAGTGGTGGTAGTGGGGAATTAATTAATTAATTAATTAATGTTGGTCAACAGGTTTCAGGTGAGTACTTGTTCTTTTTAACGAATCTGGAATATTTTCCTGTCAGAACACAAGAAAAAAAGACCTGGGGAGTGCTGCAGGGGGCCGAGACACTGGCTGAGTACGTTCAGATGTTGTCAAACTGAGCTCTAGACACAATGATATTGTAAGGGTTCAGAGCCAACAGGAGGCTGGGCTATGGTGAAAATTACAGTCTGAGGCAAGAGTAAGTCACACCCTTTATTTATTTATTTATTTTAACCAATTAAACAAGTCTCAACCTTCCTTCCCAAGTGAAGATAATGTAGCCTCTTGGTTAAGACTGCAGCCTTTGGAGTCAGTTTGCCTATATTTGAATCTTGATTTTCCTAGATACTAACAGAGCAGGTAGCTCATGTAAATCTTAAATTCCTCACCTGTGAAATGGGGTTAATAACAGTATCTACCACATAGGGTGGTGTCAGGATTGGATTATAGTAAGTACGAACAGTGCCTGACTCACGATAAGCTCTCAGTGACCGTTAGCCGTTATTACTGTTAAATACTATCTGGGAGAAGAGAAAGCTTCCACTCCGGTTCAAGGTAAGTCAGTGCTACATGAATAGCATTTAATAAGCTGATCTCTGTGAGACTGAGTTTAGCTGGTTTAGCCGTAATAGGTATTTTCGGTAGCCGTGGGATGTTATAGTCTCTGGTAACACCAAACATCCTTTGTTATATTAGAATTGAATCAGTGATGAGGGGGCTGCCGTTTTTAACCTTTGTATTTTAGACTCAGGATCAAAACACACAATAAAGAACTTCATAAACGGCGAGATATCAGGCAGCTACGTCAGCGTTTGGTTTGTTACCATGATATTGTGACCTTGATGTTGACCCTTTGGGGCTTTACTGTTCCAGGCTTTGGACCACTCCTTCCTAAACCCACCACTAATATAGACACCCACCTAGAATGAGCTATTTGGCTGGTGGAAATGATCAGGGAATTTCCATACTCCAAATGGAATGACTGAAAAATGCTTGGGAAAGCTAGAACGGGACGCCCAGAACTGCAAAGATATTCCTTAAAAAAAAAAAAAAAAAAAAAAAATTTTTTTAAATCTGAAAAGTTTGACTTGTTTTCAAATTTAGGATCCCTGACATATCCATGTGATGTGCTCCTAGAACCCTTTTGAAAGCATACATTGCCCTAATGGAATCATGAAAAGGGAGTAACAAACACAACAAATAGAGAATCCCAATTCAACTTCCACACATGGAAACAATCATCTAAATTACAGCAAAACCTGGCAGTCCCACATTGGCCTTGTTATTCACTTGAGAACAAAATCAGAACACGGAAACGTCATCCTATGTAAGTTTTGCTTCCTTTATACCTCCAAATTACTGTTTGCCTGCTGTTGTATTTGAATGAAGTGCTGCCCCTCCCCCAAATCAAGTTTCAAAACCAAAGTGAAGCAAAAGACCATAATCTCAGTGATTCAAATAAATTTTTTGGATTCTTGCCTTAGTTTCTTCACTTTTCATAAGAAGGCCTTCTGTAGCTGTCAGGGGGGGGAAAGGGAAAATTAAATATGGAAAATGAAACTGAGAAGGGCCCACCAGCATAGCAGGGGAGCAGCACAAACCCCAATATCTGGGTCCATTTTCCACGGATGAGAGCAAAGCCGGGGAAACACTGTCCTTGAAGCCTTGGCTGCTCACGGTGGAGGTAATGGACCAAAATCTTCTGCAGCACCTGGGGACTTGTTAGAAATGCAGAGTTTCAGGTCCTACCTTTAGACTTGGACTCTGCCTTTCAGCCTTCTCTCCCGGGCATGTGCGCGCATATTAAAGTTTGAGGCTGAGAGAAGCTTCCAAACCGCTTGGTCAGCTTGGTGTGAGCCTGCATCTGCAAAGCCAATCTTAGGCAGGCAGGTGACTGACAGCTTCGAGGACAAGGGTACAATAAGTCCCATATCATTATGCACAAATGTTCCTCCTTACCCATTAAGAAGGTTTAAAAGATACTGAGCTACAGATATTCCACATAATGACCTCCCAAATTTCTTGGCACCAATCATCTTCTAAGGGACTCCAACGCCGGTGCCTGTTAAATCAGACCTCCTCTTGGCACCAACCTGTCAGTTCTCTGCTGCTGCCTTTTAAGTCACGGCCTCTAAATGAAGCTATTGGCAAAAATGCATCAGGAGTAACATAGGCAATCTATAGATTGGTACTTAAGGAAATAAAAAGATTAATACACCTTTGAGAAGCAGGTCTGATTATTACCCGTGGTGTAGTTTCTGCATTCACTGATATTCTGTTTATCCTGTGTTCTGACAGTGGAGGGAAGAAAGAGAAACAGGAATCTGCTGTGGGACTGGATTCACAAACACACAGCTGTTACCTTAACTATACGGTCAGGCGTACCGTGGCTTTGTTTTTCTTGTCCTCCAGGTGTTTTCTGAGGCTGCATTATGTAGAATTTCAATGAGTTGGAGTTGGAGAACTCTACCCCATGTATAAATTAAACCCAAAGCTTCTCAAAGCAAGTTCAAGCCAAATGGCCGTCCTCTGCTTATAGGAGATGGTTACTAAGGAAGCAATGGAAATGACACTTTTCAAGCCAGGCCCTCATAAATCAGGTGTTTCCACACTTCTTGAGGTGACAATAGAAAGCCAATTGAAAAACATCATAGCAAAAGACACTGCTCCCACACTGTCGTCAGACTTTGGAGTGAGTAAAATGTTTGACAGGGAAGATTGTGTGTGAACATTATTCATTGCACCAAGAGCTATTCAAAGGCAGCTTCAGAGCAAAGAGTAATGAAAGAGAATTCTCAGGAAGTAACATAATACAGAATCGCTTCCTCTCCCCTACCTACCTCTCCTTTGGGGAGATCATACTTAGCCTGGGACAAGATTTATGACTCTGAAACCATGATGAAAGGCAAGTCATGGTTTACGGCACTCTTTTAGTGTAAGAGTCTCACCCCTGGACATTCAGTCTGACACTTCCTAACCCCATTTGGGTTTCCCTTGGGGTTTAGAAGGCCAGGAAGACACCACTGATGAGTGTGAAGCCGGATGTCCAATGTCACAGCGACACAGGAAACCAAGAGCCCCACTATAATGATTCCCAGTTTGATCCGAGTTGGATGCTCTGCTGCTGTCTCTCTCGATCTATCAAATTCTCTAATGCCAGATCCACTTTCCTGACACTCTTATTAATTTTTTTTGCCCATCACAATTGATCACAGACACTTTGAAAAGTCAGCTTGGAGTTACTGCTTAAGAAAAAAGCATGGAAGAAAGACTGATTTCGTTTGTCAGTCCACGCTTATAAGCAGCTTAGCTTTTCTTCTGAAATATTTAAAAAAAAAAAAAAAAAGTAAAAAAAAACTTTCTAAATTCTGTGGTTGAGCTACCATGTCCCCAGGCACTGTAGGGACCCACCTCCTTGAAAAAGTGGGACAATGACCCAAGAATGGGAAACTCCATACTTTTATAACTGAATGACAGCCACCTGTCTGCGAGCTGAAGAGTGAAACATTTTCTAATCCACAGTAAACACCATCAACTCTTCAGAATTTAACCATATATTACTATGATCTAATAGAGAGAAGGCTACCATTGGGAATAAGTATGTGAACTACTCATTCTTTGAAGTTTGTGGTTCCCCATCTTTTTGAGCATTAGAACTCTTTTTATTTTTTTGACGAACTTTATTTTTCTTAGAGCACTTTTAAGTTCACAGCAATTTTGAGCAGAAGGAGCCAAAATTTCTTATCTGCCCCCCACCCACATGCATCTCCTCTGCCACGATCACCATCCCTCACCCGAGCAATGCATATATGTTCTAACTTTTGAACCTGCACTGATAAAACATTAGCGTCCAAAGTCCTCCATTGACATTTGGGTTCACTCTGGGGAGTTGCACATTTTATGGGTTTGAATATATTCATGAAATGTAGTCACAAACTTACGATACGTAGCCATAGTATCATACTAAGAGGACTCCTTTTATAAAAGAATATTTAGCTTAAAAAGTCTTTTATTTGGAAATAATTTCAAATTTCCAGGAAAAAAGAAGAAAACAAAGAACTGTATTTGTTACCCAGATTCATTTATTATGAATATTTTACCTCATTTACTTCATTTGTTCCTTCTTTGCTTTTTTCAATATAATATATTTATGAACCTAAGCCATGGCCCTGGCCCATCGTCCTGAATCTCTGGGACTATCTTCTCTCTTGCAAGTCTTTAAGGTTGAGGGCAGATCCTGCGCTCAGTCCGCACAGGGCGCTTGCTGGCCACCCCTTCCGACCACCAGGTCAGCCACATGGATTTAGGGTGGACGTTCTCCTTCTGAAACCACTCACCTCCCAGTAGGGAAGTTACTGGTTTTGCACAAGCAGTCCCCGGCGCCCTTGGGTCAGTATATCTGCCCGTCTCCTCTTTGGTTGTCTTTTGTTCTTTTTGTTAATTTACACAAATTCACACACATTTTTGGGTTGTGCACACTGCTTTTAATGGTTACTTCATGATTGTATGATTGTGTTGCCTCCAGGGGGCCAGAACAACGGTGGGGGCGGGGGGCTAGGTGAAACTCCCTCCTTAATGCTGGAGCAGTGGAGTCATCTACTGATATTAACTTGGGTTTTGTTTTTACTTCTCAAAAATTCAGAGGGAATGAGTATCATCAATGCTTTCTTCTCTTTATTTTCCCCTTTCTCTTTACCGGCAGGGGTCAAGGCCCTTATACTTCTTGCCTCAGGGGTGTTTGAAGAGCTAAAGGCAGACAGTGCTTGAAGCAACCTCTCTTTCTGCCTTTCCTGAAAGTCTTGAGAATATGAAGTGAGAATGTCCCCTGATAGGGGAGAGAATGGAGAAGAGTGGATAAAAAAGTGTCAGGGAGAAGAAGAATATTCTGGAAAGGCAGGAAGGGTCCACAGTCTCTCTTATCGTTCCCGGGGTGGGGGGGGGGGCGGCAAGTTCTATAAGGGGAATGTCCTCTGTGCCGAAGGAGACGGGACCCCAGGCACTGGAGCCCCAGCATCTGTGGAATATTACACCCAAACACGGCATGTGAGGGAACAGTGTAATTGAATTGTTTTTGTTTGTTTGTTAATGTTTTTAAATGGTCCTAACGTTAAAATAACTTTTTTGGTATACAGATCAATGAATCTTAAGACATGTAGAACTTCATGTAATCAGGATACAGACCAGTTCTATCACCACCTCCAAATCTCCAGTGTGCCATCCCCCTATAGGGGTAACCCCTAAAAACCACTGACGTATTTCCCATCACAACAGCTTTATCTTTGAGAGACTGCCAACCAAATGGAATCCCACAGTCAATATCCTTCTGAGCCTGGTTTCTCGCACTCCAGAGTATCTTCAATATTCACCCATGTTTTTGTGGGTCTCAGCGGTTCATTTCCTTTACTGCAGAGCACTCCATGGTATGGATTGAGTACAATTTCCTCATCTTTTTACCGGTTGGAGGACATCTGGGTTGTTTTCAGCTTTTGGCTGTCACCGAAAAGACTGCTATGGGTGTTCACATACAGACTTTTGTATGAACATCTTTCCTCTCTCTGGGGTAAATAACTATGAGGGAGATTTCCGGGTCACCTGGTAAGAGTATGCGTAACTTTGTAAGACATTGCCACACTGTTTTCCGGAGGAGCGGTACCATTTAACACTCTACCAACAATCTGTGAGAGTTGCAATGGTTCCACTTTTCACCAACACTAGATACTATGAGCATTAAAAAATATATATTTTATTTATTATTTGACAGGGAGAGACAGGGAGAGAGGGAATCCATGCAGGGGAAGCAGGAGAGGGAGAAGAAGGCTTCCCGCTGAGCAGAGAGCCCGATGTGGGGCTCAAACCCAGGACCCTGGGATCATGACCTGAGCCGAAGGCAGGAGTCCACTGACTGAGCCATCCAGGTACCCCTGTTAGCATTTTTTATTAGGTTCACTGTAATAGGTGTGTAAAGGTATCTCATTGTGATTTTAATTTGCATTTTTTCTTATACGCCCCTGGATTTAAGGGCTCCTATAGTTTCTGGCAGTGAACTTATCAGTAGTGACTAGAATGGAACAGAGATGGGGATGCCTCTCCCAATATTTTGTTGCAATGACTCTGGGGCTGAGGATTGAAGGAAAGTCCTAATAATGACCAAGAACAAAATTCTCTACAACTCAGCACTGGGGTTTCTGAGTCAGATTTAATATGATTTAAATAAAATAAATTTACAATTCTTGTAAAACCAATTGTGGTGGACATTCATGCCCGCTTCCTGCGGCTACGGATTTCAAATCAGTATACTCATAATGTGGCACACCTTATCTTGTGGTCTATCATATGCCCGATTGCATTAGTATGATTTGATTATGAAAACTTCGCAAAGTGCTTCCAAAGGATCTCACATAATTGCTAACATGGGGATGCACCACAATTTGGACTGGACACTCAGTATTTCCTTTGATTTAGAAAATGGGAAACACTGCAAAAGAAGTAAATAAAGACAGTGAATTTATAGGTCCAGGTGTTAATTAGTGTTGAATGAATGAAAGACAATTAAGTCCAAAAGTGCTAGAACTAAAAGATGCTAGAATCCAGGTATTTTAATATGTAAGGCAAATATCTTTCTTCTCCTGGCTCCTAACTGTAAATGTCCCTAAGGCATTATTTCAAGGATTTGCTCTCTGCACTTTCTCCCTTGGGGCTCTCTAATCCCTGGAGCAGGGATATACGTGTCCTATTCCCCACTTCCTGATTCAGAAGCCTCTTACTGTACCATAAAGAAGTCGTCTAATCTTTGTCCCAGCTTCTTTGTCACTCGTGAGCCCCTGGGATCATACCTGATTTTATGCTAACGAGGTGACCAGCGGTCAGGCCCAGACAGCTTCAGGATTGGGGACGGTCACCTGAAATACAACCGTGTGTTTAGGGGGTTGGACTTGGAGCCTGTGCAGCCTCAGGGGAGCCCTATGGGAGCATTGGGAAAAGGGGAGCTAGAGACTGAGTTAGATATTACAACTGAGGGGGTCAAGCAATCATGGCGATGATGTCATGAAATCCAATACAAACTCTGGACGGGAAGCTCAGGGGACCTCCCTGGTTGGTGAACACGTCATTGCTCTGGCGGGGTATCATGCCTGGGCTCCACGGAGAGAGGGCCCGGACCCCTCTGCCTTCGGGCCCTCCCAGCCCTTGCCCTATGGGGCTCTCCGTTCAGCTGGTCTGATGTGTCTCCTTCGTAATGAAACCGTAATAGCAAGCGTAGCACTTTCTTCAGGTCTGCGAGTCAGTGGATCACTGAACCTGCGGAGGGCCGCGCTGCCCCAAGTCTGCAGCCAGCTGGTCAGAAGCTCAAGGGCCAGGGTGCCGGGGTGGCTCCATCGGCTAAAGGTCAGACTCTTGATTTTGGTTCCGGTCATGATCACGGGGTTGTGAGATGGAATCCCCGACTCGGGTTCTGGGCCAGCGGCGTGTCTGCTTGGGTTTTCTGTCTGCCACTCCCTCACCTGCTCTCTCTCTCTCTCTCCCAAATAAATAAATAAATCTTAAAAGAAGAAGGAGGAGAAGAGAGCGAAGAAGAAGGAGCAGGAGGCCGAGGAGGAGGAGGAGGAGGACAAGGAGGATGGGGAGGGGGAGAAGAAGTTGTTCAAGTGCCCTGGGGACTGCACTGTGGCCGGCATCAAAGTGGGGCAGTCTCGCGGGACCAGCACGGAGCCCTTCACTCGGGTGTCTCCTAACTCTAATTAGTGCAGAACTGAAGTAGAGCCGGGCTTGAAACAGAATGCTCCCCGTCAGACCTGGGCGCCGGTCCCGGCCATTGTCCTGAACCCCAAGTCTCCGGTTCCCCCTCCTCTGCCACAACAGACACTGGCGGGGCTGCACGGGCCAGACAGTGTTTTCTCTGCTGTTCTGGTAGAAGAAGGCAGATGTGACACAACACCTACCCTCCCCCATTTTTCCCTTTCCACAGCCCCTGATTTCGGCCACGGTCTCCATCAGGCTCAGGAGCAGCTCTACTATGACCGCAGCACATTCCACTGCGACTTCCCCCTTCTCCTTTTGGCCTTGAGAGAAAAAGAGGATGCAGGGAGCCCCGCTCCGTGGGTCCCTCTGCATTCACCAGAGAAGAGCCAGTAGCTTTCTAAAGGGAGTTTGCTCACCTCCGGTTCTCTTCTCGCCTCCACTTCTGCATGGGCGCTTCCTCGTGCCCTTTGGCCGCTGTTCCAGGCGGTGGGACACAGACACCGCATTCTTGGAGAAAACGGAGAGGGATGATCCATGAAAACTCCCTAATAAGTTACAAGCACCCTGAGCAGCGCTGTCAGGCTTAAAGGTCACCTATTTCTGAGGTATGAAAAACAGAGAGCACACGGGAAGCCTCATGCATAAGCAAAGCTGCTCCTTGCATTCCAGAGTCATTTAAATGGCCGGGAACTTATCTCTGTGATAAAGGCTGCACCTTTTTATGTATGTTAAACCTAAGGAAAGTGCTTAAAATCCTCCCTGGCATTTGCCTGGCAGAGCTCTTCTGGGGTAATGGGCCATGACGTGCTTTGAGCTCCTAGAAAGGAGAAGTGTGATGCAAGTGTAAATGCATTATTATTGCTATTAGGAATGGTGATCTGGGGGGAAGATTAAATGCGAAAGATAAAATCACTGAAATCTATAAGGGAAATGTAAAACTGGGCCCATGAAGTTCCATACTTCAATTAAATTAAATGACCGCATAATGCTACATTCTAATCCTGTGTGCATAAATTAACATAAAAACAAAATGATACAAAACTGCTAACATCAGCAGGATATCCAGGGGCCATTAGTCATTAGCCTCTCCAAGCCCCCTCTCCTTATTCTTCAGGGCCTGGGAATTTGACAACCGCAAAGTGCTCCGCGCTCATTTGTGGGTAAATGCGCTTCCTCCACACGCGGGTTCTCTCCTGGGCTCTCTTTCTGCCACTGACCCGGATTCCCCCACTTCCTGTGCAGCCTGAACTGGGACACTGGTCTTTCCCGGCCCGTTCCTGGAGCAGCTGCGAATCCTCCCCAGGCCCGAGAGCTTCTCCAGCATTCTGAGAGCTCCAGGAATTAGCTGGGACTTGATAGATCAAGAGGCAAGTCCTGATTCTGCCCTGTCCTGCCACCTGGCTCCCGGTGCGGAGACACAGAGTTAACCCTGTGACTCCTGGGGCCAGTTGGGGCACAGACACGGTTTCTGCTCTGTGGACAGACTCCTAGAAGGGACCCTGAAAGCGGGGCGCTCTGTCCGTCCCCAGAGTCCTGGAAGGCACATGGCAAGGTGCACTACAGACTTACCCTTGTGCAGCATCCTGTCCCCTTGGCACAAGGGGGCCAAACCTTCTAGGTAGAGGCTCCTAAAAGGAAACCTCCTCTCTCCCCTAAGACACTTATCAATGTTGGAAAAAACGCCACCGATCCACTGTGGGCTGGAAGCATAAACCACCATTGCACATGAAGGCAGCAAGTTGATTTTTCCAACCAGCACGCAACTAGCTAATAGCAGGGGCTCCTCCCTCACCCGCCCCCTGAGCTACTGTGGGGTCCACTCAGGAGTTCAGCTGTGGCTTCTCGGGGCTGCTGAGCCACTTGGGCGGACCTGAGCACACCTGTCTTCCCGAGGGCTGAGAAGAGCCAGAAGGTCATTCCATCCAGGCGTGGTACCCAGACACGGCCAGGGGAGGGTGATTTTGAACATGGCGGAGTGCTGTCTCTCCCTCCTACCCCGTGCACGTGTCCAGAGCTCCATCAGGAGTACGGGCTCCCGTGCAGTATGATTTTGGAGCCCCTGTAATGGATTTAATACCAAATGCAAAGAGACACTCCCACAGCCCTTGGCTGTCAACCCGGATGCAACCTGGTACCTTCAGGGCTCTGTGGTGGAGGAGGAGCCCTCTGGGACCAGGCTTCTTTGCATGTGTAGATGAGATGACCCTGGAGACACACAGAAATGCAGGAGAAGCGGGTTTGGGAGACTAGAGCGCTGTGTGAACAGGCGTGTGAGTGGGCAAGTCTGGATTACTTTGTATCCGTGGGCTGCTGGAGCCCGAGGAAGCTGGAGTTCCCAGGCTCATCAGGAACATGCACAATGTAACCTAGGAATTCTTCCCATACATAATTACTGAGCACCTGCCATGCCCCGCACTGGGCTAGCTTCTGACCTCACAGGTCTCCAGATCAAGTAGTAACTAACCTTGATAATGACTATGATGATAAGGAGGAAGAGCGTGATGTGGTGAACTCTCATCCGCTGTGTATCGCTCCCACACCGTGCTAGGTATTTAATCCATAGTGTTAACTAATCTTGGCAACGGCTCTAAAAATAGTGCTGACTTGATCCATTTGAGTGATGAGGAAAGTTGAGGCAGACACATCCTATGGCTAGTAGATGTCAGAGCTAGAATTCAGACCTAGATTTGTAGGCCATACAGCCTGAAGTCTTTCTGTCACACGACAGGCTGCTGCTTCATCGGAGACATCGGGCGTGCAATGGAAGAGGAGGGAAAAGAGAGATGAATGAATGTGAGTCTTGGTAGCGGAGAACTGAACGGCTTGTTTCAGAGCGGCCCTTTCAGAGTTCGATCATTCAGTAGATGGTAACAGGGAATAAAAGATTTTGCACACGAGTGTGTACCAGATAAGTCCCTTATCACTTTTCGGGGGTGGGGGGTGGAGAGAAAAAGCAGAATTCTACACATATCGGACTATTGAGATTTTCTCTGTAGTCAGAAAGAGTGATTCTTCCGGAGTGCTGGAGGCTTGAGAAACACCCAAGACTCTGTCTTGCTCTCCTGGGGGCAGTTGTGAAGTTTCCAACATATTTTTGAGTTCTTAAAATTACCAAGATTAATATGAAAACCTGATTGGAAAGAATGCAGGAGGAAAGAGAAACTGAAGGTTAAAGTGTTTGGAAGTTAACTAAAAAGTTGAGTCTGGAAGGAAAATGTAATATCTTTGACAAGATAATATAAGCCAATAGGAAAATGACTCAATTTATACCACCTTTTAGGAATACACTTATTTTATCATGTGAGGCACGACTAATCAGGCATACGGGCACTGATTCGATCCTGTCTAAAGAAAAATCAAATGTTCTTTTAGGAATAGGCACTACTTAATTATTTCCCCAAAGATAAGATAAACTCAGTGGATGACCTGAAAGTAAGATGTATAGTAGAGTCCACTTAACATGTGAGATTGTGAAGAAAATATGCCATCATGCTAAATGAGCCACTCAGTAACCAGTCATCCTAAAGAAAGACAAGACGTCTTCTGACACCTGTTTATTGCTACAATGATATATCGGGTATGGACTGTGCCTCCAAATTATTGGCTCTCCAAGAAACAAAAATCTATCCCTCTCATGCTTATTACTGGAATGCTCTAGACAAATACATGCAATTTCATGTAATTTTGTCTAGGCAAATCAGCCGAATTTCGGGCTGTCATTTTTCCCAGGCAAAGCTGATATCATTACCATATGACTGCAGCCAGCGAACAGCTCTATGGTTATCTCATACCCTCACAGAATCTTTTCCCCCAAATGTCATTGTCGTTCAAATACATTCCACACGAGCAACATTCAAAGGAACAGTTCTGTAATATTGCCACCCACCCACTCCCTCCTCCAGAAAAATTCGGGCTTACAAGAGAAATACGCATTTTTTCTTTTCCCTGGCAAGAACTTAAAAGATATCTGATTTAAGTGCTTAATTCTAGGATGTTGAGCAGAGCAGTGCACTTGAGCTGTGAAAGACAGCCATGTGTTTTTATTGTAGACCTCACTCTACCATGCTATTAGCTCATGCTTGATTATGCATCGTACCTAAAATCCCATTTCTCTATGCAACCGCACTCTGCAACAAAAGCTCATGGAAGGATCCATTCCTTTCCCTTCAATACACATCCTCGGCGCCTATTAATTTTAATGTAACATGTGATAGTAACAATATTCATAAATTCAAAAGATAACCGCTACCACTTCCAGAGCTCTTCCACTTCAAAACATTAATTTCATACTGAGTATGGTTATTTGGGCAAAAGAAAAAGAACATTTCTTTCTACAACTTTCTTCCTATATAGACAAGAAAAAAACTGCATTATAATTATAATTGTAATAATTTTTAAGCCCAGCTTCTCTTATAGATATGTTTGTACTTTCATATCTTTATAAAGTGACCCAATCAGCTTAAACACTTCTTGCTGTAGTCAGTTTGGGCTGCTATAATACAATACCATAGACCAAGTGGTTTATCAATGATAGAAATTTCTTGCTCACAGCTCCGGAGGCTGGAAGTCAGAGATCCGGGGGCCAACATTGCTGGACACTGTGGTGAGAGCTCCCTCCTGGGTCGCAGACACCAACAACTTCTTGTTTTAATGTCACGGGGTAGAAAAAGGGTGGCATGAGCTCTTGGGCCTCCTATCAAAGCAAGAATCACATTCCTGAGGGCCACACCTCATTACCCAAGTAACTGCAGAAGGCATCACTTCCAAATACCATCACACTGGGAATTAAGTTCCAACATACGAATTTAAGGGGGGATGGGACACACACGCACACACACACACACACCCACACACCCACACACAGACACATTCAGAGCCTAACACTTCTCTAGAGAGTGTAAGGACCCCTGGGCCTCCACAGCTCATAGGATTGCTAGGCTGTGGACAATGAATCCATTAGACTGTCAGGCCAACGAAGGCAGGGCCTGTGCCTGTCTCATCCACATTAGCCATTCAGTAGACCCTCTAGGAAGGCCCTGTATCTGTGTCTGTCTGCTCACAGATCCACTCTCGGGGCCGGGTGTGTGTGTGCGTGTGTGTAGACATGCTATGAAGTGGGTTCAGAGAGACCAGGAGGTTCTAGATCTCCTACCTTCCACAGCTACTAAATCTCCCCCAGGGATCCGGCTCCCCAGAGAGGCCCCGCTCTGTTCCAGCTTCCCCAGCACCCTCTGCGCTTTCACGGCAATGACCCTACGCCCACCCATGGCTCCTGAGGTCGAGGAACCGTGGTGACTTCCTTCCATCGCTCTGCCCTTGGGTGAGGGGGGGGGGCTCACCATTCCCTATCTGGCTGAACTCAGGAATTCAGATTATACTCCAAGAGAACCATGTGAGTCTTCTAATGTGTTCAGCTAGAAATCTGGGGAGCACGTGTGGGAATGACTATGAAGGGTGTAAGATAATGGAGGCAGGAGCATAAAATCGGATCAGGCCAAATGTACCGATACGGCTCACTAAACAGAGCATCTTCATTTAAGGCTGCGGCGTGTTAGGAAGCACTTTGTTTGATTGGTTGGCTGAAACAGGGACCAGAAAGGTGGCCTACGCAGAACAAATTGGAAATGCCTGGCCTGTCTTCGCTTCATGTCGGGGGAGGGATTCAAAAGCTCGGGGAGACGGTGATGTTAGAGTGGGTTTGTCTTTAAGACCTGCTTACTGGCTCTGGGAGGATCCAGAAGACACACCTTTCAGCACAGCAGTGAGAAACGAGTTGGCGAGGGGATCCCTACCCTTGAAGAGCTCGGCGATTGCCCTTCTTTGTAGGTCACACCTTACTGTGGGAGCGGCAGTTACTGAATTGGGGAACCCAAGGTAATGAGAATGGTTGGAACCTGGGGTGGCAGGGGCCAATAGACGTTGTTTAGCTGCCCAAGGCAAGGTGGGTGTGGTACCATAATGGACAGTGGAGTCGAAGCCGCCATCGGAAAAGACTGACTCACATAGACATGGTGTTGGTATATGGATTGTGATGTTCCTGGACATGACATAGATAGGAAGTGTACCAAATTCTAACTTAATCTGTATAAGCAGGAAAGTTCTAGGGCAGGTGAACAAAGTCTAACTTGAATCGTTAAAATGGAGTCATAGCTCCTTAGTCAATTCCCAGATTTGAGCCAGTTTATAGACCCAGAACCCTTTGAAGAAAGTGGAAACCAGATCCCATTGAGAAGAACACTGGCAAACTACCAAATATTTGTACTATTCCTCTTTTTCCTAGTGTTCCCTAAAGGGACCTTGGACCAGAGTAACTGTGAAGTGGGGGAAAGGAAATAACTAGAGGCTTTGGGGGATTACTGGGCACTGGCTCTGAACCAGCCCCAATTCTGGGGGAGCTGAAACATCTCTGTGGTCCACGGGTCAGAGCAGGGGCTTGTGGATATCAGTAAACCGGGGAGTTTATCTCAGGTCCATCTCACCGTGGGGCCTGTGGGGCTCTAAACACATATTGAGGCTATTTTTCCAGCTCTAGAATGCATGCTTGGAATCGATTCTTTAGATTTTGGGGGAAACATACTCCTCATCTGGCTCTGTTGTCCCAGCCCATTTCCTGATTTTTGAGTGGTGCCCAAAGAAAAGAAGGTCTGGAGTAGGTCCAGGCTGCTGTGCAGTCTGCTCTGCCATGTGGTCCACACGGACCTGCGGATCTAGTGGTGCTCGAAGTGTCTGTGACATGCTGTTTGGCGCGTTTAGAAGCTTCCTCCAGATGAGTCATAGCACAGGCTCCCCTCCCCTGCCGGTAACTACTCTCCTTCTGGAAAACGGGTCTGGACTGGCTACCAGGCCTTAATAAATGCAGAATACTTGACCAGGAGCCACAAGGTACCCTGTGATTCACAATGAACTGCGTGTTTATTGACTCCCCAGATCGTGAAGTTGGGCCCGCACAGTAACACTCCAGTATCCAATGGGGGTGGTGTACACGGGGCTGGTCCTAGACAGAAACTGAAGGCACAGGTAATTTACATGAAGAAGGGGCTCAAGGGCCCCCAGTCCCCACTGCTGCCCCACTGCCTCCTCTCTCCCGGCCTGCAGCTAATCGCCGCGTGGGGCGCTCGCTCTGGTTGAGTGACAGAGGAAGAGAGAACTCAGGCCTGGTTTCCAGATGGCTCTGTGCGATAGGCAGGCACCATTTGCAAGTGGACAGCTGCAGCCCTAGAGCCCCTTTCTGAGGCATCCCTGCAGGACCTGGTGAAGGACGGAGCTATGAGCAGTGCACCTGGCTGTTCACTTTGTTTCTGAGGAAGAATGGCCAGATGTGCAATTACCTAGACTCATGGACTGTGGTTGATAGTTTGGCTGAATGGTCAGGGACTCGGAAGGGACATGATTTGAAAGTTTGTGATAAGGAAATTTGGGTAAAGGTGAGCACCTGGAATTTTGCACAGTAGATGCGCAACAACCGTGAAGATATTTGTGTCCCACGTGAGTCTTCACAGAAGGGTGACCTCAGCTGAGGAAGCTTTTACTCCTCAAGTGGACAGAATGACTTTTTCTGAGGGTACCTGTCTCTTTGCCCAGCCTGGTGACACCCAATGGGCTCATGAACACAGTGGTCGTGTGGAAGCGTTAGACCTTATACGTGGACTCAGTAACATGAACTTCTACTCACCAAGGCCAACCTGGCAACAGCAGAGACCAATGCTGAATCCCCAGTAGGGTACCATTCCCTGAGGGGACCTGTGCAGTCACCCCAGCAGGTAAGAACATCAGCTGGATACCTGTCGGTGGGGTGACTGCTGGATATGTTTCAGAAGGGTCAGTGTTTTGCTGTTCCTGGAACAGACATTTCCTATGGTTACAGACCTGCCTCCCCTGCACGCAATGCTTCCGCCGAAAGTACCATCTGTGTGCTTACAAAATGCCTTATTCCACACAGAATTGCTTCGGATCAAGGAAGCTGACTTCGTGGGAAAAGAAGTGTGGCAATGGGTTCGTGCTCATAGAAATCACTGGTGTTTCTGTGTTCCCCACCATCGTAAAGCAGCCAGCTTAAGGGAACAGTGGAAGAGTCTTTTGAAGCCAGTTACAACGCCAGTGAGGGGACAATACTTTGCCCTGCTGGGGCAGCCTTTCAGCAGGCTGTAAGTGCTCTGAGTCAGTTGCCCAATGTATGTCCAAAACATGGTGTTGTTTCTCCTATAGCCAAGATTCACAGGCCCGGAATTCAAGGGGTGGAAAAGGGAGAGTCACGACTCACTACCACACCTAATGATCCACTAGTAAGATTTTTGCTTCTAGTCCCTGTGACTTTATGCTCTGCTGACCGAAGGGTCTCAGTTCCAAAAGGAGGAATGCTTCCCTCAGGAGATACAAAGATGATTCCATTGGGGTGGGAGCGAAGATTGCCACCGAGCCCTCTGGGATCCTCAGGCCTTTCAATCAAAAGGCAAAGAAGGGAGTTATGGTGTTGGCGGGGTGATGGATTCTGACTGTGGGGGGAAATCGGACTGCTATTCCACGTGGAGATCCATTAGCACATCCGTACCCTGTGATTAAGATCAACGGAAAATTACTATGGCTCAGTCCAGGCAGGGTTACTCATGGCCCAGGGCCTTTAGCAATGAAGATTAGAGTCAATGCATCAGTCAAGAACCATGATCAGCTGAGATGCTTGTTGAATATAAAGGGAATACTGAGTGGGTAGTGATGTAGGAAAGGCATTAGGGTTTGAAGCTGAAGGCCAAGAAAGAATCTTGAGATGTCTTTGGTGCAAAAGGTGATTTTATTAAAGCGCGGGGACAGGACCCGTGTGCAGAGAGAGCTGCACGCGGGTCATGAGAAGTGGCCCATTACACACTTTCAAGTTGGGAGGGGGTTAGGGATGGTGTAAGCCTCCCAGGCATTGGGGAAACAAGGTTTCCAGGGTCAGGAGGGGGCTAGCTATTGTTGGGAAAGGTCACTTATCACTGTTTAGTAAAAACCCTTCAGTGTTACGTGGGTGGGTCATATACTTGGGGAATGATTGCTAACATGGATCTTGGTGGGGAGTAGAGATAAGGGAAATTTCTAAAGGAATTTTTTTTGTTCAGTTAGACTGACAGGGTCCTGGGGGTTGGGCTAAGATTGCCTTTTGCCCTTAGCAAACTAACACATCAAGGCCGTGGAGTCCCTGCAGGAATGTCCGTCTGCCTGTTTCAAGGACTTGTCAATGGGCTGTAAGTAGTAAGGACATTTAAGAATTTTTCTTCTGCCTTTGTTTCCCACATCAGGTAGTGGAAGAAGGTAGTTATAAACACCAGCTACAACCACAGGACCCACAGGACAGAAATGAAGACTGTAATTGTTATGAGTATTTTCTCCTTAGTTTGTTATGGATGTGTTTGTGTGTGCGTACCTTTGTTTTCTTTCCTCCCTTACCCTCTCATCCTGTGACATAAGATATATAGACTTTATATCATTGTATTTAAGTATTATTAATGTTACATGATGGTATTGAAGTTATGGGATATCAAGGGGAGAATAAACATCATTCAAAGTTTTTACCTTCTCTTTGAGGAAGAACTAATGCATCTTTAGTTGTACACAGGATGGTCCTTACATGGTGGTTGGAATTATGATGTTGTTATTGTATTTAGTTAAACAGAGATTAAGTGTGCTTTAAGGAGATATTTATGGTTGCCCATCTGACCGGGGACGGAATTGTGATGGTTAATTGTACGCATCAATGGACTGGGCCCTGAAGGGCCCAGAAAGCTGGCTGAACATTATTTCCGGGTGTGTCTGTGAGAGTGTTTCCAGCAGACATCAGCATCTGAATTGGTAGCCTGAGTAAAGCAGATCTTCTCCCTGTGTGGGTGGACCTTATCCAATCCACTGAGGACCTGAAGAGCTTAAAAGAGTGGAGGCAGGGAGAATTCTCTCTCGGCCTGGCTATGGATCGGAAACATTGGTCTCCTCCTTTTGGGCTGGGACTGGAGCCATCCATTCTCCTGAAGATCTCACTCAGCCTTTTGGACTTGGATTGGAATGATCTTCCTAGACCTCCACCTTGCGGATGGCATATTGTGGGAATTTTCATCCTCTATAACACACACACACACACACACACACACACACACACGTATATTACATCCCAGTGATTTTTTGATGCGTGCTAATTTGGGGAACTGCCCCAGTAGGCCCTAGGGCCCTTGCCCCAGCACTGGAGAACTCTGAGCCCCAGACCCCGTCTGTGCATTTGCAGGGGGCCTAAATGTTCCCTAAATGAGACCATTCAGCTTCTTATCTACATCAATCAATAAGACAAGTAAAACACTAGGCCATATTGATGAAACTCATTAAGTAAGAATTCTCCTTTACTAACTCCAATTAATTCTTTCCAGTTATCAGCTGAACTTCAACTGAATAGCTTTTCATTTTGACCTGAAATTATCCTTTTCAGACAGGCTGATCTAACAGTGTTGACAATATTCAGAGTTTAAGAACCTTCACCTAGATTAACGTATATTCCCCCATCCTAAATCCATGCTGAAGAGCAGAAACAATGAGGTTGCTTTCCATGCGTTGAACAGATACTTATCGAGTCCCTGCTCTGGCCCAGGCCTTACGGCTGCAGCAGTCAACAGATGGATGTGATCCTAGCCCTCCTGGCGTTTATCAAGCTCCGTGGCTTGTTAAGCTTCATCAGGTTGCAGCGAAGAGAAATAGGTTCTTTTAGATAAAAATCAAGGTTTTAGAAATACTGTGGGTTTATTGTAAAGATGCAGAAAAAGTTTAGGAAATACAGGAAAATAAATAGCCACGGAGACCCAGCTCCGTGAGAGATTGAACAATGATACCTCCTCCTTCAGAATCTGCTACCCTAGAAGCAGAAGTTGTGTAAGGATAACGAAAATTGCAGTGTTCCAGGTTAAAAGAAAAAATGGGAGTGATCGCTGATTGTCACCAGGTACCCATTATTGATGGCTGAGTTGAGCTCAGATGCCAGAGCCTCTCCGGATCAGCTTTAGATAAGAAGTCAGTGTCCAGTAATAGTCCTTGTGGCCATTTAGGGAGAAAGACCTTGGAGTTGAGGGTGGACAGGCTCGGAACATTTTCAGCTGCAAGCACTATCCCAGACCAACATCTTCTGTTTCAAAACCAGAAGGATTCATCTTGAAATTTTTCATCTGGATTTACGAGTTCTTACCTGATACGGGAGAACACAGCTCTGCACAGCTGGGGATTAAGGCATCAGAGAGCAGATGGCCCCGCTCAAAGGGCGGATAGGATGCGATTTGGGGAGAGAAAATGCAGGCCTGCTGGGGATTGGCTGCGACGAATGGTTCCTTCAGACAGAACTTTTCACGTGCGACAGCCGACAAATTATTCTTTCTGTATTTGCAGCGCTGGTCTAGCCCCGCACTGCGTTCCACATCAGCCTAAAGGGCCTATCAACCCAGAAAAACCTATTACAGGTCTTATGTCCACTCACATGAAAGGACACGGACATAGTCACTGTGCAGGAAGCAAGGGAATTCTGAATGTCCTCACTGCAGCTGGATCGCAGTGTTTGCTGCGGGAAGACCGGGGATCTTTTAGAGACCCGATAAGCTGGGGGGATTTGGGCGAAGAATTTTCTGAGTCACAGCAGGGGTATGCAGAGGGCCCACACTGGCCCGTGTGGAGGCATTATTGGACAGCTGCATTTTATTCCATAGCTCAGCACAATGCTCTCTTTGCCATGAATTTCATGGGGCTTTAGGCAAAATCCTACAGCAATTCATGGCCTGTGCGCTGAAGGTTACTGTGGCGTGCTCGCTCTCACACTCCGGCCCCATGGTTCCAGCCCTGGGGTTCTCTCCTTCTGATACACGCAAGCTTGATAATTAGGTAAACGAGTAGCAGCTGCGGTATCAGTCCTTAATTAAAACAAAGCTGTACAAAGCTGGCGAATGGGCACTGCCACACTCATTTTGGTTTATTGCATACAACTGTTTTCTCTTGAAATCTTTCATTTACCGTGATCATTTCCTACTTCCCGAGGTGAAATTTTGAGGGAGAGTTCACGATGGCATTCTCTCAATTACACCTACCATTCAAGATCACAGTCCGAGGATATTTCCAGAAACAAGCATTTACATAAAGGGAGATAGTTCACTTATTTTCAAAGTATCTGAAGGGCTTTCTTCGAGCACTGCCCATTAATATCTCTGAGCCTATTCTATAGGCTGGGTAGAGAATTACTACAATTGCTACAATTTTTGCCCCAGTGGTCAGAGCTTCCCGGTAAACAGAATGTGTGCCATTGTTCCGTACCCAGAAAAAAAGAGAAAACATTCTAAGTGCTTCAAGATCCAATTTCAACCAATTCCACTTCTCACTCTCCAAAGCGAAAGAAAACATTTCTATTGATTTCTGACAAACAACGGGATCAAAAGAGCTTGCTGGTTTTGTTCAAGGTCCCTCTCTCTATCTTTCTTTTGTTATGAGGCTCCCCTTCGCTTTACTCCTTTGATTGGCTTGTTGTAGAATGAACTCGCCCAGACATCTTTTGTGCTGAGTGAATTTTTCCCCTGTAGAATTTTAAGGCTATAAGGAACTGTCATCGGATGACCAGAAGATGTGTGGGTGAAGGCTGAATTGGCTATGACATCGTCCAGATGTTCTCACGAGCTTTTGGCACTGGACACTGGCTCGGTGCTTCCATTATCGATGGCCAGATACTGTCTTCAGTGACGGCGCAGCCGGCAGCCTCTTGAGCAAGTGCAGGAAACACTGTGGGAAACAAATGGTGGTATTTTGCCATTTCATGGTGGATACACCATTTGGGGAGCTCATATTTGTTCCAGTTTTACAAAGACTGAGTTGTCTCCTTGCTATTCAATCATTTGTTCTTTCAGAAAATGAGGATGTAATTTGTATGTTAAAAAATTCCCCTTTGAAAGTATATGATTCAGGGGCACCTGGTTGGCTCAGTCGGTTGAGCGTCTGACTCTTGGTTTCAGCTCAGGGCATGATCTCAAGGGTCATGGGATGTAGCCCCCTCTCTCCCTCCCATGCCCCACCACTGGGCTCCATGCTTAGTGTGGAGTCTGCTTAGGATTATCTCTTTCCTCTCCCTCTCCTTCCCCCACTCTCTGTCAAATAAACAAACAAATAAACAAATAAACCCTATATAAAAAAGAAAGCATAGGATTCAGTGGTTTTTAGTTTATTCACAAAGTTGACACAACCACCACCACTATCTATTCCAGGATATTTTCATCACCCCCAAAAGAAACCCACCCCCACTGGTAGTCACTCTCCGTTTCCCCACCTACGAACTCCTGGCGATCATTTATTTACTTTCGTCTCTATGGATTTGCCTATTCTGGACATTTCTTGTAAAAGGAATCATACACTATTCCTTTTGTGTATGGATTCTTTCACTTACCACAGTGTTTTCAAGGTTCATTCATGTCACAGCGTGTCAGTACTTCACTTGTTTTTATGGGGGAATAATATTTGATTGTATGTATATAGCACATCTTCTTTATCCAATCTTCAGTTGAGGGGCATTGGGGTTGTTTCCACTTTTTGGTTATTGTGAGCATGATCATTCATGTATAAGTTGTAGGTGGACTTATGTTTTCAATGCTCTTGGGTGAACATCTGGAGTGGAATTGTTTGGTCATATGATAACTACATATTTAACATTTTGAGGAACTATCAAACTATTTTCCAGAATGGCTGCACTGTTCTACATTCCTACCATCAACGTATGACAGTTCAAGTTTCTCCACATCCTTGTCAACCCTTGTTATTGTCTTTTTGATTGTAGCCAGTCTAGCAAGTGAGAAGAGGTACTTCATCATGGTTTTGATTTATAGTTCCTTAATGACTAATTGTCTTAAACATCTTTTCATGTGTTTATTGGCCGTTTGTATATCTTCTTTGACGAAATATCTATTCACATCCTGTGTCCATTTTTATTTGGGTTATTTGACTTTTTAGTGTCAAGTTGTAGGAATTCTTTAAATATCCTAGATGTATAGATATGTTCTAGATATATTACCAGACATCTGATTTGTGACTATTTTGTCCTGGTGTTTGGCTTTTAGTTTCACTTTCTTGACTGTCCTGTAAAACACAAAAGTTCAAAATTTTGAAGTCCCCTCTCTCTGTAGTTCCTTCTGTTGTGTATGTCATTCATTTATTTTTACTAACATTTTTGAGTCCCTATACTGATCCAAAATACAAAGATGAGTTAAGATACCATTTCTGCCCTCAGTCAGAATCAGACTCTGCCATGGAGAAGGCAGACATATAAACAGGTACATTGAGGAGTCCTATTTTCAGATAGACACATCATCTGCTTCCTTCTGATCTTGGCTCAAATGTCATTTCCTCAAAGACACCTTTACTGACCTGCTGATCTAAAGAGTACTTCCTATTACCATGTCCTGACACTCTTACTTATGGCCTCTTGTCATTTCCTGACCTTATTTTTTCTCTCACCAGAGTGTAAGTTCCATAGAGACAGGAACTTTGCATGTCTCTACTGCTAAACTCCAAGAAACTAACAGCATCCACATAGTGGGTGGGCGACAAATACTGGTAAAAAGAATAGATGTTATTATCATAGATATAAAGGGGAATCAAATCCACTGAGGAAAGGAATAAAGAAATCCCACTAAAAATTTGAGAACTCTATCAGAGAGGGAGAAAAACCATGAAAGACTCTTAACTAGAGGAAACAAACTGAGGGTTGCTGGAGGGGAGTTGGGTGGGTGATGGGATAATTGGGTGATGGGCATTAAGGAAGGCACGTGATGTGATGAGCTTTAGGTGTTAGATGCAACTGATAAATTATTGAACACTACATCTGAAACTAACGATGTACTATATGTTGGCTAATCGAATTTTTAAAAAATGGGGAATTTTGAGCAGGGTCTTGAAAGATAAATTGGTAATAGAGACGTGGTAGGAAAAAGACAACTAAGAAAGGAATCTAGCAGAGGAGATGCACAGACTAATTTCCACAGACATTTTATTAAGACATAGGGATTGATTGATAAGCTCATTGAAGTGCCAGCATCCTTCTCAAGGGTGCTTTTGGGAAGTGGAGTGAGGGAGAGGAAAGACCACTGGATAGGGTCATCAGGAGTCTTGGAATCTGATCCTAACTTTATCACTAATTTATTATTGGCCTTGGACAAGACTGGGTAATCTCCAGTTCTTTGGTACATCTATAAAATGAGGTGACTGATCTTTAGGTATACTCAAACACTGAAAATCTAGAATTCCATTTCAGAAAGGAGATTAACTCTTAATATCTTTACAGTGAAGGATCATTTATTTCCTTTTTCTTCATTTCTTAGATGAAATATAACTTAATGTGCAGTCATGATCACAATCTGAAGCTTACGAATCAATAAATTTTTATATACGTACGTGCCCTCTAATAACCACACAAATCGAAATCTAGAACTTCAACCTCAGTAGTTCCCTCCTGCTTCTTCCTGATCAACAGCTCCCCAGAAGTAAACCACTATTCTGACTTTTGTAAATATTTGTTACTTTTGTCTGGTATTGGATTTCATTTAAATGGACTCCCATAGTATGTATAGTGTCTAGATTTATTTTTTTGCCTAGCATGATATATGTGAGATTCATGCATGTTGTTGAATATATCAGTAGTCCTTGTTCTACTGCTCAATAGTATTCCCTGTATGAATAGATCACAATTCATTTATCCACTCTCACATTGAAGAACATTTGGATTATTTGGAGTTTTTAGTTATTATGGGTAAAGCTGCCATTAGCATTCTTGAGCATATCTTTTGGTGGACATAGTCACACATTTTTTCCCCTTGGGCTCGCACCCAGGGGTAGAATGGTTGATTTCCTAGGGTAAACCTATGTTTAGCTTTGGAATTTGGACTGCCAAATATTTTCCAAAGTGGTACTGCCAATTTACATTCCTATAAGTCATGTGTGAGAGTTCTAACTGCTCCACATGTTTTTTTAAAAGTTATTGTCAGGGGACGCCTGGGTGGCTCAGTGGATTAAAGCCTCTGTCTTTGGCTCAGGTCATGATCCCAGGGTCCTGGGATTGAGCCCCATATTGGGATCTCTGCTCAGTGAGGAGCCTGCTTCCTCCTCTCTCTCTCTCTGCCTGCCTCTCTGCCTATTTGTGATCTCTGTCTGTCAAATAAATAAATAAACTCTTAAAAAAAAAGTTATTGTCAGTCTTTTCAGTTTTAGACATTTTGGAGTATGGGTGGTGGTCTCCCATTGTGGTTTTGGTTTGTAATTCCCTCATACAAATTGTAATGATCTTTTCTCATGATTTAGACTTTCTTCTGTGATGGGTGACAAGAAATGCCTATTCAAATCTTGTTCCCATTTTAGATTGGGTTGTTTCGTTTTTTAAATTATGGATCTATAAAAGATCTTTATATATCCTGGATGTGTCTTTGTCATTTCAATATATATATCAATTTATATTAATTATATACAGTTGTATATATGCATTATGTAGGTGCATATATATATATATAATTATATATGTATATTGGTATAACATACATAATGTTGTATATATCTATATGTTACAAATCTAATAAATAGTAGTCCTTAATTCTACTGAAGGTCAAATTATTGTTTCTTTTTTTAGTCATTTCTGGTTTTTGTGTCCTGTTTGAGAAATCTTTACCTATTTCAAGCTCATGAAGATACTGTTTTTTTATAAAGGTTGATTATTTTAGTTTTCACATTTAGTTTTATGATCTATTTTGAATTAATTTTAGCAATATAGTGTAAGAAAGAGGTCCAAATTCACTTTTTTAAGAAAATATGAATATCCAGTTTCTCCAACACCATTTGTTCAAAAGATCCTTCTTCACTGAATTTCAGTATTGCCTTCATCATTAATTAAGTGACTGTACTTGTGTGGGTTGATTTCTGAACTCTCTGTTCTATTCCAGTGGTCCATTTTCCTATCCTTGCACCAATATAATGTCTTAATTATTGTAGCTTTAGGATAAGTCTTGAAATCTTGAAATTCCAACTTTTTGTTATTCAAATTATCTTGTCTTTTCTAGGCCTTTTGAATTTTTATATGCATTTTATAATCAATTTGTCAATTTGCACACACATACACATGCACACACACAAAATAAGATCTCTCCTAAAACCATAAAAAATCCTAGAAGAGAACACAGGTAGTAACTTCTTTGACATTGGCCATAGTAACCTCTTTCTAGATATGTCTCTGGAGGAAAGGGAAGCAAAATTTAAAAAATGAACCACTGGGACTACATCAAAATAAAAAGCCTCTAAATAGCAAAGGAAACAACAATAATAATAATAAAAACTAAAAGACAACCTATGGGATGGGATAAAATATCTGCAAATGACAAATCCAATAAAGGGGTAGTATCCAATACACGGAGAACTTCTAAAACTCAATACCCCCAAAATGAGCAATCCAGTTAAGAAATGGGCAGAAGACATGAATAGATATTTTTCCAAAAGAAGATGTACAGATAGCAAGTGGACACATGAACAGATGCTTCACATACCTTATCATCAGGGAAATGTAAATCAAAAGTATAATAAGGTACCACCTCACACCTGTCAGAATGAATAAAATCAACAATACAGGAAACGACAGGTGTTGGCAAGGATGTGGAGAAAGAAGAACCCTCTTGCACTGCTCTTGGGAATCCAAGCTGGTGCAGCTATTGTAAAAAATTGTATGGAGTTTCCCTAGAAAGTTAAAAATAGAACTGCCCGACAATCCAACAATTGCACTACAGGTATTTACCCAAAGAATACAAAAATACTAATTCAATGGGATGCACCCCTATGTCTATAGCAACATAGTTTACAATGGCCAAATTATGGAAACAGCCCAAGTGTCCATCAGTGGATGAATAGATAAAGAAGCTGTGGTGTGTGTGTATATATATATAACGGAATATCACTCAGCCATAAAAAGGAATGAAATCTTGCCATTTGCAATAACATAGATGGAGCTACAGAATATCATGCTAAATGAGATAAGTCAGTCACAGAAAGACAAATACTATATGATTTCTTCCATATGTGGAATTTAAGAAGCAAACCAAATGAGCAAAGGGGACAGGAGAGAGAGAGGCAAACAGGACAGGAGAGAGAGAGGCAAACGAAGAAGCAGACTCTTAACTCTAGAGAGAAAATTGATGGTTACCAGAAGGAAGGTGGGTGGGAGGTTGGGTTAAATGGGTGATGGGGATTAAGGAGTGCGCTTGTGATGAGCACTGGGTGATGTATGGAAGTATTGAATCACTATATTGTACACAAGAAACTAATATTATACTGTATGTTAACTAACTGGGATTTAAATAAAAACTTAAAAAGAAGATAGGATCTCTAATGTGATTGCACTGAATCACAGTTGCATTGATCAGTTTGGGAGAGAAATGACATCTTAATCTTGAGTCTTCCAAACCATGAACTTGGAATTTTCTCCTCTTATTTGTCTTAAGTTTCCCATTAATTTCTCTTCTCACTGTTTTCTAGTTTTAAGCACCAATTGGAAAATGAAATAAAAAAAATATGTTAGCGGGGCGCCTGGGTGGCTCAGTGGGTTAAAGCCTCTGCCTTCGGCTCAGGTCATGATCTCAGGATCCTGAGATCGAGCCCCACATTGGGCTCTCTGCTCAGTGGGGAGCCTGCTTCCTCCTCCTCTCTCTCTCTCTCTCTCTCTCTGCCTGCCTCTCTGCTTACTTGTGATCTCTCTCTGTCAAATAAATAAATAAAATCTTAAAAAATATATATATTAGCATCAGAAAATCCAAAATCTATGATTTATAAGGTAAGCCACCTTAGCAGACGCTGCTTTCCCAGGACATCTCTCTACTGGGACGATTTGTGGATCTCATCTGTCCATGCATCATGTGTAAATATGTTAATTTTTAATTATTTTATTGATAAACATTAAATTTGACTCATATTTACTTGACTTTCTTCAGGAAGATTGGCCCCACCTGTAAATCTAGTTGAAAATTGCCTATTTTGAAAAATCTGAAGAGTTTAGGAAATCATGAGATGGGTGTTTATGATTTTTTTTTTTCCCCTGCTGGGCTTTTTAAGCTCTTCTTCTTGGATTCTGAGCTTCTTTCCTCTCTCACATAGTAACTTCCATATTGGACAAACTTCTGGGTTATTGTTATTTATTGTTATTTATTTGTTCCTTGTTATAATGTTTTAAATAAATGTTACTTTGCAAAGCACTCTAACAGTTACTCTCTCACTGGACTGAAAACAATCCTGTGGCTACAATTGAGCCAATAGTACATCTTTCTTGCAGAAGATGAAACTGACGGTAGAGGTTAAGTACTTGACTATGCTCGTGCAGCCAGTGAGTGAACTATTCAGAATTCATAGCCAGTTTTCCTGGTGACGGTAGTATTACCACGGTTTCTGGCAACAGTATTTTTGTTGTTGTTGTTCCTAAAATAGAACACAGAGTAGAAGGATAATTGCCTCAATCCCAGGCTTCATTTTTAAATCCACAGCCTAATTTGGTACTGACTACACAAGTACAGAAAATTAGATCTTGAAAGGAAACTATGCTGTTATGAAGGAGTCCGATTTCTTCCTATTGGTATAAATTAATGAGCTAAAACTACTTTAAGATGCAGCAAAAGTAGAGTAACTTTGAAATGCCTTTTTCTATTTATTTAGAAGTGAAACCAAAAAAATGTAGTGCGGACTAAATCCCAGTGAAATCCGGACACTCACACCCAGCAGCTCACAGGGCACCGTTGCTCTGGTCTTCATGAAACCTGTTCTGGCCGAAAGAGCCTGGAGAGGCAGAAAGGCATTAACTCCTATTTTTTAGTTCAATTCTCTCAGCCCGGAGAATTTATCCTGAAGACATGATTCCTTTAACATTGATTTTTTTTAAAAGTCAAAACAGAGTTCTTTATTAAAATATTATAACTAACTGCAATTGCCAGACATCAATACTGTGCATTCAGATTCAAAAAACAATAAATGTGTAAGTTCAAGTGCCTTCCTTCTACAGGCTTCAAAAAGCGACCAGTCCTTATATACGGGATGCGGGCTTTACTTCCTCAACTCAAAATGGAGTGCAATGAGCTCCACTTTTAATCTGAAGCTCTCAGGAAATGTCCCTAATTTGGGACTTCAGCAAGGGATGTCGCCTCACGCGACTGGGAGCACGATGGTTGGACAGACCGCTCGCCCCCTTCATGGGTCGAAATCTTTAAGTTTCTGCTTCCTCCGTGCTCCTGCCCTCTTTACCCAGTCTCTGGGTAGCGGTAGCTCTGGGTGTTGCACATTGTTTCTTCTGTCCTCTCATGCAGAAAGGGAGGGAATACCTTGATGTTTTCGCCAGAGCCTGTCGAGAACCCCACTAACGAAGCAGCCCAGAGAGCTGACTGTGAACTCCAGCCCCACAGGGACAAAAGGGAGAAAGAATTATTTCAAGGCCCTTCCTGATTACAGACTTGGCTTGACTTGTACAAATGCCTTACAGAATAGAAAAGTTAAAGAGTAAGTTAAAAAAAAATAAATAAAGATGATTCAAGTTTTAGATATTTTCCTGTACGGTATTAGGAGAGCCCCATTAGTGTGTTCTCCGTGGCCCTATCACCTGAGTGTACTTACGTGTATTTAAGCAAATATTTGGATCGTCCTAACTCCTCCGGAGGGACAAATGAACACAGATGGTTTGGGAAGGGATCATCCGGGGCTTTCGGTTCCTTTATTACGGGTTTGACTGTTTCCTGATGCCTCAGTCTCAAAGCCCTAATGTAGCTTTCACTTCCACAGCTTGCTTGTATTTCTCTGCTGTCCGCCTCCCTTTTTCAATCCCATTCTCGGAATTTGGTCTTACTGGGAGGATTAAGAAAAGAAAAACATAACTCTGTGCTGAGCTCATTTTACCATATGTTACATTATAGCTAGAAGCCATAGAGCTTTTCAAAGACTCAACCTGAATTCTGTTGTACTACAGAATAAGTCAGAAAGAGCCAGAGGTGAGAGACCCAAACACCACTGATTGTAAGCCTTCATCAATCATATTTTTCTCTCTGGAGTAACCAGTTTATTTCATTCCAATCCAAGATGACTCTCGGGGGTACGACTGTTCCATATACTTTTAGAGAAACCCATTGTTTCCCAAGGGCTTAATAACCACACTGTGGCAAAAGGCCTTTCAGAGTATTATATGAGCCTTCTTAAAGCATTTCCCTTCATCTCTGAGGTAATGAAAGGGAGAGGAAAGGGATTTTTCACAAGGAACAAAGCCTCAAAGAAGTAGGTAGCTCCTTCGTCTTTGTGTCTTACTCCTTTCTGTAAGGATAGGATGTTCTTGATATATTCTGAGCCCAGAATGTTGCTATGATATGTTGTTTGTAGTCTGTGGATAACCCATGAGGGGGGAAAAAAGACAGCTTTAAGTAATTTTTCTGCATCAATTAAGCTTTGAATGGGAAGCAAAAAGAGGGGAAAGAATCCTGCACTTTGGAATGTGCCTTATTTGTTATAGACTCGTGAAGAATATGATTACACTGTCTGCTTAGGGAACCAAGAAAAGTCTAGAAGGCTGAAATGGGATACCTTTAAATGGAAATTTAGATGGCACTCTTCATCATTATCATGACTTAAATGTCCACAGAGTGTGGAGCCCAGGACAAAACCATAAAATACATCATCTCTCTCCTCAAACACAGAGAGGCAGGTCAGCGGAGCGCTGCCTGTATGCATAGCTCTTGTGAAATACACACTCAAAGTGGTAGTTTCAGGAGATGGTATACGTATGGAGAAGGTTCCAGATGGATTTGTGGAGATGGAAAATAAGAGAACTGGAGGGAGTTGTGATGGGGCGGGGGAAATGCCGACTCCGGGATTACTTTCAAAAATCCCTTTGGTTGACCCCGCTAGTTGACCGACCCCTTGGGTTGAGCCCCTACTTGACTGACTACGTGAATCCACCTATGGTAGATTTGGGGAAGGAGAAGAACATGGAAAAGGAGAGGCAGAGAATGCCAGAGCTGAAAAGAGTATTACAGGGTGTCCCCCAGGTATAGCAAGTGGACAACTCTTTGACAGAATTAGGTCTGTATTTGTTTGGTTTGCCAGGTTTGGTGTATTTCACAAATTTACAATTTAAATGCCATTAGGCTAGGAAGAACTCCAAAGTTCAGACAGTCTCCAAGCAGCTCAATTGTCTTCCCCCTGGTCTACCTCACTTATGTTTACTGCCTGATCTCTGAAGACATTTGAGTTAGAGACGCCAAGAGAGCCCCATATCACAATGAGAAAATCAAGGTCTACGAAAGGTGAGGGTCAGCCCTACCAAGTCCATATAGTTAGTTGTAGCAAAGCCTGTGGTAGAACCTATGGCCCCTCACCCCCAGTACAAAGAAGAATAACAGTTGTCCCTCACTTTGTGCCAGGTGGGGTGCTAGAAGATTTCTACTTGTTATTTTAGTTAATCCTCACAACTTCAGGAGCTAGATCTTGATGGTTGTCTCCATTTTATGGACAAGGAAACTAAAATTTAGAGAGAGAAGGAAATGCATCATCACAGTGGAGATATCTAATGGCAAAGCTTTTCATTTCTGTCTCTTCTGCTCCATGCTTTCTCAACAAGATGCCCATGGCTTTGTTGGAAACCATCTGGAGGATGGTTTTGAAGAGGCCAGACTAAGCAAAGTAGCTCCTATGGAAAATTTGGTGGAATATTTGCTCAAGTTGAAAAACTCAGTAATGTTGCCTTCTTAGTTCAAATTGACTGAAAGAGCTATAAAATACCCCAATTCTGCCTGATTTTTTAAATATTTTTTTAAAAAACTTTATTTATTTATTTGACAGAGAGAGAGATCACAAGTAGGCAGAGAGGCAGGCAGAGAGAGAGGAGGAAGCAGGCTTCCCACTGAGCAGAGAGCCCAATGAGGGGCTCGATCCCAAGACCCTGGGATCATGACCTGAGCCAAAGGCAGAGGCTTACCCATTGAGCCACCCAGGCCCCCTAGTAGACCGGTTGTTTTTTGTCTTTTTTTTTTTTTTTTTAACTTATTTATTTGAGAGAGAGCAGAAGAGCACAAGGAGCGGGGAGGCATAGAGGGAGACGGAGAAGCAGGGAGCCCGATGTGGGACTTGATCCCAGGACACTGGGATCATGACCTGAGCCGAAGGCAGAGGCTTAACCCACTGAACCACACAGGCACCTAACTATTTTGCCTGATTTTTAAAGTCAATTACAAACTTAAATGGTTCCATTTATTATAACTCAGAAAAATGATCACTTTAAGCAATTATTATAGCCACTAGCCTGATTTTGATTGCAATTAAGAATTCTAGCTTGAGTTTTACCTCTTGAAAAGACTTAAGACCTTTGTTGGGCCGTTGGATTGGCCATATTCTTAATTCTTTTTCTGTGGTGACAGCACAAGCTGGTCTAAGATTTCAAAGAGACGATCGGGATGGAATGATTTCTGGAGTGTGTTTAAGAAGGACTTGATTGAATTTGTGATCAAATGAATGTATGAATGGTTCTCACTTTATGCAATAAATGGATCCTAAGAGATAGTAATTACAGTTTTGTTTTGTTTTTTTTTAGGAAGGCACTGAATTCAATTGCAAAATGCAACGTGAGAACTATGAGAAAGATTGTATGTGATCGATGACTCCTTCTGTAAAGCAAAGAATCATTTTGAAACACAAAGGATCGTTCACCAACACATCAATTTCACCAGTTAAAAATCAAGCGCAACTACAAGGAAATTTTAAATATTGAAAATTTTCCTAGATGATGTTATAATACTGAAACACTTGTTCCAAAATTTGATATTGTGGTAGGATATTTATAAACAACTACAGCAGTGAAAGAAATGCACATTTGGGATTGGTTTCCCTGCATTGATAGATAATAGTGAGGAAGTATTGATTTCTACTTGTCTATTTCTTTTTCATTCTTTACCACATGCTTCAGAGGGGCTGACTCTGAGCCATTTACTCTTTCACACCAAATATTAGATCTCTGAAACCCAGGAGTATCTCTCATGTTTTTTCTCTTTCTCTAAGATAAAACAGTGGAGGGGCCTTTGGCCAGCCTCAGAATCTTCTATTTCTTCAGAGCTTTGCAAAATGAAGAAAGCGTGTGAGGTTCACATCAGAGAAAGCAAGCTCTACTGAGATATTTAGACTCCAGCCAAAAGTTTGGAGGGGATCAGAGTTTTTGTCATTTCATGTGTTAATATGTGGGTTAAGGTATCTTCCCCCATAGTGTCTCTGGGCTTTAGTGGTTCTCACAAATGACACAAATGGACAGAGCACTTAAACTTGGGGTGTAGGACTTGGACCCTATATTCTGGTGACCCATGGAGTGAACAGAACAGCACACTGAGGTAGATTCAGAATGGGGGGCCCATAATCTAGTTGAAGCCATATGACCCTGGACTCTTCCTTTTAAGACTGTCTTTCCACGAGTATAACAATACCTGCTCTACCCACATCTGGAGACTGTCTGAAGCATCAAATGAGAAAAACATGAAAGGGCTTTGAACAATATAGCAGAAAAGATGGGAAAATTTGAGTAAGTGGCCTGGAGCCCCATGCCCAGTCTGCCTCAGATACCAGAGAACCGAATTGAAAGAAGGCAGAGAATTTTCTCCCAGCAGAAGTCTGAAGGAAGGAAGGCACACAGGAGCTGGGCAGCAGGTTTCCCAGGAGACGTGGAGGAAATCCACAAGGTGCATGTGACAGGGAAGGGCCTGTCTCTGTCTCTGTCTCTATCACTCTTCCTCCTCTGTCCTTGGCTATAGTCTCTGAGGAGAAAGACCCAGTTTAGACTCAGGCTGAGGGGTGGGACAAGAGCTGTGCTCAAGGAGGAGGCAGCCGTCCCTTCTGAAAATCTTTTGGCCAAGACCCTGTGGCCATAGCCCCACAGCTAATCAGGGCTACTAAGTGCACACGTGAACCTCCTCTCCTGTTTTCCTTTCCCTCCTGCTCTGAATCTTCTTTTGTCATCTTTGATTCTACTGTTTCTTTTTTATTTAAGCATTTCACTTATGTAATGTAATATACATTGAGAAAAGCCCATAACCTATGTGCCCAGTTGAACACACAATTTTAAAGAAAACACTCCATGTGAACCATCTAAGTGGAAAGAATGCTGCCAAGACCTCAGAAACTTCCAGTCAGCCCTTCCCAATCACAGATGATCTCAAAACTGTCTTACTAAGGGATTGTACCAGCATGTATTCTCACCACATATAATGTGTAGGAGATTCAGTTACTCTACTTTCTTTTACAACACCTGGTATTTGTGATTTCAACTCTATTCATGCTAAATGCTGAGCTGGAAGGGAACTTAGAGATCATGTGGTAGAAAAGTCTCACTTTACAAAAGAGCTAGAGGCCAGAGAAGTTGACATGAGCCCAGCCCCACAGTTCGGTAAAGCTGAGATCGCCATTCCCGTCTTCTAAGTACATGCCCGTCATCTCACATGTGGCTTCTTATCCGTTGAGGGGGGACAAAAAGTGTTTTTCATGTGGGAAAATACAATGTGTGTACAAAGGAATTCTGTGAGATACGGCAAACTTTTTATATCTAGGTGTGGCTACTACTGGTCCACAGTATGAAGAGAGGATCCATAAATTTCGAGGTTCTGACTCCCCGAGAGTAGCTGGTGGCAAACAGGGAGCAGTTGTCTGGAACCGTGTGAGAGTGGGACTGGGAGTGCTAGGACAGGCTGCGCGAACTAGAGGTGGCTCCCTCGGCCATCAGAGTTTCCCAGGCAGCTCTGGAGTCCATCACTGCCGTGGAGGCTGCCAGAGCCAGGGCTGGGGGTATGGGGTGCGGTGGGGGGCATGGTGACATTGCCTGGCTTGGGTTCAGGTGACCCCTGAGCTGGTTCTTCCAGGTGTAACTGTAGGTTGTAGGCAACCTCATTGCTCACTCTACACACACACACACACACACACACACACACACACACACACACACATATCACCTCAGCGGGAAGCGGGGACCACGGGTGGACAACTCAAGAATGCTACCTGTCTGTTTCTCTGACTTCCTGGTCACACAATTAGGGGGACGTCAAGCAGAAAGAAGTTTCTCTAAATTATTTAACTCATAAACTCAAGCACCGCTGAGCTCCTCAAATGTGTTCTTTTATGATCTTATTGAAATTCATATTGTTTCCAAAGAGATATTGTCCAGCCGTTTTAACCCCAGGGAAAATGACTGAACAGGAGTCCTAGGGGGAGACAGACCTAGAAAAAACCAGGGGCTCCTTTGCCAGAGCACACTGTCAGGCTCTGAGAGCACTGAAACTCTGTAGTAATCAAGACGGGGCTCTGGTTACCTGCTGACACCTCGGCATTAGATGGGCTATTCTGCTAATTACTCCCAATTGAGGACTGCCTACTTGACTTTTTGCGTTCCTTGATTTAGCATGTTTTCAGAAGGAATTTTTTTCCCTTCCAGTCTCTGCCTCTGGCCCGAATCAAGCAAAGAAAGAAGCCATCACCCAGAAAGGATGCAGTGAGATATACTCTTTTGCCCTGACGGTACCAAAAACTTGGCATGGACAAATTTTTTTTTTTCCTTTTTTAATAAACACCATTATACTATTTCAATCTTTGATTCAAGACACTCCATTTTAGGAGCTGATCAATAAAAACTGGTAAGAACTACACAAATGTAGTAATACTATAATGTTAAGTGGTAATTTTTTTAAAAAGATTTTATTTATTTATTTGACAGAGATCGCAACTAGGCAGAGCGGCAGGCAGAGAGATAGAGGAGGAAGCAGGCTCCCTGCTGAGCAGAGAGCCAGATGCAGGGCTCGATCCCAGGACCTTGAGACCATGACCTGAGCTGAAGGCAGAGGCTTAACCCAATGAGCCACCCAGGTGCCCTTAAGTGGTAATTCTTATTATGATATACAGCTGAGAGGGAATACCAAAATTGCATCCCATGAGAAAAATAACAAGATGGTTGCATCTCCTTGGTCATGTTTTATTCAGGGCTTTGGAGTTTTCATATAAAATGCGAATGAAGTTGCTTGAGGATTCTCTCCCTCTGCCCCCCTCCTCAAATAAATAAATAAATCTTTTTTAAAAAAAGATTTTATTTATTTACTTGAGAGAGGAGAGAGAGAGTGAGAGAGGAGAGGGTCAGAGGGAGAAGCAGACTCCCTGCCGAGCAGGGAGCCCAATGCAGGACTCGATCCCAGGACTCCAGGATCATGGCCTGAGCTGAAGGCAGTCGCTTAACCCACTGAGCCACCCAGGTGCCCCAAATAAATAAAATCTTAAAAAAAAAGAAGACCTCAGAAGCCTTTTGAACCACCTGGGCAGCTCAGCGGGGAAGGACCTGACTCTGGATTTCGACTCGGGTCATGATCTCCGCATCCTGAGACTGAGCTGGACTCCGACTCAGGGCTCAGTGAATGGAGTCGGCTTGAGATTTTCTCCCTTTCTTCCCATGGGCTCACTTTCTCTCTCTCTTAAATAAATAAATCTTTAAAAATAAAATAAAATAATATCCAAATGACTAAGAGCTCCTTTCCCCCTTCCTTGGACACCTCCTCATGTGACTTGATAGGAACAACGCACCATAGAGTCACAGGCATGAGACTCCAGTGACTTTCTTTCCCAGAAAATAAATACACAGCATAAAGATCAAGATCCTTTTTCATTTCAAGGCACCCTTTGATATTACTGTTACGCTGAAATCCTTCTTCCCCTATCGACCTGACCCTCAACATTCTCAGCATTGCTTTTTAGCATGCGTATCCCTCTGCAAGCCAGTTGGAATTTGGCCTGGAAAAAAGACATATGGGCCTGCATGAGGTTATAAAATCTGGCTTGGAAATCCACAGCTTCTTATAAAAACACTATTTTTTATAAATGTACCATTTTAAGGAAGATGGTTACTAAGCAACCTGATTTAAATTATTATGAGAAATGGGAGGAAATTCTTCCATTAGGTCTGTTTTTACTTAGGTCAAAAAGTTTGGTGTTTTTTTTTTTTTTCTTTCCTGTGTTCATTTTGAATCTATTTTTCCTTCTTTCTTTTTAATGCACGTTTACTGTGTGCCAGTTAAACAATGGGTATTAGACCATGTGAACCCTGTAGGCAACACAGCAGAGATGAATTCTCCTACAGACCATGCCCTTAAGGAGTTGCGAGTAGGTAGGGTCCTCCAGCTCTTTGAGGGTGGTAACCCCCTCAAATTACTGAACCGTGAAGAGGACATTTAAATAGGACTGTAGAAGCCCAAGGCTGCAAATACATTTGAGTCTGGTGAGGACTGAAGCCAGCACTTGAAGGACAGGAGAAACTTCTCTTTCCTGTTCTCAGACTTCACAGTTCTCTATGCCCAACTGCCTCATTATTCACTCTTTGTGGATTAGATTTTTCTGATTCTCCATGGATATGATGGACAAAGTGACCCAACTGCTCCAAATTTTGTCTTTTATTATTATGATGGCAAGATACACATAGAATACACATGGAATCATGTTTGTTGATTTGATGTGAATACATTTGAATAAAGATTGGAATAACTTTATAAACACACATAACATAAAATTATCATTTAAATCGTGTTAAAATGCACACTTCAGAAGCGTTAATTACATTCACAATGTTATGCAACCATCACCACTGTTGAGTTATAAACTTTGTTATTCCCTCAAATAGAAGCCCCATACCTATTAAGTAGTGACTCCCAATTCCCCTCTCCTCCAAGGTCCCTGCAATCACTGTCTCCTTTCTGTCTTTCTGGATTTCTCTCTTTTGTATATTTTGTATAAATGAAATCAGGCCATGTGTGGCCTCTTGTGTCCAACTTCTTTTATGTAGTACAATGTCAACATTCATCCATGTCTCAGAGTGTGTCAATTCTTGATTCGTTTTTATGGCTGAGTATATTTCCACTGCGTGGATGTACCACATTTTGTTTATTCATCCACTGATGGACACTTGAGTTTTTCCACTGTTTGGCTATTATTAATTGCGCTATTATGAATATTCATCTACAAGTCTTTGTTTAAATACCCATTGTCAATTTTTTTGAATGTGTACCTAGAAGCGGAATCCCTGGTTCATATTATAATTCTATGTTTAGCTTTTTGAGAAACTACTCACATTTTTTCCACAGCTGCTGCACCATTTTACATTTCACCAGCAATGTGTGGTTCCAATTTCTCCACATCCTTGCCAACACTTGTTATTTTCCATTTTTTTAAAAATTATGGCCAACTTAGTGGGTGTGAAGTAGTATCTCATTATGGTGTTGATTTGCATTTTCCTAATGACTAATTATGTTAAGCATCTTTTCACGTACTAGTTGGCCATTGGTATATCTTTGAGAAATGTCTATTCAAATCCTTTGCCCAATTTTTAACTGGGCTGTTTGTCTTTCTGTTGATGAGTTGTAAGAGTTCTTTTTATACGATGCATGCCAGACCCTTATATAATTTGCAACTATCTTCTTCCATTCTATGAGTTGTCTTTTCATGCTATTGAAAGTGTCCTTTGATTCTAATACACACACACACACACACACACACACATGAATTTCCTTTAAATCCATTTATTTATTTGAAAGAGAAAGAGAGTGAGGGGAGGCACAGAGGGAGATGGAGAGAGGGAATCCTCAAGCACACTCCCTGCCAAGAGGGGAACCCAATGTGGGCCTCCATCCCAGGGCCCTGAGATCATGACTTGAGCCAAAATCAAGAGTTTGCCATTCAGCTGACTGAACCTCCCCGGAGCCCCACAAATATATATTTTAATTCAAGAAACAGCAGAAACTCATTTGTTTCTCTAGGCCAGAGTTGCTGGGAGAGAAAATTAATTTTACTCACCCAGAGGCTGGTATCCAGCTACGGCACAAACGGCTTTGACTAGGAGGATGGGGTGAGGTAGTACCATCAGGTTTCTGGGTCTATTTCTTTCGGTGGTGGAGACGTAGATCCACAAATGCTTCAAGGAGAAGGCATGAAGGCAAATAACCATAGTTCAGTGTTTTAGCAAACAATAAGGGTTTTTCACGCTAGAGGCAAAAAAAAAAAAAAAGTACTGCCGACTTCAAGGGAGGGACACATAATTTCCCACTGAGGGGGTCAAGAGAAGGAGGAGGTCAAGTGTAGGGGACCTTACCCAGCCTGGTTGGATAGCAGAGATTTATCCGTACTGAGATGGAAGGAAAGGCAATCAGTGCAGGCAGGAAGCATAGTGGCATTCAAAGTCCAAGTGAAGAGACACAGATTTGCTGGGCACTCAGCAAATGATTATTGAACCCATGAGAGCTGGTGATATTGCACAGAGAAAACATCAATGAGAACTAAAACAAGGCCGGATGAGGCGAGTCTTGGTGAGGTGCTGAAAGATCATGATGACAGTGAAAGATGGGCTCATGGAGAAGGCCTACTTGATCAAGTTCAGCTTTGGCCATGGGGTCTTTTCTCTTACATTTAGTTCAGTTTGTCTTTCCTGCTCTAGGAACTCCTCCCCAACCTCCCAAACTTCATGTGCTTTCTTCCCTGGGAGCCCACAGAATTTCTTTCTCTAAGATTCACCTGGTAAATGGTCTTGTTACTAATGCAGCTCTTGCTTTCTATTGTGACTCACTCTTCCGTATTGATTCTTTCATTCTTGTCTTCCCAGCTAATGGACTATGGACTCTTAGAAGGTCCAATGACATTTTTACTCTTTGACATAGTATGTTGCATGGAGTTAGTGCTCAATAATATTTGTTGATTTGGTGTGAATACAAAATTCTAGTAAAGATTGGAATAACTTTATAAGCTACTCATGGGCATGCTTCTGTAAGTTTTTTTGTTCTGTGCCATTAATTTCTTCTATGTCTTGCATGAAATAGATCTTGTATTAGCGTAGATGGGGACATGTTAGCTTTGGCATAATTTTTTCAATAAGCCCGTTCATTCATTACCATTAATGATTTCTCTCCTAAGATTACGAAGATGCTGGAAAGAGATGACAATGAGTGTCAATGCTTTCTCAAAAAGAAAACAACATTTTCTATCTAAAAGATCATTAGTGATACAATGATAAAAGTAAAACTTAAAACTTGAGATAATGTATCATTACTGCTCTGAGAGGTCTAAGATAACAAATTGGAAAATTTGTCTAAAATAATTGCAGGAGAAAGATTGTTATTACCTGGTTTTGTGAGGGAAACAAAGGAAATTACTATTCTTCTTGAGGTAGATATAATTTGTGTGCATCTGGAAATTAATGATATTACAAGCTATAATTGCAAAATGTCTTAATTTTACCACATAATTATCTTCTTTCAGCAATATAGTATATTAGCATGGTAAAAATTTAATCTATAGAGTTTGAAACAGACAAAAGATTTATTAAGATTTTTTTCCCTTATGAAAAGATGAACAAAGAAAGCAAAATACGTGCAAAAGCTGCTCTTGTTACAAAACATAAAGCTTAAGAAAACAGAAATTGACCCTAACATGCCCGCCAAATATGACTGTTTTGCTTCAGCATTTATCTCTTTGGTCATTTGTTCAGCTTCTAGACTGCCCTGAAGAAATGATGAGAGAGACAAAGGTGAATAGGGACAAAAAACATTATGCCCTGGTTCACATCTCATCTGCCATGGTGACCACCGACTTTAAATCCTTTCAGGAATTGTGAGATACTCCGGGTATATATTTCCTCTACTCTGGGGTGAATGCTAGATAGTCACTGATAAGGCATCACCTGAGTCATAAGTGTTGGGGACTCTTACGTTTCCAAGACAACATGATTGCAAATGGACATCTGAAGGTTGAGAGATAGTTATTAGGAAGAGCACTGGGAAAGGAGTCAAAAGCTCTGTGTGCTACTTTGGATGAAGTTATTAAATAATCAAGGGGAATGGATAAATTCAGTAAATGTCACTGTCTCAGGTTCCTTGCCTTTGAATGAGAGGGCTGTGTTCCATTAGGGCGGCAAATACATTTTATCCCAGCTGCCAAGCTTTTGATTTGTAGTAGCTTCCTGAAGTATTGTGTTGAGAAGGATTCTGAGGCTGTTTACAGGCTCATTGGAAAAGACTTGTGCATAATTAACAACAGTTGCTGTGAACATGGTAGACAGCCAGTGGCCACAGACGTGCCCTCTACTTGTCGATTCTGAAATGCTGGGACTTGGGGGTGTGTCTGAAAAGGCTTATCTCTGACTCCCAAGTCTGCAGTTGACAGGACGTCTCTGTGTCTCTGCTTTGTGATCTCTGGGTCCCCTTGATGTCTTCTTTGCTATTGATGAGGTTGAGATGTTGGCTGCTACCATTTGCTGGAAGCCTGTGTCTCTAGCACCTTATGGGAACATATGCTCCAGGGTGTTTTAAATGTAATCCTTCTGCCTGCCTTGTTTTAGTCATTTAGTTCAACAAATTTCCCATGTGCCAGGCAGTCTGCTAAGAGGCTGCGGTTGCCCTACAGCTGTTTGGGGATCCATTCTCCACAAACCGACAGCCCCAAAGAGCTGTAATATTGGTTCTAGTGCTGGGAGGTGAAGGGCTCCTTATGTTTGATAACAAGGACTAGAGAGAGGCTCTCAAGGTCATTCCCAGAAGAGAGCAGGGATAAAAAGGCACACAAAAGCTATCTTGCAGGGCTCAAGGTAGAAACTGAAGGAGAATAGGGCTTCTTGGAGTCTAGAATTTGAAGGCTAATGAAGTATTCAGATCCCCTTTCTTATTGTTCCCAGACCTTTTCCTGGCCCCAGATCCATGGTGGATGAACAGGCCTGCCCAGTAGAGCGCTCTGACTTCTATCCTGAGATGGGGTTGGTCAGCACCGATTTCAGCAGGAGAGAGCTACTCAGACCACCCCCATCCCCGACCACATGTTTCTACTCTTCAGGATGGGCAAGACATCATTTCCTCCATTCTGAGGCTTTCCTGGAAATGCCCCTTGTCCTTGTTCAAGGTGTGATGGCTGCTTGTATCACTGAAACCCGAAACTTGACAATACTCTAGCACTCACCTCTCTCTTCATGGACTTGGCAGTCACTAGGGTTTCAGGTCTTACTCTTGACCTGGTTCTTGCTGCCTGTTTGATGTGCCTGAGTCATGCTCACTGGCCGATAGGAAGGAGTGTGGGAGTTGGGAGGCCTCGGCCATGGGGGAAGTGGGAGGGATGACAGTGGAGCCATGAAGGACAGGACAAGATTTGGGGGCAATTTTAAGAACTGCCTCAGTTGCAATGACTGACAGTGTATACAGAGTGGGGGGGGGGGTTGCAGGAAGGGTGTCGTGCCATGGCTAGGGGCCAAGAGTGGCTAAGTGACTGAGATGACATTGTTGGGAACTGAGAAAGAAAGCAAGACAGGAGAGCAGAAATAAGGGTAGCCGAGAGTGTAGCTGGACATGACAAAACTTGATTTGCTGAGTTTTTATACCAGATACACCCAAGCTTCCATTTTAGTTGGGTTGTTTTTTTTTTGTTTGTTTTGTTTTTTGTTTTTTTTTTTTTTAGATTTTATTTATTTTAGAGAGAAAGCATGAGGAGAGAGATACAGAGAGAGAGAGAGAGAGAGAGAGAATCTCAAGCAGACTCCATACTGAGTGTGGAGCCTGATGCAGGGCTCAATCCCAAGACCCTGAAATCTTGACCTGAGCTAAAACCAAGAGTTGAATGCCTAACTGACTGAGCCACCTGGGGATTCTATATTGAGAAGAAAAGAAAAGAAAAAAAGAGAAGACAAGACAAGACAAGACAAGACAAGAACTTTCATGTGAAAGTCAATTGTTAGGACACCTAAACACACTCACCCATCAAAACACAACCAGAAAAGGTCCCCAGGCTAGCACCCAAAGAGCCCATGTGGGATTATAAAGATGGAGGAGAGCGTACACCAAGGCAAAAAGTGTAGGCTTTGGAGTCAGACCCACATGTGCTAACTAGGTGACCTGATGAAGTATGTGATCCCACCAGGCCTCAGTCTCCTTGTGTAGTAGCTAGAACAGTATCAACCTCACAGGCTCATCGTGAGGATTAAATGAGATGCTCCTGGGCAATACGTAAAAGCCGGGTTGCTTCTGCTTCTCATACCACATGTGTAATGTCAAAGAAACCTTGGTCTGGCATTGACAAGTGATTGCAGCTTGGCTGGGTCACCCCAGGGACTCAGGGGTTTGATGCATTAGTGTTTCTACAACCTCAGAAGCCCGAGTTGAGACCCGATTACACATCTGCTCACTATTTTCTCCCCATCATAAAAAAAATAGCATAGGGGCTGGAAAATGAGGAATTCTCTACCAGGGGAATTATTTCTTAGTTCAAAGTCTTCTTTCTCCATACACACAAACCGGGGCACACAGAGAGATGAAATGATTAGGCCCACGGCCCCAAGCTGGACTGTGGCAGAACGGGAACTAAAACCAGGTAGTTCATGGTTGAGATGGCTTCCTAGTGTGTCAATTTGCTTGTCACAGGAAAAGTCAGGGGACAGTGGGGTCAACTTCCCCACTGCTGCAGAAGGGTAGGTAATGATGAAAGTATTGCTGGAGCTCAAACTGGGAATGCCAGAGGACAGCCAAGCTTATCCAGGGACGAAGGAATGGGGCTTTGGGTTCAGCTTTTGGAGGGTGTGGGGCTGGGGCTTTCCTGGGCAAAGGGGTGCGGAGGGGCTGGCGATACTGGCAGGTAAAAGAGGCCGAGAACAGAGGTGGCGGGAGCTATTCAAGAAGGGGTGGTGCATCCAGGGTGCCCTGTGTGGGAGAGCTTGGATCAGGCTAGGGAAGAGAGTCCCACAAAAGTGGTAGCCAGTCTTTGAAGGCAGAGATGAAAGAGGAGCATGGAATGGCTGGTACTGTCATCTCTATGGACAGGTTGTTCCTAAGCAGGATTTTTATATGTAGTGAAGTGTAGTAGGGTTTACTGTGAAAGAGAACACCCCACCTCAGCTCATCCACATCATGGGGCACAGAAAGGAGGGGGGCTTATATATTTAGTGAACATTTACGATGCGAAAGATGTGCAAGCCCTGGACACACACACACAGTCGTCCCCCCTTATCTATGGGGATACACTCCTAGACCCTAGACCCCCCAGTGGATGCTTAAAACCACGGATAATACCAAACCCTGTATCTAGCATGTTTTCCTACCTACATACCTAGGATAAACTTTCATTCATAAATTAGGGATAGAAAGAGATCAACAACAATAAAACTAGCATACACTTTTTTCTTTCTTCTTTGCAATTTCACAGATAGAAGATTCATTCTTACTGTAGATCTTAGCAACCTCAGCAGGCAAGTTCTTTCTCTTCCCTGTGGGGAACTATCATCTCTTCACTTAATAGAGGCTCTTTAGGGCTTCTCCTTGGCCTGTCTGAATTGCCGACACGACTACACTTGGGCTTTGGGGTCATTATGAAATAAACTAAGGGTTACTTGAACACAAACACAACGATACCAGGATGTTTGGTCTGATGACCAAGATGGTCACTGAGTGACTAACGAGCAGGTTGTGTGTATGGTGTGGATGTGCTAGACAGAAGGATGACTCACATCCCCAGAGGGATGGTGTGAGATCTCATCACATTACTTAGAATGGCATGGAATTTAAAACATATTAATTGTTTATTTCTGGAATTTTCCATGTAATATTTTCAGACCACAGTTGACCCTGCATCACTGAAACTGCAGAGTGGGACTGCGGGTAAGGAGTAGTACTGTGCTCACTCTGTCCTCACACGGTGATGGAACAGATGGCATCACTGAGACTCAGAAGGACCCAATGGCCACATCCACAAAGACAGTGAGTAGCAGAACCAAGAAATGAGCCCAGACATAACTTTGACTGGAACCCCGAATCCTTCTGCTACGCCATGCAGGCTCCCAGATGATTAAGCCCCTTCTGACTGGACTTCATTTTTAAGAATCTGAAGTTCTTTCATTGACTTTTCTGCCTCAGAAAGTTGAAAATACTTGACTTGCTGCTTCGTTATATTCTACGTTCTAGAATCACAAGTCCTAGAGGGCGGTGAGGCTCTGTGGGGGAGGGGTATAACACAAGCATTTCTATAGCTGCCTAACATTTGAGAGTCTCCCCCTGGAGCAAAGCCACATGTTTTGGGGAGATAGGGTGGTAGGGTGTGGTTTGAAAAATATTTAAAATTTCACTTTTCCATTTTCTCTTTAGTACCAGGTGCCCTCACAAGTGAAAGCCAGCTGTCCTGACTCCTCCCTCTCTCCCTCATAAAATCTCCCAGTTTTCATTCATTCAGTTAACAAATATCTGTTATGCCCTCATGAGAGATGATGATAAGTAGCTCAAGCTCTTAAAATGTGCATTTCTTTTGAGCTATTATTTCTTCTCTATGAAATTTTATTAGGAAATAGTCAAGGACTCGGTTAATAGGACGCTTGATTGCAATGCAAAAGATTAAGATATCTAACTGGAAAAACAATAAAATAGAATCCTATACAACGTGTAGCATTAGTAACTGAAAGTGGCATATTGCCTGTAACAGTATATGAATATTACATAAAACAACATGCATATATTTTTTTGAAAGTTAATAGACTAATTTTTAGAGCAGTTTCAGGTTCACAGCAAAACTGAGCGGCAAGTATAGGGCATCCACATATACCCACTGCCCCCCCCCCCCACAGACTCCCCGACTCTCAACGTCTTGAGCCACAATCTATGAACCCACTGAAACATCATTATCCCCCAAGTTCCTAGTGCACGTTATGGTTCACTCTTAGTATTGTACATTCTATGGGTCTTGGCAAATATATAATGACGTTTATCAACCCATTGTAAAACAATATATTTTTAAAATAGGAAAACATACTTTAAAGTATTAATATTTGTGTTTGGATAACAGAATTTCAGAAGAATATTATGTCTCTCTGTATTTTTTTTTCTAGGGATACATTACTTTATAGTAAAGCAATAATTTTCAAGAGTCTCTGTTTAAGTAGTGGAACTGAGAGCTAATGAGGAAGTCCTGCCCTGATGATTACCAGTAGGTGGCAAAAGAAAGTGAGCCCAGCCAAAAAAAAAAGGTATATAGAAGAATGAGACTTGATATTTTGAGGGGAAAAGACAAGTTAAAAAATGTTAGCCATCTATAGCATAAAAAGTGGTTGATATCTAGTACCTAAAAACCAAGGGAAAATGTCATTAGCCCTATAGAAAAGTATAGATAATACTCTTATCTATCTTAAAAAAAAAAACAGAAAAGAAATGTAAATGGACTTAAAACCTAGGAAAAGATGCTCAACCTCACTGATACAAAATAAACAAATTAAAAGTATGCTGCAATACCCTTTCTTATCTATCATATTGGCAATAATCCAAAGAAAACTTGACAAGATATTTTGTGATGATTCTGTGGGTGTTCAGGAAAATATTCTCTTTGAACCAGTGGTCTGCCTTCTAAGAAGCTATCTCCAAAACACACTAGCAAATAACATATGCATAAGGTTATTTGTTGAAACACTCCATTAGACAAAAACTAAAATAACTCAAATGTCTAACCACAAGGAGTTATTTGAAAAAAACATGGTACATGCAAACCATGAGTAGTATGAAGTTATGAAAAGTCTTAAGAGAGTTCTCTGCATAGAGTGATAAAGTGGTCTCCAGAATATAGTGTAAGAAAAAAATAAGTAAAATTTAGAGCAGTGTGTTTAGCATGCAATCTTTTATGTAAAAAATAGACATATAATCATATATACTTATATAATTAGGAACTAATATGCACACATGCACACATATACATAATTGCTCACATTAAAAATAAAACACGGAATAATAAACCAAACACTGATGAAAATGATTACTTACGTGGTAAGGAAGGAAATAAGGTTATGGAACAGGAGGGGAAGCTAGACTTCTCTGAATAAATCTTGTTTTCTAGTTTTGACATTGAAATGATGCAAATGTTTATAGAATTAAAAAGCAAAATTAAATCAAAATGATAAAATGAATTCTGAAATATAAAAAGACAAAAGAATCCAACTATATCTCTTGTTGGTGGCATAATTACATAGAGAAAAATTCTTTTTTTTTTAGAGATTTTTATTTATTTATTTGACAGACAGAGAGAGATCACAAGTAGGCAGAAGGCAGGCAGAGAGAGAGGGGGAAGCAGGCTCCCCGCTGAGCAGAGAGCCCGATGTGGGGCTCGATCCCAGGACCCTGAGATCACGACCTGAGTTGAAGGCAGAGGCTTAAACCACTGAGCCACCCAGGTGCCCCAGAAAAATTCTTTAAAGAGATTTAAAACATAGCATTTTGGTGTCATATGTATACCATAGAGAGATATGTCCTATGGTCAAAAATACTAAAAAGTAATAATCTTATTCTTAAACATTATTTACTATTTTATTATGGTTATCTTGAAACATATACACACATAACACATAGACCACATATGTTGGTTCTTTCTTTTTAAAAAACTACCCATAAAGATGTCTCACAATTTGACAGGTGAATTTTATCGAATATTCAAGGAACAGATAATTCAACTTTTATAAGATTTTTCAAAGAAAAGAAAATTGAGGAATGTTCTCTCCTCCTGTGGTAAACAGAATGAAGCCCTCCACCAAAGATATCCATGTCTTAACCCCTGGAACCTTTGAATATTTGCCTGATGTGTCAAAGGAACGGTGCAGATGGGATTAAGTCAAGGAATAAGAGAGTTTATATCGGAATATATAGGTCCAATGCAAATCTAATGCAGTCATGAGTGTACTTATCGACAAAAGAGGAAGGTAGAAAAATCAGGTGAAAGAAGAAGTGACAACAGAAGAGAGGTCAGAGTGATGTGATGGCTGGAAGGAGACCATGAGTCAAGGGATGCTGGTAACCTCTAGAAGATGGAAAAGGCAATAAAACTGATTCTCTCCTAGAGCCTGTGGAGGGAGCATGGGCAGACTGACAACTTAATCTTGGCCCACTGAAACTCATTATAGACTTGCAGTCTCCAGAACTGTACGATAATAAATTTATGTTGTTTCAAGTCACCGAGTCTATGGTAAATTATTACAGCAGCAAAAGGAAACTAACACACCCCCTGCATCTTTTAAAAGAATAGCATAACCTTGATTACCAAAATCCAAGATGGTATGGTAAGTCTACAGGCTGATTGCATTCTTGAATAAACACTCTAAACAAAACATTTCCAAAACAAATTGAGCAAGTATTAAAAAAATAAAACATCATTATCAAGTTGAGTTTATCCTAGGCCATATGAGGACATTTTATCATTAGAAAAGTTATTAAAGTAATTCACCATCATAACAAATCAAAGAAAAGCCACAAGGCGAAAAAATGGCATTTAATAAAATGTAAACCACATTTATGATTAAAAACTAGAAACTGTTGGTCTGTGATGAAGTAATTAGGACCAGATTAGTTCTTTTGTTGCAAACAACTATAACACTAAATGAAATACATTAATTACTGTTTTTAGATGTTGGATAAAAGTAACACATGACCACAGCCCTTGAGAGAAGAGAATGATGTGAGATGATCACCCCATGATCCGATGATCACCTACCTGGCTTGATGATCACTTGGAGGCACTTTGCAGACTGTGGTAGAGGGAGAGCAAGCTCAAACAGCAGATAGACATTGGAACTCAGAGCTCTTCAGGGGAATAGAGTTTATAGGGCAGTATGCAAAAAGGAGGGAGCTAAACAGAAAAAAAGAGCCTAAATAGGCAATTCTCTGGGTTTTGACCAAATACTGAGCTGGGCATATCCAGAGTGAGATCACAGGCGGGGCAACAAAAGATGACCAGGGAAGAAAGAAAGACTTGCGGACCAATTAATGAGCCAAACAAGGAGTGGCGCTCACAAAGATTGGGAAGCAACTGATATCCAACCAGCCAGATTGAGGAGACCTCACTGAACCCACAGGGTGTGTGGTAGAGATCCTAGCACAGGCTCAGCTGGCCCCAGCTACACGAGACCCATCCCAATACAGCTTATAGTTAAGCTTTAAAAATAGGAAGCTGGGGATGCCTGGGTGACTCAGTCAGTTAAGCATCGGCCTTCAGATCAGGTCATGATCCCAGGGCCTTGGGATCAAGTCCTGCATCTGGCTCGCTGCTCAGTAGGGACCCTGCTTCTCCCTCTGCCTCTGCCCCTGGCGTGCTCTCTCTCTCTCTCTCGCTCACAACCTTTCTCTCAAATAAATAAATAAAATATTTAAAAACAATAAAAATATGAAGCAGACTCATAAGTAACAAATGCTTACCCTTTCCCACCCAACATCATAAAAAAGACAACTTCTTACTCTAACGTTTATAATGTCTAATATCTAATCTACTGGAGGTGAGCAAAAGTAAGAAAATGGCACCCTCTAACCAGAAAGAAAGAAAATCAATCAATAGAAGCAGATCCAGAAATTATAGGGATGATAAAAGTTATAGGAAAAGACTTTATAAATAGTTCTAAGGATTTAAAGGACAGCATACACAAATTAAAGGAACAAATAGGGAATTTCAATAGAGAGAGACAGACTATAAAAAAGGAGTTGGTAGGAATTACAAAACTGAAAAATACAATATCCAAAATAATTATTGATTGAATATTGTTATTAATAGATTAGACACTGCTGAAATAGTGAATTTGAATACAGGCAGCAGAATCTATCCAAACTGAAACCTAGAAAGTAAAAAAAAAAAAGAACAAACAACAACAACAAAAAAAAACCACAAACACACACACACAAAAAGAAGAAGAAGAAGGCTTACCATATGGGAAAACATATGGGACAACATTAGGAGAAAAAAAGAAAAAGATATAAGTTGGGGTATGAAAAAAATGTGAATAAAAATTAGAAAAATATTTTTAACTGAATGATAATAAAAGCACGATATACAAAAGTCTGTGGAATGCAGCAATGCTTGAAGGGAAATTTATAGTTCATGGTTTTATTTGAAAAAGATAAATTATTAAAAATAATGATCTAAGTTACCAAACTTAGAAAGCTAAGCTAAATATCAAAAGCAAGTTAAACTCAAAATAATCAGAAGGAATGAAATAGTAAATATAAAGGCAGAGATGAATACAATAAAAAGCTGACAAATAATAGACAAATATCAGTGAAATAAAAAGTTGGTTCCTTGAAAGGTAATTAAAATTGGTAAACCCTTAACTAGATTGAGGAAAAAAAAAACCCAAACAAAAAATTACCAACACCAAAAGTAAAAGAACATTGCAGATTGTATAGCATTAAAATAGCATTAAGAGGATATTATGAAAAATTTTATCCAATAAGTTTGACAACTTTACAAAATGTAAAAATTCGTTAAAAGTAAAAAAACCACCAAAATGCATACAAGAAGAAATAAAAAATTTAAACAAACCTATACATATTTATTAGATTTAATTAGCAATTAAAAACATATTGACAACTTAAATTAATAAATTGAAAACAAATGCAAACTAGATCCAGACAACTTCACTATTGGATTTTTTTAATTATTTTTTTTTTATAAACATACAATATATTTTTATCCCCAGGGGTATAGGTCTGTGAATCACCAGGTTTACACACTTCACAGTACTCACCATAGCACATACCCTCCCCAGTGTCCATAACCCCACCCCCCTCTCCCGACCCCACTCTCCTCCCAGCAACCCTCAGTTTGTTTTGTGAGATTAAGAGGCACTTATGGTTTGTCTCCCTCCCAATCCCATCTTGTTTCATTTATTCTTCTCCTACCCCCTTAACCCCCCTTTTTGCATCTCCATGTCCTCATATCAGGGAGATCATATGATAGTTGTCTTTCTCCGATTGACTTATTTCACTAAGCATGATACCCTCTAGTTCCATCCACGTCGTCGCAAATGGCAAGATTTCATTTCTTTTGATGGCTGCATAGTATTCCATTGTGTATATATACCACTTCTTCTTTATCCATTCATCTGTTGATGGACATCTAGGTTCTTTCCATTGTTTGCCTATTATAGACATTGCTGCTATAAACATTCAGGTGCATGTGGCCCTTCGGATCACTACATTTGTATCTTTAGGGTAAATACCCAGTAGTGCGATTGCTGGGTCATAGGGCAATTCTATTTTCAACATTTTGAGGAACCTCCATGCTGTTTTCCAGAGTGGTTGCACCAGCTTGCATTCCCACCAACAGTGTAGGAGGGTTCCCCTTTCTCCACATCCTCGCCAGCATCTGTCATTTCCTGACTTGTTAATTTTAGCCATTTTGACTGGTGTGAAGTGCTATCTCATTGTGGTTTTGATTTGTATTTCCCTGATGCCGAGTGATATGGAGCACTTTTTCATGTGTCTGTTGGCCATCTGGATGTCTTCTTTGCAGAAATGTCTGTTCATGTCTTCTGCCCATTTCTTGATTGGATTTTTTGTTCTTTGGGTGTTGAGTTTGCTAATTTCTTTATAGATTTTGGACACTAGCCCTTTATCTGATATGTTACTTGCAAATATCTTCTCCCATTCTGTCAGTTGTCTTTTGGTTTTGTTAACTGTTTCCTTTGCTGTGCAAAAGATTTTGCTCTTGATAAAATCCCAATAGTTCATTTTTGCCCTTGCTTCCCTTGCCTTTGGCGATGTTCCTAGGAAGATGTTGCTGCGCCTGAGGTTGAAGAGGTTGCTTCCTGTGTTCTCCTCAAGGATTTTGATGGATTCCTTTCTCACATTGAGGTCCTTCATCCATTTTGGGTCTATTTTCGTGTGTGGTGTAAGGAAATGGTCCAATTTCATTTTTCTGCATGTGGCTGTCCAATTTTCCCAACACCATTTATTGAAGAGGCTGTTTTATTTCCATTGGACATTCTTTCTTGCTTTGTTGAAGAGTTGAGGGTCTATTTCTGTTCCATTGATCTATGTGTTTGTTTTTGTGCCAGTACCATGCTGTCTTGATGATGACAGCTTTGTAATAGAGCTTGAAGTCCAGAATTGTGATGCTACCAACTTTGGCTTTCTTTTTCAATATTCCTTTGGCTATTTGAGGTCTTTTCTGGTTCCATATAAATTTTAGGATTATTTTTTCCATTTCTTTGAAAAAAATGGATGGTATTTTGATAGGCATTGCATTAAATGTGTAGATTGCTTTAGGTAGCATAGACATTTTTTCAATATTTATTCTTCCAATCCAGGAGCATGGATCATTTTTCCATTTCTTTGTGTCTTCCTCAATTTCTTTCATGAGTACTTTATAGTTTTCTGAGTATAGATTCTTAACTTCTTTGGTTAGGTTTATTCCTAGGTATCTTATGGTTTGGGGTGCAATTGTAAATGGGATTGACTCCTTAATTTCTCTTTCTTCTGTCTTGCTGTTGGTGTAGAGAAAGGCAACTGATTTCTCTGCATTGATTTTATATCCTGACACTTTACTGAATTCCTGTACAAGTTTTAGCAGTTTTGGAGTAGAGTCTTTTGGGTTTTCCACATATAGTATCATATCATCTGTGAAGAGTGATAGTTTGACTTCTTCTTTGCCAATTTGGATGCCTTTAATTTCCTTTTGTTATCTGATTGCTGAGGCTAGGACTTCTAGTACTATGTTGAATAGCAGTGGTGATAATGGACATCTCTGCCGTGTTCCTGACCTTAGTGGGAAAGCTTTCCGTTTTTCTCCATTGAGAATGATATTTGCAGTGGGTTTTTCATAGATGGCTTTGATAATATTGAGGTATGTGCCCTCCATCCCTACGCCTTGAAGAGTTTTGATCAGGAAGGGATGCTGTACTTTGTCAAATGCTTTATCAGCATCTATTGAGAGTATCATATGGTTCTTCTTCTTTCTTTTATTAATGTGTTGTATCACATTGACTGATTTGTGGATGTTGAACCAACCTTGCATCCCTGGAATAAATCCCACTTGGTCGTGGTGAAAAATTCTTTTAATGTACTGTTGAATCCTATTGGCTAGTATTTTGATGAGAATTTTCGCATCTGTGTTCATCAAGGATATTGGTCTATAGTTCTCTTTTTTGATGGGATCCTTGTCTGGTTTTGGGATCAAGGTGATGCTGGCCTCATAAAATGAGTTTGGAAGTTTTCCTTCCATTTCTATGTTTTGGAACAGTTTCAGGAGAATAGGAATTAGTTCTTCTTTAAATGTTTGGTAGAATTCCCACGGGAAGCCATCTGGCCTTGGGCTTTTTTTGTTTGGAGATTTTTGATGAGTGTTTCAATCTCCTTACTGGTTATGGGTCTGTTCAGGTTTTCTACTTCTTCCTGGTTCAGTTGTGGTAGTTTATATGTCTCTAGGGTTGCATCCATTTCTTCCAGATTGTCAAATTTGTTGGCGTAGAGTTGCTCATAGTATGTTCTTATAACTGTCTGTATTTCTTTGGTGTTAGTTGTGATCTCTCCTCTTTCATTCATGATTTTCTTTATTTGGGTCCTTTCTCTTTCCTTTTTGATAAGTCTGGCCAGGGGTTTATCAATCTTATTAATTCTTTCAAAGAACCAGCTCCTAGTTTCGTTGATTTGTTCTATTGTTTTTTTGGGTTTCTATTTCATTGATTTCTGCTCTGATCTTTATGATTTCTCTTCTCCTGCTGGGCTTAGGGTTTCTTTCTTGTTCTTTCTCCAGCTCCTTTAGGTGTAGGGTTAGGTTGTGTACCTGAGACCTTTCTTGTTTCTTGAGAAAGGCTTATACCACTATATATTTTCCTCTCAGGATTGCCTTTGTTGTGTCCCACAGATTTTGAACCATTGTGTTTTCATTATCATTTGTTTCCATGAATTTTTTCAATTCTTCTTTAATTTCCTGGTTGACCCATTCATTCTTTAGAAGGATGCTGTTTAGTCTCCATGTATTTGGGTTCTTTCCAAACTTCCTCTTGTGATTGAGTTCTAGCTTCAGAGCATTGTGGTCTGAAAATATGCAGGGAATGATCCCAATCTTTTGATACCGGTTGAGACCTGACTTAGGACCGAGGATGTGATCTAGTCTGGAGAATGTCCATGTGCACTAGAGAAGAATGTATACTCTGTTGCTTTGGGGTGAAATGTTCTGAATATATCTGTGATGTCCATCTGGTCCAGTGTGTCATTTAAGGCCTTTATTTCCTTTTTTATCTTTTGCTTGGATGATCTGTCCATTTCAGTGAGGGGAGTGTTAAAGTCCCCTACTATTATTGTATTATTGTTGATGTGTTTCTTTGTTTTTGTTATTAATTGGTTTATATAGTTGGCTGCTCCCACGTTAGGGGCATAGATATTTAAAATTGTTAGATCTTCTTGTGGGACAGATCCTTTGAGTATGAATTAGTGTCCTTCCTCATCTCTTATTATAGTCTTTGGCTTAAAATCTAATTGATCTGATATAAGGATTGCCACTCCTGCTTTCTTCTGATGTCCATTAGCATGGTAAATTCTTTTCCAATCCCTCACTTTAAATATGGAGGTGTCTTCAGGTTTAAAATTAGTTTCTTGTAGGCAACATATAGATGGGTTTTCTTTTTTTATCCATTCTGATACCCTGTGTCTTTTGATTGGGGCATTTAGCCCATTAACATTCAGGGTAACTATTGAGAGATATGAATTTAGTGCCATTGTATTGCCTGTAAGGTGACTGTTACTGTATATTGTCTCTGTTCCTTTCTGATCTACTACTTTTAGGCTCTCTCTTTGCTTTGAGGACCCCTTTCAATATTTCCTGTAGAGCTTCTTTGGTGTTTACAAATTCTTTCAGTTTTTGTTTGTCCTGGAAGCTTTTAATCTCTCCTTCTATTTTCAATGATAGCCTAGCTGGATATAGTATTCTTGGCTGCATGTTTTTCTCATTTAGTGCTCTGAATATATCATGCCAGCTCTTTCTGCCTGCCAGGTCTCTGTGGATAAGTCTGCTGCCAATCTAATATTTTTACCATTGTATGTTACAGACTTCATTTCCTGGGCTGCTTTCAGGATTTTCTCTTTGTCACTAAGACTTGTAAATTTTACTATTAGGTGACCGGGTGTGGACATATTCTTACTGAATTTGAGGGGGGTTCTCTGCACCTCCTGGATTTTGATGCTTGTTCTCATTGCCATATTGGGGAAATTCTCTCCAATAATTCTTTCCAATATACCATCTGCTCCCCTCTCTCTTTCTTCTTCTTCTGGAATCCCAATTATTCTAATGTTGTTTCATCTTATGGTGTCACTTATCTCTTGAATTCTCCCCTCGTGGTCCAGTAGCTGTTTGAACCTCTTTTGCTCAGCTTCTTTATTCTCTGTCATTTGGTCTTCTGTATCGCTAATTCTTTCTTCTGCCTCATTTATCCTAGCAGTGAGAGCTTCCATTTTTTATTGCACCTCATTAATAGATTTTTTGATTTCCACTTGATTAGATTTTAGTTCTTTTATTTCTCCAGAAAGGGCTTTTATATCACCCGAGAGGGTTTCTTTAATATCTTCTATGCCTTTTTCGAACCCGGCTAGAACCTTAAGAATCGTCATTCTGAACTCTAGATCTGACATAATACCAATGTCTGTATTGATTAGGTCCCTAGCCTTCGGTACTGCCTCTTGTTCTTTTTTTTTATGGTGAATTTTTCCACCTTGTCATTTTGTCCAGATAGCAATATATGAAGGAACAAGTAAAATACTAAAAGGGTGGCAACAACCCCAGGAAAATATGCTTTAACCAAATCGGAAGAGCTCCCAAATCATGAGGGGAGAGAAAGGGGGTAAAAAGAGGTTCAGAAAGAAAAAAAAAAAAAAAGAAACAATTAAAAAAAGAAAGCAAATAAAGAAAAAGTATAACCAAGAAAAAAAATATATATATATATATTAATTAAACTAGTTTAAAAATTTAGTAAAGAAAAGGGTAAAAGTTAAAAAAAAATTTCACAGAAGAAGAGAAAAAAATTGAAAAAGAAAAGAAAATTAAGTTAACTGCAAGACTAAAGAATCATGGGGAGAAAGCCATGAATTCCGTGCTTTGCTTTCTCCTCCTCTGGAATTCTGCTGCTCTTCTTGGTTTGAAACTGTACTCCTTGGTAGGTGAACTTGGTCTTGGCTGGATTTCTTGTTGATCTTCTGCAGGAAGGGCCTGTTGTAGTGATTCTCAAGTGTCTTTGCCCCAGGTGGAATTGCACTGCCCTTACCAGGGGCCAGGCTAAGTAATCCGCTCGGGTTTGCTTTCAGGAGCTTTTGTTCCCTGAGCGCTTTCCGTAGAGTTCCGGAGGACGAGAATGAAAATGGCAGCCTCCTGGTCTCTGGCCTGGAGGAGCTGAGGACTCAGGACCCCACTCCTCAGTGCACCCTCAGAGAATAGCGCCCATTACTCCCATCTCCCTGGCCTCCCGCCGCGCTCCAAGCTCACCAAGCCTGCGACCGGTTCAAGGTAACCCGGAACTGAGAGCTCGCTCCTCGGCTCTGTCTCTGTAGCTGGCTTCCCCATTCTAATACCTGTAAGCTCTGTGACACTCAGACACCCCGATCCTTCTGTGACCCTGTGGGACCTGAGGCCACGCTGACCCCGTGTGGGCTTTACCCCAGTTTAGCCTCTGGAGCAAAGTCCCTCAGCGGAACCGACTTTTAAAAGTCCTGATTTTGTGCTCCATTGCTCCACCGCTTGCCGGGAGCAGGCCCTTCCCCCCACGGTCTATCTTCCCATTGCTTTGGATTCACTTCTCCACCAGTCCTACCTTTCAGAAAGTGGTCGATTTTCTGTTTCTAGAATTACTGTTCTTCTATTCTTCAATTCCCCGTTGGATTTGTAGGTGTTCACAAAGTTTAGATAAGCTATCTAGCTGATCTCCTGCTACCTGAAGTAGTCTCAGCCTGGTACTTCTCCACCATATTGACTCCTCTCCTGTTGTATTTTTTAAATTTTTTTTTAATGTTTTATGACATAGAGAGGAGGAAACATTTTCCAACTCACATTATGAGGCCAGCATAACCCTGATAACAAAACCAATAGAAGACCCTAAGGGAAGAAAGAATATCTCTCATGAATATTAGTGCAAATATCCCTATCAAAATATTTACAAGTTTAATCCCACAATATATAAAAGGATGATACTTCATGATGAAATTGGGCTTATGACAGGAATGCATGGTTGGTTTAACATTATAAAATTAACTAATGTAAATCATCAAATAAATATAATACAATCATGTTAATAAATGCAGAGAAAACATTTGAAAACTATTCAACAACCATTCCTGATGAAAACCCTTAGAAAAGTAGGATTGGAAGAGAACTTCCTCAGTAAATGGAAGTCACTTACAAAGAACCTAGAGCTAATAACATCCTTAGTGGTGAAAAGTTGAATACATTTCTCCTAAAATGGGGAACAAGGAAAGGATAGTCAATATCATTGCCTGTATGCAACATTATTCTTCAGTTCCTAGTCAATGAAAAAAAAAACAAAGCAGATTTTTAAAAAAGAATATGTATTTGAAAGTAAACAGTAAAGCTTTTAATTAAACTTAATTTTGAATGTAGAAAATGCTAAAAAGTCTACAAAAAATTATCAGAGCTAGAAAATGAGTTTAGGAAATTTGGCATATTCATTACCTATTGTTGCATAATAGTATCTCAAAATTAGCATTTAAAACAAAAACATCTCTTAACTTATGGTTTTGCTGGTCAAAAGTAAGCACAGGTTAAGTGAGGGAGGATCCACTTACAATCTCATTCATAGTGTTGTTGGCAGGATTCAGTTCCTCATGAACCATGAGAGCTTCCATTTTGCTGCTAGTAGTGTTTAGAGACTCCCCCAGTTCCTTACCATAGAATCCTCTCCATTCAAAATATCCAGCAGATCATCTGACTTCCATCAGAGCAAGTGAGCAAAATAAAGCAAGCTAGAATCAGCAAGACAAAAGTCAGTCTTTTTGTAACTTAAATCCCATCTCTTTTGCCATATTGTGTTTTTACAGAAATGATACTAGTCCAGCCCACATACAGGGTAGGGGGATTATAGAAGTATATGAATACTGGAAGAGAGGATCATCACTGGGGGTTATAAGAAGCTCTCGACTATATGCAAGTCAATATATAAAACACAATTGTATTTCTATGCACTAGCAACAAACAACTGGACGATGAAATTTTTAAAACTCCATTTACTATGTCATTTAAAATACAAAACAGGGACAACTTTTACAAAACGTATTTGAGACTTCTGCAATGAAAACTACAAGCAACTACTGAGATAAATGAAAGAGAACCTAAGTAAATGGAGAAGTATACCATGTTCATGCATGGGAAATGTCAACATCATCATGGTGTTACTTTTTACTAAGTTGATCTACAGATTCAATGCAATGGGAATCAACATTTCTGCAAGATTTTTGTAGAAATTGCAAACAGACTCTAAAATTTATATGGAAATGCAAAAAACCTAGGATAGCTAAAACAATCTTGACAAAGAAGAACAGAAGAAGAAGACTTAAGCTATTTGATTTCAACACTTAGTATAAGTTGAAGTGTGGCATTTCTGAAAAGATGGACAAATAGATTAATGGAGTCAAATGGAGAGACCAGAAATAGACCTATGCTTATATGACTTGTTGGCTTTTGACCAAGGTGCCAAAACACCTTGACACCTTTAAAATAAAAGCTAAAACCTTAAAGCTTCTAGAAAAATGCATAGAATAATATACGACTTAGAAATAAGGAAAGATTTAGAAATCACTGACAATTACAAAAAAAGATTGATAAAATGGAGTAATGGAAGCATTCTAAATTTCAATAGACATTTTTTTTTGTTTGTTTGTTTGTTTTTATTTGACAGACAGAAATCACAAGTAGGCAGAGAGAGAGGAGGAAGTAGGCTCCCCGCTGAGCAGAGAGCCCGATGTGGGGCTTGATCCCAGGATCCTGGGATCATGACCTGAGCCAAAGGCAGAGGCTTTAACCCACGAAGCCACCCAGACGCCCCTCAAAAGACATTGTTAAAAAATAAGTAAGCTACTGCTGGGATAAAATATTTATAATACATAAATCTTACAAAGAAGTTGTACTTAGAATCTATAGAGAACTACAATTCCCATGAAGTCAATAATAAAAAGAACCTAAATCTGAAACAGGCATTTCACAAGGTAGATACACTGTGGCCACAAAACAAATGAAAAGTGCTCAACATCATAAATGACCAGGGCTATCTGGACTAAAGCTGCAAGGAGAGATCACAAAACACCCACTAGCATGGTTGATAGGAAAAAAAAAAAAAAAAAAGACTAACTCCGACCAATGTTGATATGAATGTGGAACAGCTAGAATCATTATACCTCTCTGGCAGGAGTTGGAAATATTACAATCAATTTGGAAATATGTCTGCAAATTTCTCACTAAATTAATCATAAACCTACCATCTGACCTAGAGCTCATACTTCTAGGTATTTACCTGTCTTTTGGAGTAGTCTCTTCCACACCAGTATCCCTTACATTCATTAAAAGAACACATGGAGAAAAAAATTTCTAATGAATATTACAGACATTGGTTATTAGGCAGAAGACACAAAGGACTCCTATGAATTAATAATAAAAAAAAAAAAAACTGAAGAGAAAAGTGATTAAAAAAAAGCAAACATGAAGAGGCAGGAGCGCCGGCTGACTCAGAGTTGGAGCATATATGTGACTCTTGATCTCAGGGTCATGAGTTCCAGCCCACATCAGGTGTAGGGGTTATTGAAATAAACAAACAAACCAACAAACAAACATGAACAGACAGTGCTCAGAAGACACTATTTATAAAACTCTTCTAACCTAAGTGGAAATCAAGGAAATGCAAATTAAAACAAGATAGCGAGAATTTTAAAAGTCTAAAATACCTAATACCTAAATAACTCGTTTCAAACAATATCTGGTCTTGGCAATAATGTGGAAAATGGAAAGTCATCTACTGAAAGAATTAGAATTGGTACAACCCCTTTGAAAAATAATTTGGCAGGATGTGGTGTACCTCAAGAGAGCACACCCTTTAATCCAGCAATTCTACTCTTACCCCTGAGTGGGAAGGGGGAAAAGCATGGGTGCACAGAAACCATGCCTAGAAATGTTCGTAACAGCAAGATATGTAATGGAAAAACATTCTGGAAACACTTACACGCTCATTGGTATTAAAATGGATAATTCTGCATGTTCACACCATAACGTAATAACCAGCAATGAAAATGAGTGAGCTAGAATTACCTACAGCAATGGGGATATATCTCATAAATACACTGAGAAGAAAAATTGCAAAAGCATACATACTGTGTAATGATGACATTGTGATGGGGCGGAAGTGGTAGTATGTTCTGTTGATGGATGGACAGATAAGTAGGTAGATGACAGTTGATAGATAAATAGATGGCACAAGACAACATAGTTATTAATAGCAAAGACTCTAGATCCCATCTCTTGGATTTGTATCCTAGTTCTGTAATTTGGTAACTGTGTGACTTTGGATAAGTTACTTAATGTCTCTGTGTCACAGTTTTGTTATTTGTTAAGGAAGGATAATTGTAGTATCCAACTCATTGGGTTGTTACAAGGATTAACAATGAGTTCCTATTTGTTAAGCACTTAGGATAGTGTCTGTTGGAGTATCTGTATCTGTTAATAAATACAAATGGTAAATTTCCAATGCCAGAGAATGGTCACTGGTGTGAGGAGAGAGAGCGAGCTGCAACTATGTTTTGAGTATCTTGTTTCTTAAACTGGATGGTGGATACACAGATATTACTGTATTATTTCTCGATGGGCCAAAAATATTTCAGAATTTAAAAGGGGGCACCCAAATGATTTCAAACAGACTGTTAAGCTTGTGGAGAGACAATTATAATGAGAGACTGATGTTGTGCATATTTCAGATATCTGAGAGGAGAATCTTCCTTGACTGTGTAAGTCTAACTATTGCGACCTTCCCTTTTAATGACATTGGCTAGAAGCAGCCCTAAACCTAGGGGACAAAGGCTTTGGCCTTGGAATCAGAAAACCTAAATTTCCCTCACATTTCTGCTGTTGATTCATTTTGCGTCCGCGGGCTAGTCTGTCTCCAGTGACATCCTCCTGCTTCGTTTTATTTATCTTTAGAGAGAATGTCTTGTCTTCCACTTCTTTCAAATGGCAAGAATGGAACCATCTTTCCTTATCTTCGGCACAGGAAGGGGGAGTTAGAATTTCTGTCCCCACCCTCTCCCTCTCCCTTTCACTAACAAGCAAAGTAGTTTATTTTATTTTAATGAAGTCTGTGAAAAATGTTTCATGCTTGAAAGCAACCTTTTCCCTTTACTTATGACAGCTTTGCTTCTGAGCGTAAGCTAAAATGTAGGAAAATCCTATGTGGTTTTCAGAATGTATATACGAGCATATGTGCTGTGCTTTCAAAAATTTCTTTGTTAGCAAATCTATTGTGCACACAAACAGGAGCAGTCTAGACCCTCAGAAGGGGAGATGCACAAGCAAAGTTGTCTTCTAATTTCCCCATTGTTTGCTCTCGATGGCTCACACTCTGGAAAACAGTGACAACAGCATGATGGTGACAACCGGCGCCCTTGGTGTGTATGTACTGTTGTGTTTTTGAGAAAGCAGGTGTGGTTGTTGACTCCCTGTTGTGCTCCATTTCAGACTCCCAGCCTATGGTTCATCTAAAAACAGAACAAGAAACAAAGTAACTGCTTACTCTTCTCCATGCCACTAGGAATTAATCCTGGTAACCAAGAGGTCTGGCCTTTTAGGTCTCCTTCATTGGAAAATAAAAAGTGTCCTCTGCCAAGCTGGTATGCTAATGGCATCTACTCAAGCTTCTCTCCTCATTATAAGGGAAGAAAATATTTGGCTTGCAAGATCCTAGCTCATCCCTTCTTCTGGTTCCTCACAGTCAGCATGGCGGGCCCTCCTGTGCCTCTGGTTGACTGACAGACTTGAGCTCCCATCTCAAAAGAGGTTCAATAAAGCCCAGAGCTTATTTTGTCAAGCATGGGTGCATTTTCTTTTTAAGCCCTCGTACACTCGAAAGGGAATTTAATCCTTGCATTTCTGATTGTTTACACTAAAGACTTGTGTTGTGAGAGCGATTTGATGTCCGGGAGACTGAACATTTTAATAAAGCTTTGTGCGAAACATTTTCTCTCAAAACAGAAAGCTAGATTTTTGCCATGTATAAATAAACATGAATCACCGATGGGCCTAGAACTCCTAACCTGGAGATTCTGGATGAAGTCTATACTTAACCAATCAATCTATTTTTCATCTATTTGTTTCCCGAGGAGTGTAACGGCCAGGTCTACACGAATGCCGTTTCTCCTTGTGCAGATGATGAACGCGGCTCTAGAGCAAGGAAGGCGCAGCATCACATGGACAGTTTTCAGGACTCATTCATTCTTCAAACATTTATTAGGCACTGGTACCAGCATGAGGAAGGCTCAGTTTTGTATTCAAGGAGTCCATGGTCTGGGTCAGAAGACAGACTTGTAAACCAATTATAGTTGACCCTGGAGTTAGGGGGACTGACCTCAACCCTCCCACCCGCCCCCCACAGCCTGCCCTGAGTTTTTCAGGCTCTCGTACCTTTAACGCACAGATCCAAGTGCCAAATCATCCTCTTCCTGATCTCCTTTCGGCAGAGCTGAGGCAGGCAATATTTTCAGAAGGAACTTCATTTGGAAAAGCCCCACCACAGAAAACACAAAAGGAGAAAGGGCAGCAGCAAAGAAAGTATAGAAACCCGTAAAAACAATTATGCTTCCAAACTATAGATTTTGTGTCCTATGATGGCCAACGTTCCTGCCAGACCCACAACCATTCTCTTAGGCTCTTTGCTCTCTCATTCTCTTCCCTACCCCTTGAGATGATTCCAGGCTCACGGATGAGGGAAAACAGTGTATGGTCCATACTGCAGATGGGAGATCCCTGCGGTATGTGCAGGCTTTAGGCTCTCCAGGGAGTCAACATTTTGAAGAAACAGTCTCCCCTGGAAACACTCTCTGGGTCCCCAGGGGGATCGTGACACAGTAACAGAGCCTCGGCAGACCGAGTCGGGTTATGCTGTGAGTGCTTCCCCCAGAGCTGAGAAGACGACAGCCCGTGTTGCAGCGAGGACCCCGCCCTCCACCCTCCTCATTCCCACCCAGATTCAGATTCAGACCTTTGCTACCTCTTGTTCAAACTTTTGGATGGGTCTAGTCTGCAAATGTCGCGGCAACTTCTTTTTTAAATAGTTTAGCTCCAACCTGATCATCTTTCTCCCTCCGTCTACCAGACTGAGAATTTTTCAACCTGGTGGTCAGTGCCAGCCCCTCTCCCCAGCTGTAGATCCTTCACACACGAGCTAGGCTTTAGTCAGACCACAGTAACTATCCGTGCCATTTCCTAAATGTGCCCCTGTCCGTGTTCATATGGATTCTTGCCTGGGGGAATCCCCTGTTTCTTCAGTATGGGTTGAAAATCCTACTATCCTTATAAATCCATCCCAGAATCATTGACTTGGTGAACTTTTCATTTTTCCTTGGTACTTATTTTACTGATTTGTAGTAAAGTTTTTAAAATACATCTCTCATTTCCCACTTACCTCACTCCCTTCCCCAAACTAAATGATAAGTAATTGAAGACAGGAATAAAATACCTTATAGATCAGTATGGAGACCAAAAAAGAGACCATGTAAATTGCAAGCGTGGGGACTGGCACGTGGTGTTCACTTCACAAATGTCCTCAGGGTTTGGAGCGCTGATTGTAGAGTCAGACAGAACTGGACATGAACCCTGACTCCACCCCTGACTAGCCTGGTGACCTTGAGCACTTAATGTCACAGAGCCTCAGCTGTCTCATCGGCAAAAAGGGGTTCCTTGCCACCGTTCCTTCTTCATGGTGTCTTGAGAATAAATTAGATGGTTGATTAAATTCAATCATAGATTTCAAAATATTTAGTCTAGCACCAGGCACTTAGTGATTTCATAATAAACATATGCTATCATTATGGAGCCTAGAACAGTGCCTTGCATATGAAAGCCCTCAGGGGAGGTTTGGGTTGGAGGTTTGTGCCTTCGATGAAAATACTTCCCTGTAATATGCGAATTCAGATTCTGGTCAGGGGTCCCAACTCTCCCTTATACCCCGGCTCTCTCTGTGGGGGAGGGCATCTCTTCTTCCCACCCTGCTCCCTAGGACTTTGCTCTGAATGGATCCCTGCTCCGCTCCCCCACACCAGTGCGCTCTCTGAATGGCAGCTGGTCTGCTGTAGGACACGCTGCTAGACTGCTCCCCTCCGATGCACTCACTATGGCTTTCTGGGGAGGATAAGGGGGAAGAGCATTCAATTTTTCTGACTTATTTGAGTTTCTACCATTTGGAGCTACATGGGGGTACTTTGCATAGGAGGATATTTGTACATGCAAATCAACCTATTTGAAGTTGATTCGATTTAAGTGGAAGATTGAATACTATTGCAAATACTAATAAAGGAAAGAAAGGGAAGCTTGGTTCTGCTGTCAGTCTGAGAGGATCCAGGCCACTCATTCCAACCAGGAGGACTCGAGAAGCTGCCCTAACCAGTTGCTTTGCAGGCGGGCCCTGACTTCCAGCCCTAGAGCACCAGACATACATTTCTGTGGATATTAACCAGCCATCCGATTGACAGTCTCAGTTTCCATGTCTGTCCTGCGGCGAGAGCACGCGATACGCTGCAGGAAGCCGATTGATTATTTGCAAGTGGGATACACAATACCATCTCTAGTTCTCCCACCACAGCTGAAATCCAATTCCATCAGCTGGCTTGGATTTGGAGGGGAAATGAAAGTCACATTTTGGAAAAAGTGGGATTGATTCAACATGTTTCGACTGATGTTTATGCAAAAAACAAAACCAAAAAAACCCCAAAAACAACAACAAAAAAACCTAGTTGTGGAGACATCCCCAGAGGATCTATTCCTGATGATCAATCCCAAGGAGTCCTAACCGTGTCCGTGAATTTAGTAATTTTTTGGTAGATTTTTAGTAAAGTTTGATGACTCTCATAGACCCTCAGTTTTCTTATCTATTGAAAGAGATAATTATGTACCACATAGTGTTGTTTTAAAGATTAATTTGGATAATAGATGCAGAGGCGAATTACCATGAAGCTAATGAAGATTAAGCCCCTCATTTGCATGGAGGCTTTTCAAGGCCTTGTACCTAACTTTATATTTGGAACTTTGCATCCTTTTTCTCAAAGAGGGTGCAGATCCTATAACCTTAAAAATCCACAAACCTGGGTCCGCTCCTATATTGATGTACGGGGTAAGTGCTCAGATGGCAAGAGGCGGGGGGTGTGGTCAGCAGCACAGCTGGGGAGTCTCGCTGGAGACTTAGAGCTTTTATTGTTTACCAAGCATCAGAGTGCCTCAACTAATAGGGCTTGAAAGGGATCTAGCAAAATATCCTCTAAAAACATGAGTTGATCATGGCGTAAACGGTCACCTCATCTAGTGGGAACTGTGTCCTGACTGCAAAATGTTCCAGAGGGACTTGACCTCTCCCCGGCGAATTGCAAGCACAGTGACCGGTGCGGGGAGAGACACACGGGAGCAGGTGCCTCTCGGATCACTTGGGGCTCGCCGCCTGCAGGGCCGGCTGCAGCTCCGCTTCTGCAGAGCCTGTGTGAGAGCTGGGACAGTCCCAGCCTGGCGTGTGTAAGGGCCATCGTACCTTCCACAGCCGGCCTCTGCTGCAGCAGCTTTTCTCAGGCCGATGCGCAGAGAATCACTTTCAGCCCCGCCCTCTCCCTCTTCCTCCTCTTTCCGCCCCCTCCCCTTCTCCTTCTTATCCTCCTGCTTTTCTTCTTCTCCTTTCTCTCTTCCATTGCATGAATCATGATACAAATTTCAATCCAAGATAAAAATGTACTTTATTTCACCCTTTCGGCTGTGATTAAGTTCTGTCCACAGCAAGGACTTTGCTGTTTCCATGGGAACCCATACACTCTAAAGCCGAGGAGGACGGCGGTGTAGGAAAGTAGAAAGAAGCCAGAGAGGTTTGCCACTGTTGCTTTTCACCCATTATGGAGGAAACAGAACTGCGGGATGCAGGGGTTGCAGAAGAATTTACCAGGTCTCTAAGTCCTATGCCCCCCTCCAGAAGAGCCCATAAAACAATCCTGGAAATAAGCAAATGTCCTTTATTGAAAAAGGCCCAGGACAGATTCCATAATCGTCTTTGAACAGGCATTCAGCTGTTATTTTTTAAAGACAATTATTCAGCAAACGATTTGAGCAATGTCTGGGTGCCGGAGCCCATCCTGTCAGAACCCAGCAGAGACAGCTGCTGGTGTGCACGAGATTTTCAGCTTTGCCGAGGCAGAGACCCGGCCTCGTCCACCTTTTCTTTCCAAAGCCACAGCATTCCATCTTTGCTGGGTTTCATCCCACCAAGCACTCTATCAAAGTACCCAGGACCTACCAAACCAAGAGCAAAAATCTCTTCTCCCTTTTTACAGTTTTCTCATTTTTCCAGCCTTCCTATAATTACCATCGGCAACATTTCTCCTGGTTTTAAGCATACAAAAATGCTCGAGAGGTAGTGTCAAGAGTGAATGTTAATGCCACGGCTCTGGCAGAGAAGCCGACAGTAGCAATTCTCTGGTAGCCGACAGTGGCCGCGGGAGCCCGGGAAGAGCTGTTCAAGAGGGATGGCCACAGAGCCAAGGGTCAGGAGGCGGTTAGGGTAATCGGTCACACGATTCAGGTATAGGAAAAGGGAAAGACGTTCTGCCCTTAAACGAGGCAGGCGTCCTCCTACACACAGATGTTGGGCCGCGAGCACAGGACGCTGAAAAGTTATTTGTCAGGAAGGGTCCTGGCCTGGCCAGGAGCATTTTCCCCAACACTGAAGCCACAGCTCACAATAGACTGTGGAGCCCTGGTTCTCCCCGGTAAAGGCTTTACCCAACAGCACCAAGGAGCTTGGAGATTCACATGGGTGGCCTTGACTTGGGTATTGTCTTGGGCAAGGAAGGCACTCTGAGCCTCAATTTTCTTATTTAAAATGGGGTGATACTATCTACATCAAATCTGAGATTAGCTGAGATGTGGATAAGCTTTTCAGTGTCGTGCTGGACATGGCCAATGAAAATTGGTTAATAAATAATGGATATTATTAGTGATCTGTCATTCCTCCCTCGGAATGAAGGCTCCCCCCGCCCCCCAGGAAGCCGGCTCAGCCTCCTCGCCTGTAGCGTCTGTGGCTTCAACTGGGAGCGGGACCTCTCACACATCCACGCCCCTCCATCTTCTCATTTCAGCTTCCTCAGGGGGGCAAATCGGAGCCCAGGGCCGACGGGGTGCCAGCAAAGCCTGGGGCGGGTTTGACTTGGGCAGGATGGTGGTGGCCTGCTGTACTCCCTCCCCGTGCCGCCCCGCAATGCAGAGATGCTGCCTTACATCTCTCCGTCAAGGGCGGAAGCCAGTCGGCAGCTGGTATGGAAACAAACTGGGACAGGCGCTGTCCTGGCCACCTCCTCCCCTTTCTTGCTGCTTGAGCACTTCTGGAGCAGAGACGTCAGCCCTGAAAGTGCCGAGACCCCCGGCCAATGCCAGCCACCCTCCAGGTCTGCGCTACTTGTCAGGAGGAAAAGAACCCACTGCCGGTTGGGTGTTCTTGCCGTGGAAACAGTTCTGACACAGGCTTGCCACCCACCGGTCACCGGCGTGGGTGTGGAGTTGCCAGCCCCGGACCCGCCCTGCCCTCCCCTGCGCCTGCAGCCTCAGCCTCTCTGCCCCCCCGAACTGTACTCTGTGACACCCTCTGAACTCTCCCCTGCCCTCCACTTCTCCCCAGATCGCAATCTGTTCCTCCTCCAGACAGATGCGGGGTTTTATCTATTTATTAGAGAGAGAGAAAGAGAGCAGGAGCTGGAGGCAGGGGAGAGGGACAGGGAGAAGCCGACTCCCCCGCTGAGCCAGGAGCCCTACAAGGCTCAAGGACCCAAGGATCATGACCTGATCATGATCATGACCTGGGCGAAGGCAGACCCTTAACTGACGGAACCACCCAGGCACCCCTTCCAGACAGATTTTAAAACAGAAGACCATCTGCGCCTCTGCAGCTAGGCCCCGCTGTCCTCCGCTGTCAGTCCTCCGCTGTCCATGGTCTACAGCCCAGATTCCTTAGTGTGGCGCATTAAGCAGCCTCAATCTCTCCAGCGTCATCCTTCCCGAGCCCCTTCCTGCATCCCAGACACACACAACCTACTTACAGCTTCCCCCGGGCCTAGTCCAGCTGCTTGCCTACATCTGATGGCTCCACGGCCCATTCCCTTCCTTCTGTTCCAACCTCTGGCTGGGAGAGCCCCCCCCCTCCCCCATGCACACACACTCATCTTTCAAAGCTTAGTCCAAACAGATTTGTCTAAAGAGCCTTCTGTGAAGCCTCCTCAGGTCCTGCTCTGCCAGGACCAAAGCCCTCCCCGTAGGTCTATCGGCCGATCCTTCTGGTTTGTTGCAACCATCTGCTCGTTGCTCTGCCTCCCGCTCCACTGGGAGCTCCTGGGGGAGGCGACATGAGTTTTACTCTTCTTTGTGAAGTCCTGCGCTGATGGCATTTCCTGGTCCCTAGCAAGAACTGACTAAGGGCCTTTGTTGAATGAGTTGTCAACTGATGAAAAGCGCCCAAGCCCACATCAAATCCATACAATGAGATGGAGCCGTCAACTGGGGCCCCACTCTCCTCAAACAGATCACAGGTGCACGGGAAACCTGCTGTCCGACAGGGCCAGGGCTGAGTTCCCATCTTCAGGGGCCCCACTGGGAATCCTGAGGTTCAGGACATGGAAGCAACCATGGGAGACAGACAGAAGAATGTGCCCCCCACTCCTGCCCTGAGACCAGGTGGGCCCCAGGGAAATATATTTTTGGGGACCTTTGACTAGATAGGTAATTTTATTATAAAAATATATCACAAAGCTCATGGGTCCATGTGAGGTACAGTAATTTAGTGATGAGGGTTTTGACTAATGGATAAAGAAGAAGCACTTACGTCTTTCTTTACAGGCCAGTCAGTGCACGAAGACTCTTCATAACGTCCAGACGCCATCTTTTCCGGCTCAAGTCCACGAACCACCTCCTCATGTTCTTAACTGTCAAATGTGCAGGTCTTGGTGAATTTTTGTGTCTTTCACCACAGGTAAAGACAGTAATGCCATTATTACCCGTGATGATATCGCTCTTTGGGGCAGTTTATATTGAAACAGGGTAGACCTCTGGGCTCTGCAGTTCCCTAACACCAACTATTTAATATCGGTCCCAGAATCGCTTCTGATGCTGCGTCACATGGCCTGCCCCTGTGAACACTCGCTTCTCTAGCTCTCTCCCAGGTTGTCTCTGTGCCTCATTGATGGTGACCAAACATGCAAGTCTTGCCCAGAGTATGAGGAAAAAAATGTGAACAGTGATTTATTTTCTGGTTGTATCAAGTTTTCCTTTTGGAATTTTATCACATATGCATAGTATGCTATTTCTCTTAGGCTACAATCACTGAATTTCTAGAATGTATCTCTCTTGATGTTGATGTAGCCCAGCACACCATCACCAGGGAGTGAGAGGCAACAAGTCTGTGGCTGAGGGAGAAGAGCAGTCCTGTTCCTTCAAGCAATGCTAGTCCTTCACGAAGACCTGCCCTGGAGATCAAGACATCATTGTATCCGTTGGAGGCAGAAGAGTGTATAACTCAGAAGGGCCCATTGGGTTATGGAGCAGAAGCCTCAAAAGCTCTTGGAGCACAGAACAGGCACCCTTGAGGGCCTGCCCAACAGGTGGCACAGAGTTTATGGAAGGGGGAGGGGGACTGTCCTGGGTGCTGACAGCAGAAGGGGCACATAGAATTGAGGACACCAGAGCCACATCTCCCCTATGTGGGGCTACAGACCAGTGGCCCTGTGGTCAGTGCAGAGGAAGGTGAGAGCCAACTGGGCCCCACAGATGTAACTCAGGCCCAAGAATTGGCAGTGGGCCATCCAGAGTTCAGAGCCCTGCTGTGTTCTGTGCCCAGCATCTGTGAGAATCACCCCAGATCAGCAGTCAGGAGCACACCGGTAGGCCAGGCTTGTGTGTATGAAAAAAGCACCTTGCATTCCAGTGGCTGTGACCTGCTGGCCTGGTGGCCCTCTCAGAGCCTCTTGGGGTACAGGCTGGGACAACTGCCAAGACAAGAAACACAAAACGTTTCAAGGCTTCTGGGGAAGCCCCACACTTGACCGGGATGGCAGGTTGAGGAGCACCCTAATGAGGAACAGGGGAGACGGCTTCACGGTGCTCAGCTCTGATGTACTGCCCCTTCCAGCTGGTATCTTGGATTGGAGGGGGGCATCCTCTCAGGAAGGTTTGCCGAAGTGTGTGGTCCTCTGAGGCTTGGAGTGGAGCAGGCCACTTGCCCAGGTCAGAGGTCATACTGGCTGGTGGTGGGGAGGCCCTGACAGTCCTAATGAGATAAGCCCCTGTTTCTTTCATGGAAGTGCCGTTAGAGCTTCTGCGCAGAAATTTCTAGTCAGATCCAGAAGAGATGGAGGAGGATAAGAGGAGATCTTCTGTAACTTCTGTCAGGGAGAATAACAGCCTTGAAAGAAAGTAGCTTCTCTACTCAGAGGTGATAGTACTAAAGCATAAGGGGCTGAATGGAAACTTCCACAGGAGGCCCAATAATCCTTATCCTAAAGGCCCTATAATTATCAAAGGGAGACCATGAAATCCTTCAAGGAGTTTTGAATTCTGGTTTCTCTAAAAAGTCTTATTGAAAGTCAGTGAGCCATGATTTACGAACTCAACGCACTCAGGGAGATGTGAAAATCCCTTGTAGAAAAATGGGTGAGGCACCAGGCAGGTGACGTCGACTCCACACCGGGTTGGCCCTCCCGAGAGGGCAGCTTGCCATGTGCCCGTGGGGTGAGCACTGAGGATGGACCCGACCTGTGGAAACCTGCCTTGCCTTTGTGGGAACTGTCCCGGTCTGCTGGGTTAAGGTGGTTCGAAGGGCTCCCACCTGTTCCAGCAGAGTGATTCCAAACATTTCCTTGTGTACCTGCAGACACAGGATTTACCTTCCAGCAATCAGGTGAAATCATTTAGATGAAGTGATAAATGACAGTCAAGACCCAGTAGGGCACGGGAGCCTGTTTGCGGGGTTTACCATCAAATACATGAATCCCATGCTAAGCACCGGCTTCCATTCCTAAAACATCTCGACTGGAGGATTTGCAGAATTGCCTACAAAAGAGAGGAACTCGTGGAAAAGCAACCAAAAATTGATGCTAAGTATCTTTTTCAACCTGGGGGAAAAAAAAAGACAAGCAAAACTCTTGATTTATTGATCATTAAAATTTTCTCCAGAAAGTTAACTTTGTCTTGAATCGTCGATTTTTCAGGAAACATTGGTCTAAAAACCAATTGAGAGAGAGTTTACCATAAGAGTTTTATTCTTGAAAGTCTATATGCTTTTTAAAAAGATTTTGTTTATTTATTTGAGAGAGACAGAGACAGGAAGAGAGAGAGCACGCACACTCCTGGGGGTGCAAGCTAGTGGAGGGGCAGAGGGGAAGGGAGAGGGAGACAGCGAATCCCAAGTAGACTCTGTGCTGAGCCCAGCTCAGGGCTCCATCTCACCACAGTGAGGTCAAGGGTCAGACACTTAACCGACTGAGCCACCCAGGCACCCCAAGTCTATATTCTTTTTAAAGTTTCAAACTTGCCTCTATTGACTTAAAATATAATGTGTTTTAAACCTGCTTTGGCTTTTTTTTTTTTTTTTGAAAGACTCAAATTGCACATGTAATGTCACCAAGTGGGTTTTTCTGGTACTTACTGTGAGGGGGGCGGATAGAGGTATTACTCTTTCATCCATGAAAGGTGTGAAAAGTGTGAGACAAATGCACTTTCCCTTCATGAACTAACTTAATCATCCAACAGGAACCGAAGGAGCATGAAATAAAAATTTGGAGGTTAAAAAAATTTTATGTAGAAATACAGAATAGAATTACCTTAAAACTATGGTTAATAGGGGCACCTGGGTAGCTCAGTGGGTTAAGCCACTGCCTTCGGCTCGGGTCATGATCTCAGGATCCTGGGATCGAGTCCCGCATCGGGCTCTCTGCTCAGCAGGGACCCTGCTTCCCTTCCTCTCTCTCTGCCTGCCTCTCTGCCTACTTGTGATCTCTCTCTGTCAAATAAGTAAATAAAATCTTAAAAAAAAAAACAAACTATGGTTAATAATGGTTGTATGTATCCTGACTAGTTACTGCTAACACATATAATGCCTGTGTGAGACTTAAGAAAATGTTCCCTTCCTGTGGTTTGGAAGTGGTTTCAGACTGGTGCAAAGCCCCACTGGCTGCTTTGCCTGGGCACCCCCATCAGTGCACAACCAACACAACTGTACATGGCGATCCTGATCCTGACAACTCCTTAGGATTTCTCCTGCGCAACTAGCTCCACCCCAGCCTCAGCTCTCTTTCTCTTGGAGTATTGCTGCTTGCAGCCCTCACTGTGAATCTGGGAACTGTTGTTTCCCCTTGTATCCCTGGAATCTGACACAGAGTAGGCACTCAGCAGATAGTTGTGGGTTGAAAGAGTGAGAAAATTAAAAAATGATTGATGCAATAAAAAAGTTGCAAGTGAAGCGCTATGGGAAAACACAGATAACTGTCAAAATCATGTTGTGTCATATCTGAATATTAGAAAACCTTGTCATTCTTGGCATCAGTTACTCCACATGCAATACACTGCTAAATGCTGAAATGGCTAAACTGAGAAAAGAGTATAAAGTGACCCTGGAAACAGGGACAGAAAGTGAAGTGTTAATTTCTAAGGGTGGGGAGCACAGAAGTCCAGAAATCAAGGAGCTCAGGACAAGAAGTCTGCTTTGCTGATTTTCTTTTTTCATCTCATGAGTGGTTAGTATCACGCTTTGAAAGAGTGTGATTTAGGGCTTGGTAGCAATCAGTTGCAGAACACCATTATGCTAACATTTCTAGGGAAAAAAAGTTTTAGGAACTTGCTCTTTAGAATTTTTCAGAAGTCAGTTGGAGCCTACACATGGAATTCAAAGCCAGTCTAGTTGGTATGCATCTTTTCCTTCCTCTTCTAATTTTATCACCCCGAATTGGGTATCCTGAGATGTTAACAGCAGAAAGAACTTGGGACAGACACTGACAAATAGTGGGGAGACAGGCGCTGGTAGACAGGTAACTCAGATGGCCTCGAGCCTTGCGTTTCTCCTTTCTATGACGCCATTGAGAATCAAGTGGCCTGGTCCTTTGTGTGGAAAAGGAGGTTTCCTTTTGGTGAAAAAGCAGCAAATGGCATCCATTGCAGCAACTGGAGTCCGGGCCGGATTCTTCCTAGCAGGACCGGGGCTCGGGGCCGGCCTGGGATGTCGGCTGCCCGGCGGCGGGAGAGGCGGCCCTGCGGCTGCAGCCTCCCCCAGGGCTCTCCTGCACACAGCACGGGGACTGGATTTCAACGGAGTAACGTGCTGTTCAACCCCTCCGGCCGGTTAAGCCAGAACAGGCAGTGCCTTTCCCGGAGGGACCCTCCCTTAACTTTCTGAAACTGAAGATTCCCATGTATTCAACTCACGGGTCGCCGGCCACTCCGGCTGTGGCAATACCGACTTCACAAAAGGAACCTTGGCATATCCAGGTTGTTGGTTTGTTTAAAGCCGTTCGTTTCCCCTCATGAGGCAGAAGGTGCACGTCCCTTTGCTTTAAACTGGTTCCACGTTAAGCCAGGCTCCAGGAAGAATGAAGTATCATTAACAAGATTTACCCAAGAGCTACCCAAACAGAAAAACGACGGGCGCCACGATCTGTTTCGCAGGATCGAGGCTGAATCAAACATCTGTTGGGCTCCCTTCCCCTCCCCCTCCCCTCCCTGATGCTTAATGACATCTGAAGTGCTTCAGCTTTGCACATTCCTTCACTAATTAAATTCCTGCAAAGCTGTCTCATGAATCAGGTGCTTTGTGGAGCAGGAGCGCAGCCCCGGCCTGTGCGGCGTCGCCGGGGCCTGCCTAAGCCCAGGTAGGAGCCGCCACACCCGCCGCCTGCTCTGCTCCATTTTCAGCAAGGTTCTAAGAGTTCTGCTTTTCCCCAAGATCTTCCTTTATTTCCTTATTACTGTTCTGCCAAAACTAAATGGACAGAAATAGAGAATCGAGGAGTCCAGTTGTACGGATAGAGATGGAAGAATGTGCGAGTTCTAATTTTCGAGGGAGCGGAGGTATGTCAGTAAGCCGGTGCGAAGAGAGGGGACAGGAGCAGCTGCAGAAGCCAAGCTCTGCTGCCTCGGGTCCTTCCTCCCTCCCCCCACCCACAAGTAAATATGCATTCAAGGCCTCCTATATGTTCCTCCCATGGATGGTCCCTGAAGTGAAGGACAGACTTGGTCCCTACGCTCGTGGAGCTTCCATTCTCCATCTCAGAGCTGAGGACCCTTAGACCCAAACCAGAATGAGCGCTGGGACCCCGCCCCTGATCCAGAGATCCTATGGCCACCGAGGAGGCGAGGGGACTGGAGCAGGAAGTTTCCTGGTGAGGAGCTCTTGGGTCAGGGATCCTGAGGACCATGAAGTGCACACTCCGTCTTGTAGAAGCAACGCTAAGAGATACCTGGTGTCATATGCCTGTTACACACAAGGCTCTGCGCTGAGCACAGCACAAAGCAGAGCTGTGGACCATGTCTGCAGGGCTAGACTGCAGAGAAGGGGGGTCTGTCCCAGCATTCAGGGGACTCTGCGCTGGGGACCAGAGAGAGGGAATCAAAGAAAGTTCTGCATCAGGTGGAAAGAAGCAGGAGTGGAACCATGGAATCATTAAAAAAAAACTTTTTTTATTACATATAATGTATTATTAGCCCCAGGGGTACAGTCTGTGAATCGCCAGGTTTCCACACGTCGCAGCACTCACCATAGCACATGCCCTCCCTGATGTCCAGAACCCCACCACCCTCTCCCCACTCCCCTTCCCCTGGCAACCCTCAGTTTGTTTCGTGAGATTAAGAGTCTCTTATGGTTAAAAACAATTTTTTTTTTACCATGAAATCATTTTAATTAGGGAAAATTAGGTGAACAAAGATACAAAGGCATAACGAGAGGTGACTGTTTCGAGTTTCCTCTACTTTCCTCAGACCCTCTCTTTTAGGCTCACAGTCTCCTCCTCCACAGAGGAAAGAGACTTCATCAGCCTACCCAGAGCAGAAGGTCCTGAGCACACACTTTTACTGGCCCCCGCCTGTCCCCTTCTCTCCTTCCTCCTACAGCACAGGTGCTCTCTTGACCTCCCTAAGACCAAGGCTCCCGCCTGTGTCCTGAGGCAGGAAGTGAATGGCAGTCCTCTGGTGTGGCTGCACGTTTATGATAAAGGACTCTATCTGTAGTAGTAGAAGTCTCTCGTCTGAAGAGAGAACTGCTGTACCTCCTAACTTCCTCTCCTGTAACTTCAACCAGGCAGAACTACGTATAATCCCTTTGTGTTTTGTGTGCCTTCCTGCTGCTGTAGCTTTGCCAAAGGTTTTCTTTCTGCCTGGAAAACCCTTTGCCTCTTCTCTACTTGGCTGACTCCTGGGAATTCTTCAAAACTTAGCTCAGTGGGCACGATGTCAGTTAGGAGTAAGAAAACTCAAAATAATCATAGCTGAGATATATGGGTTTATATATTTTTATATAAAAGGAGTCCAGAAGTAGGTAGTCCAGAGCTCTATGTTGGGTACCATGATAGTTAGAGACTCAGATCCTTTATACTGTTCTGCTCTGCCATCCTTAAGTTCACCTAATGGTACAGAATGGCTGCTGGAGCTCCTGCAATTACATTTGCATTCCAGATGGGAATTGAAAAAAAAAAAGGAGGGAAAGTGAAAGGGACAAGTTCCAACTGTCCTCCCTTTTAAGGAGTCTTCTGACAAATGGATCAAAATGTCTATTTACACCTCACCTAGTCACATGATCATTAGGGAGACTGAGAAATGTAATGTTCGCAGCTTGACATATTGCTACATTGAATAAAAACCAGCATTAGATTAATGAGGACAGGAGAGGATATTGGGTAGGCAACTAGCAGTCTGCCTAAGTATCACCTTCTCTTGTAAGCCTTCCTGAGTCACTTTCTTCTCGCCCCTCCTGCTTTGAGGTGATCTTCCTCTCTGTTCTTGTTGCACCCGGTGGGGGGTTGGGGGGCACCCCACATTGTGTATTATATCACACTGTCATCACCTGGTCTGCTTGTTTTTCCCCTCCAGTGACTGTGAACTCTGACGATAGGCCCCGTCTTCGGCACATGAATTTCCTCGCACGAGGCCTGAGAAACTAGTCCCTGAATAATTGATTACCTTGTGGCATATTTCTGAGCATCTCCTGGGCCTGGGTTTTCCACCCTTGTGTCCCTTTTTTGAAACATTGGTATTTTCACAGAGAAAACACTAAAAATATCTGGCAGGTTATTCCAAAGTGCGACAAGATACCACCGTGAGGGGTACCAGTTTCAAAGGAAGGAACACATGGTTTTGAAACGAAACTTAAAATAGTATTGAAATGCTGATTTCCATTTCCCCTCAAATAGGTCATTTATTCGCTACCTGTAACTAGGGAACCACCCAGAGTATGGTGGGTGGCAAGGACATTCTAACCAGGCTGCTATAATTGAAAAGGCCCAGAACTTGAATTTGAACCAATCTCCCTTTTAAATTACACTTTTTTTTTTTTTTTTTTTTTTTAATGCAAACTGTTTGGGGGTGGGGAGAATGAGCTGGCTGTTCCGAACAACATGGAAACGTGGTCATACAGCTCACTCCAAGTCCCGTTTTAATTGTATGTACAAGTCTGGCTCTTTTTGTGGGAAGAGGAAATAAAGAGGGAGCATTTGGAATGAACTATGGAAGCCAACACACAAGCAAATCATACTAATGTGACATAAAACCTTTAAGAATTGTAGTACAAGACGCCATCCAACACCATGGCATCATCTGTGACGTCCTACTCTTCCTGGTCTTTATGTGCTTTCTTTCACATCTCTGTCCTTCTCACCATTTTCACTATCATCCAGCTCCCTCGGGCCCTTCCAACAATAAGGCGGAGGCACCAGCGATCTCGTCCCTCCGCACGGCTCCCCCCACCAGCTTCCTGTCCTTCCCAGCCACCTATCCCTCTCACCCTCTTCTGTGGGTTCTTCTCTTCTCCTCTTCCCCTTCTGTGAATGACAATCCCCTTGATCCAACGACACTGTAAGGTGCGTCTCACACTTCCTCCTGTCCCTCCCGGGTCCAGTCTGGACTTCTTGACGGATGACTCAGGACTGATGAATCCAGTGGGAGCAGTAGACACAGATGCATGGGTCCCCAAAACTTCCAAGGAGCTGTGACAGTGGCTTATTTTCACTTCTCTTAAATTCAGGGGAAAAAACTGAGTATAGTCATAATAATGAATATATGCTAAGGAATCCGGCCTGGATTATATTCATTTCTATACCAACAAAGTGGTAAGATATAATTGTTATTATTTTTTTTCTAACGCGGGAAGGGGCCCAGGTGAACCAAAGTGCCTAGAAGTCATGATGAGGTCCTGGACTAACTTGTCAGAGCCCAAGTCAATAAAAGTACAAGTGTGTCCCCAAAATGACTTTTTGGTGCTTATTTTCAGTGAGTCTTTTCCTTGAACTCTATTTCTCAGATTTTTATGCCGGTCCAGTGCTGATCATGAGTCCGGAAAGTGCGACGACTTCTTCCAGGGCTTGCTAAATCGATGTATATGGGATGTGACATGTTCCTGGGTTATTTTGTTCACACAGTCGCCTCTTTGATGGCTCAGTAAAAGGTGGAAGAGAGAAACTTCTCATGATCTCTGTAAAATCTACACCACATTCAGTCTGTGTGTTTAAAGACGTAAAGCTCCCTTTCCAGTTTCTAAAACTCTAATTTCTGTGTGTCAGGGCCAAATGGAATATGTTTTAGCTGGCTCTTGGGTAAACACAGAAACGTCATCTTTCCTCTCTTAGAGCCCAGCCTGCTTCACACGCTGCCTCTGTGTGTGTGCTGTTTATTTAAGCATGCAAGGATTAGGGCTTGAAGCTGGTTTGGAAGCACTGGTGGGTGTTTTTCTGAAAGCGTCTAAGTCTAATGATTTGAGAACTTGCAATATTTTTAATCTTCATAGCTAATTTTCCTTTCCAGGTAATTTATAGGCAACTTGAGTTTGAAATGAAGGAAATAATAACTACTTTCTTTTCTCTTTGGGGGTGGGGGTGAGGCAGAAGATGTTCTCTAAAGAACTGACATTATCTTGCAATTAGGAGTTTCATTTCTTTTTACCTAAACACAATTACCTGTAATCCAAATAAAATCCAGAAGATGAGTTGACCTTTCTCTTTGCACCATAAATTATAATCAAGGCCATCAATTGCTGCTTTATTCCATTAATTAATTTGTTTTTCTGTCAAAATGTCACCTTCCCCTTTCTAACTTTATAGCAAATTTACATAATTTTAAAGTACTTATATAGTTACCTAAATGGTCAGTTTTGTGTCTTCATAAACCTCCATCATTTATTTTTCTAATCTTTGCATTTTCCTTCTCATGGTCCTAGAATTACGTGTGAGAATGATCTTGGAATGTCGCCTGGCCTCATCCTGTGCTTTTGGGTGGTGAATGCCCAACAGATGCGCATCTGAAATGAAGCGATGACCCTTCTCGTTCCGAAGGTCAGAGATTCATTCCAATTTCATGGCTCCCCTCTAGGGTGCTGTCTTATTTTAACTGTCCGGACCTTCAGGAAGATTCTCTCTGAATCTCAGCCCAGAATCTCTGGTCTCCCTCCTCGCTGGCTTCTTTTGACGCTATCCTCCGTAAACATGGAAAATACCTTCTTGGCATCTCCTTAAAGAAATTCTTCCTAAACTGGAAGTCCAAGTCAGACGCTTTTGCTTCCTTTTCTCCAGCCCAGTCTTCTGCTCTAGCAGATCCATTTTCTACCTTAAAAAAAAAAAAATGCTTAAACGGTATAGCCATGGAATGGACTATTATCCAGCCATAAAAAGGAATGACGTGTTGGTCTGTGGCAGCAGGTGGATGAACCTGGAAAACATTATGTTGAGTGAAAGAAGCCACCGAGGGTGCCATGTTGTATGAGTCTATTTCTATGAAATATCCAGAAAAGGCAAATCCACAGGGACAGGGGCTGGAGGAGAGGGGGAACGGGGAGTGACTTTGATGGGCCATGGGTTTACTTTTGGGGGGATGACACTTATAGAATTAGTTTGTGGCGTTGGCTGCATGCCAGTGTGAATGTACTAAATGCATTATACACTTCACAATGGTCAGAATGGTGACTTGTAGGTTGGCACATTTTACCCCCTCCGCACAGACATGCTGCTTAAATAGTTCTCTGAAGGCCTCCAGTTTTTACTTGCAACCCCTGTAAGGGTGGTGACGAAGATGATGGATCCCTAAAGGCCTGACTGGGGAGTGCAATAAAGAGATTATACCTCAGACCAGAGATAAAATTCAACGGGCAGAAGACACATGGAAGAGTGAGGCACTGGATTTCATTCATTCATCAACGAAGATCTGTTCCGCAGCCTACCAAGTGATACGTTCTGTGTGTCATCCTGCAGGGAC